>NC_064408.1:5217500-5533571 GCF_023375975.1 Astyanax mexicanus
GTATATAATTAATGTATATAGATGTTTACATGTACTCTAAATAATTCATTTTAGAATTAATGCATTTATATATTTAGTTAGTTATTTAGTTAGTTATTTAGTTAGTTAGTTAGTGGATGGTGGAGTGTGTGGATTTCACTGGATGCCAGTGTTTTAATGGTTTCCTCATGTCTATGGTATTGTTAGATCTGCTGGAGTCATTATGCAATTAATTTATCCAGAATAATTAATTTATCTCTTTTTCTCTTAATTCCAATTTTCTCTCAGGTATTGACTGTCCATCTGTTTGGCCTGATGTTTATGGAGGTTTGACAGCCACGATTAATCATTATTACCATATGTTTCATATGTATGGCGCATTATGCGACATTAGTAAGGAACTTTAAAAAACAAAAAACAAGTATTTCTTTAAAAAACAACCACTAGCTAGCAGCGGTTCTTCCTACGTAGCTTGTTTTAACACAGTAAACATGCAGACTACAGTCTAATATAATCACCTCTAAACTGTGAAAGAGCTAGTGCTGTTTTTAGCGGTTAATGCTAATACTGCTCCAGCCTTAGTGCTGGAGAATCTTGACTGAAAAAAACTCACCCTTATAACTCTGTACTTCAGTGAAGTGGCTTTACTGCTCCTTAATCCTTGACTGGTAGAATGCATACATAAGGAGCACCGGATTATAAGACGCACTGATGATTTTTGGGAACATTAAAGGATTTTAAGTGCACTTTATAGTGGAAAGAAATATGGTATTACATTCACTATTTCTTATTGAGCCTTGAGAAAGTTTCTTTATCAACTTCCGGAAAACTTTTTTTCCTGCACTGCCACTTTATCTCATTCACTGGGGATTTTATATTTTGAGTATTTTCTATTTGTGTCTGGTTGTAGATTGTTTTTACCAGCTCAGTTATAATATAAATCTGATTTCCCGTGAAAAATCAGATTGAAAAAGCTGCTTTTCCGTGCAGTAAGTGTTTATTTCCTCAGTAATACACTCATACATTTTAGAATAAATACAAATAACATTTTAGTTGAAATGGGGGTGAGTTGGGGTAAGCCTTCAGAATCCTCACATCAGTAAGACTCTTGTTGTTGAATGCAATCAAACTGTAGTGGTGTAGAGCTTTTTATTTAACTCCCTTGATTTCAGAAAAAGAAACAGTGAATAACCAGGTGTCCCATTGGGTTTATCCACATATACAAGTGCTTTTTTGGAAAATGCATCAATAAATGATGTTTAGAATAATTTAATAACTTAATCCCAGTGTGATTTCTTTTTAGTAATTGTTTCAGTAACACTTCATAATAACATTCATTAATATATTTTTAACTAATGATCAGTAGATGTGAACAAAGGAGTAGTTCATTAGAATTAAACATAGTTAGAATTAAATATAACAAATGCTCACAAATGACACTTATTTATCAGCATGGATATTCATATTAAAAATGTTAGCAAATCAATAACTCATCAGAATTAAACATTAATAAATTACTAGTAAATATGAATTTTAAACCGGGAAAATGTTTATCAATTGCAGTTCAAGTTGCCAATGCGTTCATTAGTATTCACAATAATGATAGCAACTTTTTAGTTTCTAAAAATGTTTCTAAAAATTTTTTAAAGACCATAGTATGATTAACTGAAAACCTGAATTCCAGCTGACTCTACCTCATAAAGCCTAGATCTGCAAAACTGTCTAATCTAAGCAAGAGATGCTAGTTTTTGAAGAATGCAAAATATAAAACATATTCGGGTTTGTTTAGCACTTTTTGGTTATAATTATAAGAAATATTTCCAGAATCAAAAATCAATGCAGAATCATTTTAAATAATGAAAAAAAATACTGTACTTTGTTATAAACTTTGATGATAATCATACTATGGTCTTTAAAAAATAATAGTGTATAGGTTTATAATAACGTTCATTAATATACCAATAACTAATGATTAATAACTGTTATTTTTCACATTTTTAGAAACTAAAAAGTTGCTATCATTATTGTGAATACTAATGAACACATTGGCAACTTGAACTGCAATTGATAAACATTTTCCCGGTTTAAAATTCATATTTACTAGTAATTTATTAACGTTTAATTCTGATGAGTTATTGATTGAAAAACGGGCCAAAGAGTCTAAAAGGGGAGAGAGTGCGCATTTCTAGCACAGAAAAACGGGGCAAAGAGTCTAAAAGCGGAGAGAGTGCGCATTTCTAGCGCAGAAAAACAGGCCAAAGAGTCTAAAAGCGGAGAGAGTGCACATTTCTAGCACAGAAAAACGGGCCAAAGAGTCTAAAAGTGGAGAGAGTGCGCATTTCTAGCGCAGAAAAACGGGCCAAAGAGTCTAAAAGCGGAGAGAGTGCACATTTCTAGCACAGAAAAACGGGCCAAAGAGTCTAAAAGCGGAGAGAGTGCGCATTTCTAGCGCAGAAAAACGGGCCAAAGAGTCTAAAAGCGGAGAGAGTGCACATTTCTAGCACAGAAAAACGGGCCAAAGAGTCTAAAAGTGGAGAGAGTGCGCATTTCTAGCGCAGAAAAACGGGCCAAAGAGTCTAAAAGCGGAGAGAGTGCACATTTCTAGCACAGAAAAACGGGCCAAAGAGTCTAAAAGCGGAGAGAGTGCGCATTTCTAGCACAAAAAAACGGGGCAAAGAGTCTAAAAGCGGAGAGAGTGCGCATTTCTAGCGCAGAAAAACAGGCCAAAGAGTCTAAAAGCGGAGAGAGTGCACATTTCTAGCACAGAAAAACGGGCCAGAGTCTAAAAGCGGAGAGAGTGCACATTTCTAGCGCAGAAAAACGGGCCAAAGAGTCTAAAAGTTGCCGTAATTGAGGAGTTTAATATTAAGAGACATCATGAAATTAAACATCAATTTAATTTCAAAAAATTAAAAAAGTTTGCACACCCCTGACCTATACACTATTACTTTTTAAGAACATAGTATGATTATCATCAAAGTTTATAACAAAGTACAGTATTTTTTTTCATTATTTAAAATGATTCTGCATTGATTTTTGATTCTGGAAATATTTCTTATAATTATAACCAAAAAGTGCTAAACAAACCCGAATATGTTTTATATTTTGCATTCTTCAAAAACTAGCATCTCTTGCTTAGATTAGACAGTTTTGCAGATCTAGGCTTTATGAGGTAGAGTCAGCTGGAATTCAGGCTTTCAGTTAACAGCTGTGCTGAACTCATCAAGAGTTAATTACTTGAATTTCTTGTCTCTTAATAAAGTGTTTGAGAGCATCAGTTAAAGTAAAGTAGTGAAGAGGTAGAGTTACAGGTATACAGTGAATAGTGAATATATGAGTAATGTTCTAATCCAGATTATGAGAAGCAACAAATACTCAACTAAGGAGTGGTTGGTGTGGTGCAGTGGATAACACCACTTCCTGCCAGTGAGCTACCATGTGGTAGACAATTCCATGGGGTTCAATTCCATGTCTGGGTGAATGAAATGCTGAATGCTACGCCAAGACTCGCTTCTGTAATAGAAGTAGAAAAGTTACTCTGGATAAGAGCATCATCTAAATGCTTTAAATGTAAATGTTAAATATAATAAAAAATAACTAAATAAAGAAAAGAAAGAAAAATACTTGAGGGTATGAAGTCAATCTAAAAGTCAATTTCAAAAACTGAAAGTTCCACAAGCGCAGAAAAAAGACTAATGTAAAGCAATATCATGATGGAACTGGCACTCATCAAGAGTACCAGTTAAAAGCAGTAAATGTAAAATGTAATAAAAATGTGTCTAAGTAAAGAAAAGCAAAAATATAAAATAAATCACTTCAAGAAATGAGGATCAGTCAATCTGAAAGTCAATTTCAAAATCTTCCAAAAAAGTTCCACGAGTGCATTCACAAAAAAGAAGTTACAATGATGAAACTGGCACTCATCAAGAGTACCACCCCAGGAAAGGAAGAACAGGAGTTCCCTCTGTTGCACAGGATAAGTTCTTCAGAGTTACCAGTTGCTGTTGCAAGTTAACAGCACTTTTTTCTTTCGATTTCTTTTGCAGTTTTCTAAATAATTCCATATGTTTTTCCTCATAGTTTGGATAGTTTTAGTATTAATCTACAATGAAAGGTCTGGAAAAAAATGACACCATCTAAAAACAATGATTTTCTTTGATTTTACCAAATTGAAAACCTCTGAAATATATTAAAGAGGAAGATGGATGATCACAAGCCATCAAACCACCAAACTGAACTGCTTGAATTTATCCAAAAGCAGTGTGTAAGACTGGTGGAGGAGAACATGATGCCAAGATGCATGAAAACTGTGCTTAAAAAACAGGGTTATTCCACCAAATATTGAGTGATTGAAACTTTTAAAACTTTATGAATATGAACTTGTTTTCTTTGCATTAGCATTTAGCTTTTTTAGCTTTTAGCTTTTTTCATTTTCTGCAAATAAATGCTCTAAATGACAATATTTTATTTGGAATTTGGGAGAACTGTTGTCTATAGTTTATAGAATAAAACAGAAATGTATATTTTACTCAAACTTATACCTATAAATAGCAAAATCAGAGAAACTGATTCAGAAACTGAAGTGAAATGTCCTTTATTGTACATTTTCCAGCTCATCTCATCATCAGCCAGCTGACAAATCCACTCACGTTGGAATAAAGTCTGGAAACACGTCTGAGATGATGTGAAATAAGCAGATGCTGTAGCAGGACGAGCTACAGAGCTCATTTCCATCCGGCCGGAGCCGAGCGGAGCCTGTGCGAGGAGTTAATCCCCCGGCCTGTGTTCATATATAATGTAGTGGGCTGATAATAACCATGACTCTGACCATTATAACAAAAACCAATTCAATAGCTCAGAGATGTGAAAGGTCTCATCAGCGCAAAACTAAAATAGACGTCGGCCCATTCTTCCCAACGCTGTATGATTCACAGACTGGCACCACAATGGATCACAGGGGTGTAAATGAGAGTTTATGAACCCTCCCCTCCGCTCGGCCGCTTCACACTCGTCTGATCTCTCTTTCTCTCTCTCTATCTCTCTCTCTTTCTATCTCTCTATTCTTCAGCAGTGTTTAATGCAGCTATACAGTGCTCTGATATCAGCGGTTACCGGAACCCAGAGCTTTAAACTCTCAGACTCTCAGAGTTACTGTCCTCAATTCAATGGACATTCAATAGGTATTACATAGTTATGCATGTGTAATTACTCAGGATGTCAATGGTAAAACGTTAATGCACACAATTCATCTGGAATTAGTAATGTGTACTTATGTTTTTAATGCTTTTTTTAAAGTTAATTACGTTAATTATGGAAGTTAGACCCCAACTTCCGGCATAATCTGCCCCGCCCCCACATCTTTATATCTTTATTTTTTAATCTTCTTATTAGTATTATTTTGTTTTGTTTTTTTAAACACTGCGCCTCACATAGCTTTCAATGTGGAAACACAATTTTGCAGGATCGTAGGAACTATACTGAGTTAGTTGCTTGCACTTTTTGGAACGATACATCGTACGGTTTTCATACAACTGATGTTTTGAGGAGGGAAGTTTGTTTTTTCTGCTCTCCAGGGGAATACCACTTAAAAATTATGGGTTTCTTTGATTTTACCAAATTGAAAACCTCTGGAATATAATCAAGAGGAAGATGGATAATCACAAGAATTTAGAATTTTTTCACCCGGAGTAAAGCAGCGTGAAGTTATCCAAAAGCAGTGTGTACCTCTGGTGGAGGAGCAC
Source organism: Astyanax mexicanus (assembly GCF_023375975.1). NCBI lineage: Eukaryota > Metazoa > Chordata > Actinopteri > Characiformes > Acestrorhamphidae > Astyanax > Astyanax mexicanus. Next base: position 5,223,221 of record NC_064408.1, read on the forward strand.
ATGATGCCAAGATGCATGAAAACTGTGATTAAGTCGCAAAAAAGACCATCAAAGATGTTATGATGGAACTGGCTCTCATCAGGACATGATGCGCGTCGTGATGCTCTTTGCTATCTTACACCCTGTCAACAGTCTATTTTCACTCCTTGCTCCCGCACTGTTAAAATAGTGTTGGGAGTTTAGGAATAAATCTACACTGATGAGCGTGGTGGTCTGGAAAAAAAAAAAAAAAAAAAACATTTAACCATACATATGCATGCAATTCAATTTAAGAGCTTTTTTAAAGAAACTTGGGTGGAACATACTTAAAAAAAATTGACTCTCTCTTTCTTTTTTTCCCCTTAATATAAAAGACAAAAGAGTTTAAAAGCAGATGTGCATTAAAGGTCGCATTCCATCTTTTTTCATTTATTTTAAAATGTCTAGTTGTGTCTCTAGTATGAATGAATGCCATGTAAGCTGTTTTATTGTGAGAAAAAAAAGTGCTCCGGTGATCTACTTCAACACTGCTTTAGTCCGGTGTGGAGGGAGAGGGAGGGGGAACCGATAGGAATTTCGGCTCTTGCTCATGATTATTCATACATGCAAACATATCGCCTCTGATTGGCTAACAGCACTGCGACACCAGGAGTAATAACAGTCTTTGCAATGTTATATGTTAGTTTACAACATGTGTAATAATGCCCTGCTAATTGCAGTTCAGCCTATACTGATCTAGTCTTAGAGTCTCTGTAAAACACCAAATCCACCGGAGATCCTATTTAAACCTATAGTTTAACCTAGAGTAGTCTGCCAGTGCTCTCAAACCATTAGACTCATCTACCATTCTGCTCTGAGATTTATTACTGGCGACCCTTACACTACTCACCACTGCTCACTATATGATAGAGTTGGTTGGTCCTCACTAGCTGCACGAAGAGAATCTCATTGGCTAATTTTTATCTATAAATCACTGTCTGGGCATTTGCCATCTTATATCTCTTCACTGATCTCACTTAATAATAATGCATATCAGACTTGCTGCAGTGGCTGGATCACCTGTCAGGTACCGAGAATTTTTAGTGAATTGGGAAAATCTGCTTTTAGCTATTGGCTGCTTTTGTTGGATTTTTACTTTTAACTAGTGTAAACAGAACTGTTCTAAACACACACCTACCTATCTCTATTGTACTTGGCTGGTGTTGTTCCTCCATAGACTAATTCTAACCATTTGTTTCTTAGCTCTGAATTACTGGGTAAAGCATATATAGAATACTGATGTGTTATTCGCACAAATAACACAGGAATGAACTGCATGCTGTTCCTAGCGCTGTTATTAAGCTCCTATCTGACGAGATGTCTTTGCTGCCTGGCTTCAGCTCTGCCTGTAGGTGGTCCCGAGCCGAGGGGAGCGGGGCCATGAATACTAATTCATGGGTTGATGTAGACACAGTGCTTTTTTTCTGATCGATTCCTGATCGTTTTTCTGGATATTTTCTTTTTTATATCTGCTGCAGACAATGGAGGTTGAGACAAAAAAAACTACTGTATTTTATAAACAAGAAGAAAAAGTAGATTTTAGAAGAAGGACACCTTTAATTATTTTACGTTTTTAATAATGTATTTTTTTACAAGCTGTCCACGACCCACGAGTTGAGATCTACTTCATATTATTAATTCACCAGAGATAACTGCGGCTCCTGCGGGTCGAGAAATCATGGATTTGGAAAATATTAGAAATGCTTTGAGCAGTCTTGCTCTTATTAGAGCACTTTTGAGGTGTAAAGAGCAGGAAAAGCCAACCATTACAGACTGTTACACTTTATGACTCTGCAAAATGTCAGAGTTACTGGCCTCTGGAAAGAGTCCAGCATGCCGAGCTCATCTCTCCCAGTGCCAGCCGAACACTGGGAGAATAGAGGGCTTATAAATGGTCTCGGGCGCTGAGGCCAGTATATAAAGGTCTGTAAGGTTATAATAGAAGATACGAAGCTGAACTGCAGGAGTTATTTGGACAGTTTGGACTCTGAAGACCCGTTCATTGGCTGCTGCACTTCATAGCTCTTATATTTATAACCAATAGGCAACAGTTACACAGAATAACTGACCTGTCATGTGTCAACTAAAGAAAACAAAAAAAAGAAATAAAGAAAATTATGACTTTAAGAAACTAAGAAATGAAAGTCAGTCAATTCGAAATTCAGTTTATTTCAAGAACAAGTATCCTCAAGTGCAGTCCCTGCAAAGACCACCGAAAACAGTAATAAAGATGGAACTGGCACTCATCAGGACTCACCCACATGTTTTATTTTTTTCTGTCATAGAAACGGTTGCTAGGCTGAATCAGCTGTACACCTTTTTTTTAATTCTAATGATAAACTGTAGCTCATAAATCAAGTTTTAAGTTTTTACAATGGTAGAATAGGTAGGAATATGTAATTAATTTCAAACAATGTTTCAGACATTTTATAAAAGTATGGGTGGACTGAAAAATCTGATTGCTTAGCTAAAATCCAGCTCCTTTTATCAGATATCCTAATCTGATTCTTAAACCTTAATGATAAATCAAAGACAAAACCAACCAGAATACAATCCCAACCAGGTTCCCATCCGATTTCTAAGATAAAATCTAGCTTCTATCTGACAGATTTTACTAGACATTACTAGCGTTAAATCAAAACTTTAAAAGTAAATTAACATGAAACCCCAAGAATATTCAGTCAAAAGTATTAATGGCCTGAAAAGTCTGATAGCTTAGTTAAAATTCAGCTCTTGGTTATCAGATTTCTTAATCAGATTTTTAGACTTTAGTGATAAAACAAAGATAAAACCACAGAGAATACTCTGGTTAGGAGGGAGTGGACTTTGTAATCTGACTACTAGGATAGAATACTGCTTTCTTTACTAGATTTTTCATCAGATTATTAGACTTTATTGGTAACGTAAGAGAACGGTATTACGTACACTTCAGTATTCCGTACAGTTGAGCATTTAAACAATAAAATACTTAATAATAAACTATTGTTATGTTTGAAATATAGTCTGGGGTCATTGTCAATCCTTCCTCTTTCCATTAAAACAGGTCAGTGACCATCCACGTTGTGTTTTCTCTTGAAATCCCGGTAGGTAGGGAGGAACCGTCTGCGTCGCCGAAAACGGGTGGGTGGGGAAGGGTTAACAACGTTGAGGCTAGGGGGTGGGGAAAACTTTATCGACTAGTTCACGTAAGGTTTTACCCACTTTTAACATCACATTTCACCCAAAATGCAACGTTAAACATCCAACTAACAGCATCCGTTGTAATATTTGATTGAGGAATTAATAATCATAGTTTATAACTTACTTTAAAAACGAGCTTACTCCAGCTCCACTTCACCACTCATAGACAGCTGAGATTTTGTGCTGCAGCTTCAGCACATTTTTTTTTCAATTCATAGACAACTTATCAAATCCATTTGACAAACACTTTACTAAGCTTCTACGTCAGTCTAAGCTCATATGTTATAGGTGGTGAACTTTTGTAAAATACAGCCACCACGAGCGGAAATCTGAGGTGTACGGAACACCGTTGCCTGTTTGTTTGCAGGTGTACGGAATACTGATGCACACTGGTGACAGGACTGAGGTCAGTTTTTTGGGGTTTTCTTTAAAACTATTGGTCCAAAAGTAACCAATCAAAATTTATTTTGGTTGCTAGGCAGATATTCCATAGTTTAGCCAATCACTGCAGCCTATTTGAACTCGGGTATTTTCGTAATATCCACTCAAACGCGGAAAATACCGAAAATGTGTACGGAATACCGTTCTCTTACGTTACATTAAACATAAAAACCTAAGAAAAATCAGTTTGAGAGCATACATGGACTTAAAAATCTAATTGCTTAGCTAAAATCCAGCTCACTTTGTTAGATTTTTTTTTATCAGATTCTTAGACCAGGTGGGAAAGTGAACGTAAAACCAGCTCTGACAGCAGTATTAAGGTATTAACAGCTTTAAAAGTTATAGATATGATTTTTTGTTGATGGAGCAGTGAGGGTTCGTTAGCAGAGTTGTTTGGTGATTGAGTGCAGTCTGACCCGAATCATGTTTTGCTCTGTGTTTGTGAGGGATGAGTGGGGTCCTGGATGCTCCGCCTCCTGTGGTGGAGTAAAGTGTTTAAATGGTGCAGCAGCAGCAGGAGGAGGAAGAGGAGGAGGGCTATTTGTAAAGCTCCCGCTGGACCACCCTGTCCTGTCTGGACTGATCATCTGTAGGAGGTCCAGACTAAAGCGCTTCAGTTACAAACATGAAACAGATACACAGTGATGATCATAGACTGTGGGAGTTTCTTAGAAAAGTGGTGGAACATCGCCTTTTTACTGGGAAACACTGATATATATATATATATATATATATATATATATATATATATATATAATTCAATTTAGAATAAGGAAAATGTATTAATGTATTAAATGTCCCTGCTTTTATGAAAATAATAAGATTTCCACTTCTACTGTATCTTTTTGTACAGTAGAAGTTTTTGTGGGGGAAACTGTACAATTAAAAGAAGGCTCTAGTGACTGGCAGTTCTAGGGGCGGGGCCACAGGGGCATTGGCCCCTGCAGAAATCTGATTGGCCGTGTAAAGTGCCCCTGTCCTGATCAGATTATAGATGGATGCTAAATAGGAATGTCTAGCATGATTAAAGCGTATGTATGAGAGATTTTTAGACGTTTAGATGGCTTGATGTTTTGAACTGACAGTATTTGAGGAAAAAATTAAATAAATAAAAAAGGTTTAAAACTGAACTAAATACTGGATTTTGTCTATATTTAAATATACAGCTCTGGGGGGAAAAAAGCACTTAAAATTATTTCTTAGATTTTACCAAATTAAAAACCTCTGGAATATAATCAAGAGGAAGATGGATGATCACAAGCCATCAAACCACCAAACTGAACTGCTTAAATTTTTGCACCAGGAGTAAAGCAGCATAAAGTTATCCAAAAGCAGTGTGTAAGACTGGTGGAGGAGGAGAACATGATGCCAAGATGCATGAAAAAAAACTGTGATTAAAAACAGGGATATTCCACCAAATATTGATTTCTGAACTCTTAAAACTTTATGAATATGAAGTTGTTTTATTTGCATTATTTGAGGTCTGAAAGCTCTGTATCTTTTTTGTTATTTCAGCCATTTCTCATTTTTCCCTCCAAAATCTCAACTTGTGTTCTCAGCTTAATTATTCAGGAATCCCTTCACACATAAACATAATCCATATATGGTTAGAAAGGGCGGAGCTTACTCTTTCTAAAAATAGTGATCACATCCCAGTGCGCTAAAGCTAAATCTACAAGAAACCCATTGAGAGAAAAATACCTAAAAAAGTGAAAAATCTCCTTCCCCAACCAATATTATTTACCTTTAGTGCTTCAAACATATTTATATGATGTTTCAAACCAAATAATATCAGTAAATAAAGACTCAAAAGTGTCCACAGAAAAAGTGTGAAACTACCTGATTTACTCAAACTAAAGCTAGGTATGGTGTGCGCACTACTTTATATAGTTTTTATTTTAGTATTTATTTTGCTCTAAACATTTTTATTTATTTAGACTACAAACTTTACATTTTTGTATATATTTTTTTCTTTGTGTGTCCTGATTAAAATACTGAAAGGTATAGGCTGCTCTGAGTGTCAGGTTTTTAGTATCTACATGTATCCTAGAGGTGTGATTATTGATTATCAAGAAATATAACTCCACCTAAAGCTGTTTCTCCATGTATTTTATCAAAGTTATAATTAATAATAACTCTAGTTTAACCATTTTTGAAAAGATCTTTTAGGTGTGAATATATTTAAAGTCTATACATTCAAAAATAAGTAAAAAATAAAAAATAAAAAAACAGGCGCTTGGTAAAATTTTGAGCAAAACATGATCAGTTCCAGGAAAATAGAACAATTCTGCTTCCTTTTACATTTTAAATGATTATATTTTTGAGCAGCCGTATGTCTTCTGGAGTAAAAGAGATCAGGGCATGTGTCTGTCTGATATAATTACTGTGTTATAAGACCTGAAAGAGGAACTGAAAACAAAAAACGGAGAAAAAACACATAAAAACAGCCTAGAGTTTAATGGGTAAGCCTAAAACTACACAATATTTTGCATCAATTTACCAGTTTTTATAACAAGCTCTTGAGTTTCTACTCTGTTTTCATTGGTTACACAGGCTTTTCGACTTGATTCCAGTCTAAAACCACTTTCTCGAAACCAGTCAAGCTTTGCAGAGAGCAGCTAATGGTAGCTAATGGTGACCATTGACCTGATGTTTACGAGCAGGTTTCTCGGTAAACAGGAACAGGACTGACTCTCTGGAACCAGAGACTAATATATGGATTAGCTGTCCGGCCTGGCACTGCCAGACATGCCAACAAATGACCCGGGGCTCTGCAACATTTAGCTCCACAAAGGACGACATTACAGCCACATATCCTCTATTATTAATGTGGTCAATACGGTCCATTAGGCCTGGGGGTTTTATTTTTTTATTTTTTTTAGCTCCAGACCACTCCGCCATCCATTAATATTCCATTTTTCCACTTCAGACCCCATTATGGTCGTCCTCCAAAATGGAGAAATTCAATTGTAACCATCACATTTATTGATGGCTGGAAATTACTTACAGTAATGCGCTTGATCTTTTCATCTGGCTGGTGACTGGGCTTGCTTGATGTATGATGCTAAATGCTATAAGAGCTCCGAGACTTTACATTAAACACACACTTACTTCACCAGCTGGACACAACTGGTTTTAGTGATGGACTGAAATCGTACCGTACATATCAAGAAAATTTAGAAAAATGTAAGTTTTAGGGCCATTCCACCAAATGAGTACCATTTATTTCCCTATGAAATTACATGTGGATGTATAAATGTGCACACAAAGTATATATATTTTTAAAAATACATTTTATTACCAAGCATAGAGTCTTTTACATTGACCCAATTGCAAAAGTGAGATTTGAGATGTAATTAAAATACATTTTGAAAAAAAACAGCATTTGTTACCCATCCCCACTCTCTATCAATAAACTTTACTGTGAAATATAATTATTAAAATCCTTCAGAAATCCCATCTATGCTTTAAAATATATTTTTCATAATAAATCCATAATATTTAGGTTAAAAAATACACATTTTAGTTGTCCCTGGTTTTTTTTTCACTCAGTCCTGTTACCGTAACACATTACCCTGATCATCTGAAACATTTGGAACATTCTAGAACAGAAAGTCACATCTACAACAGGAAGTGACATCATCAGCTGGTTCTTCTGAAGATCACAGAAAGAACAAAATTCCCAAAGTTCCCTCATTACTTTTTCTGTATATTTGATCTTATTGTATCAATCTTTTGGGAAAAAATCTCTAGAATGTGCTCAGTGTCGTCATGCTATTAGCTATTTTTCATGTTTTGCTAATTCTGTGCTAAAAAAATGCATTCCTGTTACTTTCAGTCCTGTTACTCATAACATAAAAAGTAACAAGAGTGAGTTCCAGTAACAGGAGTGAGTTCCAGTAACAGGAGTGAGTTCCATTAACAAGAGTGAGTTCCAGTAACAGGAGTGAGTTCCATTAACAAGATTGAGTTCCAGTAACAGGAGTGAGTTCCATTAACAAGAGTGAGTTCCAGTAACAGGAGTGAGATCCAGTAACAAGAGTGAGTTTCAGTAACAGGAGTGAGTGCCAGTAACAGGAGTGAGTTCCATTAACAGGAGTGAGTGCCAGTAACAGGAGTGAGTGCCAGTAACAGGAGTGAATGCCAGTAACAAGAGTGAGTTCCAGTAACAGAAGTGAGTTCCAGTAACAGGAATGAGTTCCAGTAACAGGAATGAGTTCCAGTAACAAGAGTGAATTCCAGTAACAGAAGTGAGTTCCAGTAACAGGAATGAGTTTCAGTAACAGGAATGAGTTCCAGTAACAGAAGTGAGTGCCAGTAACAGTAGTGAGTGCCAGTAACAAGAGTGAGTTCCAGTAACAGGAGTGAGTTCCAGTAACAGGAATGAGTTCCAGTAACAGGAGTGAGTGCCAGTAACAGGAGTGAGTGCCAGCAACAAGAGTGAGTTCCAGTAACAGGAGTGAGTGCCAGTAACAAGAGTGAGTTCCAGTAACAGGAATGAGTTCCAGTAACAGGAGTGAGTGCCAGTAACAGGAGTAAGTGCCAGTAACAGGAGTGAGTTCCAGTAACAGGAATGAGTTCCAGTAACAGGAGTGAGTGCCAGTAACAGGAGTAAGTGCCAGTAACAGGAGTGAGTTCCAGTAACAGGAGTGAGTGCCAGTAACAAGAGTGAGTTCCAGTAACAGGAGTGAGTTCCATTAACAAGATTGAGTTCCAGTAACAGGAGTGAGTTCCATTAACAAGAGTGAGTTCCAGTAACAAGATTGATTTCCAGTAACAGGAGTGAGTGCCAGTAACAAGATTGAGTTCCAGTAACAGGAGTGAGTGCCAGTAACAGGAGTGAGTTCCATTAACAGGAGTGAGTGCCAGTAACAGGAGTGAGTGCCAGTAACAGGAGTGAATGCCAGTAACAGGAGTGAATGCCAGTAACAAGAGTGAGTTCCAGTAACAGAAGTGAGTTCCAGTAACAGGAATGAGTTCCAGTAACAGGAATGAGTTCCAGTAACAAGAGTGAATTCCAGTAACAGAAGTGAGTTCCAGTAACAGGAATGAGTTTCAGTAACAGGAATGAGTTCCAGTAACAGGAGTGAGTGCCAGTAACAGTAGTGAGTGCCAGTAACAAGAGTGAGTTCCAGTAACAGGAGTGAGTTCCAGTAACAGGAATGAGTTCCAGTAACAGGAGTGAGTGCCAGTAACAGGAGTGAGTGCCAGCAACAAGAGTGAGTTCCAGTAACAGGAGTGAGTGCCAGTAACAAGAGTGAGTTCCAGTAACAGGAATGAGTTCCAGTAACAGGAGTGAGTGCCAGTAACAGGAGTAAGTGCCAGTAACAGGAGTGAGTTCCAGTAACAGGAATGAGTTCCAGTAACAGGAGTGAGTGCCAGTAACAGGAGTAAGTGCCAGTAACAGGAGTGAGTTCCAGTAACAGGAGTGAGTGCCAGTAACAAGAGTGAGTTCCAGTAACAGGAGTGAGTTCCGTTAACAAGAGTGAGTTCCAGTAACAAGATTGATTTCCAGTAACAGGAGTGAGCGCCAGTAACAAGATTGAGTTCCAGTAACAGGAGTGAGTGCCAGTAACAGGAGTGAGTTCCATTAACAGGAGTGAGTGCCAGTAACAGGAGTGAGTGCCAGTAACAGGAGTGAATGCCAGTAACAAGAGTGAGTTCCAGTAACAGAAGTGAGTTCCAGTAACAGGAATGAGTTCCAGTAAAAGGAATGAGTTCCAGTAACAAGAGTGAATTCCAGTAACAGAAGTGAGTTTCAGTAACAGGAATGAGTTTCAGTAACAGGAATGAGTTCCAGTAACAGGAGTGAGTGCCAGTAACAGTAGTGAGTGCCAGTAACAAGAGTGAGTTCCAGTAACAGGAGTGAGTTCCAGTAACAGGAATGAGTTCCAGTAACAGGAATGAGTTCCAGTAAAAGGAATGAGTTCCAGTAACAAGAGTGAATTCCAGTAACAGAAGTGAGTTCCAGTAACAGGAATGAGTTTCAGTAACAGGAATGAGTTCCAGTAACAGGAGTGAGTGCCAGTAACAGTAGTGAGTGCCAGTAACAAGAGTGAGTTCCAGTAACAGGAGTGAGTTCCAGTAACAGGAATGAGTTCCAGTAACAGGAATGAGTGCCAGTAACAGGAGTGAGTGCCAGCAACAAGAGTGAGTTCCAGTAACAGGAGTGAGTGCCAGTAACAAGAGTGAGTTCCAGTAACAGGAATGAGTTCCAGTAACAGGAGTGAGTGCCAGTAACAGGAGTAAGTGCCAGTAACAGGAGTGAGTGCCAGTAACAGGAGTAAGTTCCAGTAACAAGATTGATTTCCAGTAACAGGAGTAAGTTCCAGTAACAGGAGTGAGTGCCAGTAACAGAAGTGAGTTCCAGTAACAGGAATGAGTTCCAGTAACAGGAGTGAGTGCCAGTTACAGGAGTGAGTGCCAGTAACAAGAGTGAGTTCCAGTAACAGGAGTGAGTTCCAGTAACAGGAGTGAGTTCCAGTAACAGGAATGAGTTTCTGTAACAGGAGTGTTTTTTTGGTCATAAATATCAAGTATTTGAACATGCAGTCAAGCATTTCTTTAAAATAAAGACTTTCTTGAGAGAAAATTAAAGGAATTAGTGGACTTGCCTTAAAACATGTAAAGCTGTCTGAGTTTGATCAGTACATGTTTTGAATAGCTAAATATAGGTGTTATTAGATTCAGAGTTAAAAAGGAAACAAAAAAAGTAATTTGGAAGAGTTACAACAAGCAAATGGCACCCATTCAGTGGAATGACTTTTTAACATCTTTGCTGAAGTCAAATAAAGTACAACTAGCTGTGAAATGTTCAGATAATTAATAAAAAAATATTAATGATGTGCAAAATGTATTTATAGCTCTCCAGCAACTGCTGTAATTCACCCAAATATTTATAGTTGCTCAAGTGTTATGCTTCATATGTGTATGTACCTATAAATTATTATTATTATTATTATTTGTTCCAAACGTTACTTTTTTACTCATTCAATCAATCATCCCACCTCTCCAGTGACTACCGTGATTCATCCACATATTAACATACAGCTCTGGATAAAATGAAGAGAGCACTTCAGTTTCTGAATCAGTTTCTCTGATTTTGCTATTTATAGGTTTATATTTGAGTAAAATGAACATTGTTGTTTTATTCTATAAACTACAGACAACATTTCTCCAAAATTAAACAATATTAAATATATTGTCATTTAGGGCATTTATTTGCAGAAAATGAAAATTACAAAAAAGAAATTTCAGAGCTTTCGGACCTCAAATAATAAAAAAGAACACAAGTTTATATTCATGTTTCAATGTTTTAAGTGTTCAGAAATCAATATTTGGTGGAATAGCCCTGGTTTTTAATCACAGTTTTTTTTTTTTTCATGCATCTTGGCATCATGTTCTCCTCCACCAGTCTTACACACTGCTTTTGGATGGTGCAAAAGCTTGGTTTGATGGCTTGTGATCATTCATATTCCTCTTGATTATATTCCAGAGGTTTTCAATTTGGTAAAATCAAGGACAAATGTACAAATGTGGTCATAATGTAAAGCTTGATGGCTGTATATTATATAATTACTGTATGAATTATTTACTGGCTATAGGAATACACCATATCTCAGCAGTGTCGGTCTGAATTACTGTAATTATGCTCAGCGGTTCTGATGGTCAGTCCGGTTCTGTACGTTCCTCTCTTCCTCTGCTGGCGGAGATTCAGTGTCTGTGATCTATCCTTCCGGTAAGACTTGTGGAATATTATGATTCAGCAAAGTGTGACTCGTGGTCAAAAATACCCAGCCTAATCCAAACGCTATCGAACTGCCTATTGAGCCGTGCCGCCGTATGTAACAAGATAGCGGCTGAACAGAAAGCAGGGGAACGGGAAAGAAAAAATAAAAAGAAAGAGAAGAAAAAAGAAACAGCACATTGTCCTTGCCCTCAGGGCTTTTTTCCTCTACTATCAATACACAAAATATCACTTTTTTCTGTCCTTTATCCCTCCGGGAGCTAACACACTTTCCTCAGTTTTTTGGTAGACCTCCTATTTTCCTTTCATTTATTCAGTTTTTTTTTTTATCATTTGACTGTGACATTTAGCACTTTTAATATTTAAATTTTATGGAAATATATTACTTTATTTTTTGGCTGTTTTTGTGCTCTCTGTGTTGCACAAGCTGGAGAGAAATAAATTGTTTTGAGTTTTGCCTTTTATTTATTTATTATTATTATTTTTTTTGTTCACTACACTTTTCATTACCCCTCAGGGCTTCAATAGTTTAGATAAAAAAAAGCAACTGCAGTTATTAAAACAAACATAACATATAAAATGAAAAAAAAAAAAAAAACAAAGGTCCTACAAAGTTATTTAACTATTTAAGGCACAGTGGAAGGTTTTTGAGCATCAACCGCATGTTTAAGATCAGCCACAGCATCTTAAAAGCTTCATTCAGAGGTGGACTTTTTTTTTTCTTGTTTGTGTGTTTTGGGTCATTGTCCTGCTGCAGAACCCAAGTACTCCTGAGCTTGAGGTCAGTAAGGAAGAGATGGACGGATTCTGATCCTCCTTCAGGATTTTCTGGTAAACAGCAGAATTCCTGCTTCCATCTATTACAGCAAGTTAAAGTCCAGCAGTTCAGTATGATGCACTTTTACTGAAATTATGTGTTTCCTGCAGTTCTTTAGATTAAATGTTGTTTTGGGTTATTTTGGGATCTCCTGGATGAGTTCTTCATGCCCTTTTGGAGTAATTTCAGTGGGTCGGCCGGTCACTCCTGGGAAGGTTCACCAGTGTTCCATGTTTATTTTTTCTCCATTAGTGAATAATAATAGTGAATCACTGTGGTTCTCTGGAGCCCCAAATCTATATAAAATTACTTTATAACCTTTTCCAGACTGATAGATGATCAATGACTTTACAGTTTTCTCATCTGTTGTTGAGTTTCTTCAGACAGGGGTATAATAATAATAATAATAATAATAATAATAATAATAATAATAATAATGTGCTGCTTTTTGAGATCTTTTATCTGCTTCATGTTGTCAGACAGGTTCTGTAGGTGGATGCGGAAGAATCATTTTAAACTGCATGGGTGGGTGTGATGCGGTCTCCTTTCAGAGTGGATGAATCCGATTCCAGGTTATGTTCAGTAAGAAAGAGAGAGAGAGAGAGAGAGAGAGAGCTCAGTCAGAAACTTCACTCCTTTCTTCGTTTCTTTGGTTTTACTATGAGTGAATGAGTTACGCTACTGAGCTCTGAGTTTCCTCTTCCTTCTGAAGTCCCCGTTGCTCCACCAGCCGCTCGCATTCAGTGAAACTGAGCCGGATCCTCTTTTAGAGGCTGAAAGTGTGACGTAAGTATGTAAAGAGGTGTGACAAAAATACAAATAAATAAATAAATACATCTCTTAAGGGGGCAAATACTTTTTCACACCGCTGTACATCTCAATTGACATATATTTTGTCCTTTTTTTTTTTTTTTTTGCAGCGTATGAAATTCCTCAGTGCTCACTTTGACATTGTGTTTAATCTAAAATCTCACTTGAAACAAGTAGTCTATAAAATCGCTAATTTTATATCTTAAATTTGGTCACAAAAATGTGAATAGCTTGACTGGTGAGTTTTTGTGTTTGCTTATTTCGAGTAAAATTATTTAGAATAAGATTTTTTTAAAAATCCTATCGGAAAACAAGATTATTTATTTATTTGTTTGTTTGTTAATTTTATTGTGCAATATTTATTCACTTCACAAGGTCCAGTTATGGTTTGGTACAAATACACATTCTATTACATTACATTCCCAATTTCATCTTGATAATTATGCTGATGATTATTTATGTAATTGACAGTGTAATTATGTGTAGTAGTCCTTTAATCAATGTAAAATCATTTTAAAGGTATAAAACACGGCAGCAGTTAAAACAGGGCCTTAATTCACGTGCGGAAGTTTCCCCCGAGGACGACCTGTCTGTCCTTCACGCCGAACAGCATCCGTCATTAGGAAAATATTACAGTAATGCCTCGGCAGCGCAGAGCACATTACAATATGCTGAGAGGCTGCGGCCTATTTCTATACAGCACAAAACAATTTCCCCCGGGCCGCCCTGACAGCGGCAGTAGCTCACTCACTGCGCCCCGGCTGCCGCTGCGTACATCATCTGGTCTTAGCCTATTGGATATTGATGAGAAACATGCAATCGCTTTGATGGAATTCAGGTCACACACTCGTGATGCACTGCATTTGTGTCTAGTTCCACTTGTGGAGATTTACAGAGCGCCGCTCGCTCCCTACTGTACAGAACCCGCCGCTCTAATTCACCCTAATGCCTCCAGTATAGAAGCCCCGCAAACACTGGAGCTCACGGCGGAGTGGGAGTGGATGGATGAGGTTCATTTCTGCTTCGCTGTATAAAAAACATTTCACTAACATTATGCACAATTACAGTCAACAGTCTATTTACACACCTTGCTCCTGCACTGTTAAAATAGCATCGACACCAAGTTAGGTAAAGAAGTGAGGTGTGTTTAGGTCAATTTCTGGTGTGTTTTTATATATTTTGGTGGTGAAAAACAAACACAGAATGCCACTGACTGAATAAAACCCTGACAACAGTCAACATTCAGTCATCCAATCCTATAGGACGCACTGCAGAGTGCAAACAGGACTTTTAACTCAACAATAAACCGAATAAAGAATAAAATAACATTACTGTTCCCTAAATTAGCTGCTGTTGTATCCTCACAGTGTGAATGAGCAGCTCAGTATCCTCTGAGAATAATCTATTATAGAGAGTATAGGGAGTGTAGGGTAGTATAGGGAGTATAGTGTAGTATATGGAGTGCAGGGTTGTATACAGTTTGGGTTGTGTAGTATAGAGTGTATAGGGAGTTTATGGAGTGTAGGGTAGTATAGGGAGAATAGTCGAGTATAGGGAGTGTAGTGTATAGTGTAGTATATGGAGTGTAGGGTATTATAGGGAGAATAGTCTAGTATAGAGAGTATAGGGAGTGTAGGGTAGTATAGGGAGTATAGTGTAGTATATGGAGTGTAGGGTAGTATAGGGAGTATAATGTAGTATATAGGGTGTAGTGTTGTATACAGTAGGGTAGCGTAGTATATAGAGTATAGGGTAGTATAGGGAGTATAATGTAGTATATGGGGTGTAGTGTTGTATACAGTAGGGTAGTGTAGTATATAGAGTATAGGGAGTATATGGAGTGTAGGGTAGTATAGGGAGTATAGTAAAGAATATAGAATGTAGGGTAGTATAGGGAGTATAGGGTATAGTGTAGTATATAGAGTGTAGGGTAGTATAGGGAGTAAACTGAAGTACAGAGAGTGTAGGGTAGTATAGAGAGTATATGGAGTGTAGGGTAGTATAGCATTGTATACAGTAGGGTAGTGTAAAGTTGTATAGGGAGTATAAAAACATTTTGTCAAGCAGTTGCTTGGTGGTTGCTATGGTATCTGTGTTGGTTTATAAGGTGGTTGTGGCTGCTTTGTGGTTGCAAAGGGGGTGGTTTGGCACCTGTGGAGGTTGCTATGGTGTGGCCATCTGGTTGCTAAGGTTTCGCTATGGGGTTGCTAAGTAATGTATTTAAAAAAAAACTAGCTATGGATGCTAGAGTGCTATTGTTTCTGTGGTTGTGGGATATGTGGTGTTTGCTTGGTGGCTGATAAGCTGTTATATTATCCATGTTGTCTAAGGGGTTGCTAGGTGGTTGCTAAGGTGTTGCTAGGTGATTGTGGCTGCTTGTTGGTTGCTAAGTAATGTATCTGCATGAATCAGCTATGGAAGTTTTAAGCAGTTGCTAGCTGGTTGATAAGGTTTTGACATGGTATCCGTGTTGGTTTCTAAGGGGTTGCTAGGTGGTTACTAGGGTGTTACTTTGTGATTGTGGCTGATTGGTGGTTGCTAAGTAATGTATTATCATAACTGGAGCTCATGGCAGAGTGGGAGTGGATGGATGAGATTCATGTTTTTTATACTTCACTGTATAAAAAACATTTTACTAACGTTATGCACAATTACAGTCAACAGTCTATTTTTACACCTTGCCTCCTCGCTGTTAAAATAGCGTCATAACCAAGTTTACAAATAAACCTACACTGATGGGCGTGATGGTCTGGGTGGTTTAGGTACATTTCTGATGTGTTTCTATATATTTTGGTGGTGGAAAACAAACACAGGAGCTCCACTGACCGATTAAACCCTGACAACAGTTAACAGTCAATCATCAGAGTCCATTCTTGCATAAATCAACTATAGATACTATGGGTGAATCCCATTTCTCCCCTTGGCCCTACCCCTTACCCCTACCCCTTCTTTTCGAGTGTAATCCTTCCCCTTGGAACGGAGTTACAAGGGGAAGGGGTAAAATCCTACCCCTAGGAATTGGGACAACCCTTCAAGCACCCGGTGAAAGGTGAATCTTATTGAAAATAGCCTCCATAATATACTAGAAATTGTATATCACACTGGTTCCCAACACTGGTCCTGGAGCAGGTAATGTGTTACAAAAACAATATAATGTGCAAGAATATGGGTCCTCAGTGACAGAGGAATCACTGGTATATCACAATGACGTTTGTCAATGAACAATAAATACATAAATAAATAGCACTGATTTATGAGCAGGCTACTAGCGGTGGTGTGTAGGTGACCCTGCTGGGCTGATGTGATGATAGCAGTGGAGCGCTAAAGTTCAGTAGCCTAGCTGCTGGTTAACTAGTTAACTTTAGGGCATTGTATGTGTACAGAAAGGGGGCAGGAGGTGCAGAAATTAATTAATATTGTCCATTCCTTAATTCCTCTGTGATGGGGAGCTGAAATTAGCTCTGATTATTTTTTATTTGATTTATTTTTTCCGTTCCGCCTTAAATGCGGTAGCGCCTGCCGTCTGTTGCACCATTTAAGGTGGAACGGGAAAGTTAGCTAGCTAGCTAGCTACCGAAACGAACTACTAGCGAACTTTTTATGCTTGTTACGAAGAATTCAGCCATAAAACATCAAAACTACTCAATAAACTAAGGTAATACAGTGCTAATCGTAATTTTTAACATGGAAAATACTTTCTTTGGTCGCTTGTTCCGCCATCTTGCCAGTCATTCTCATACCCCTCGGTACGAAGTGTGGGTCTGGAAAATCTCCGTTTGAAGGGCTAACTAGCCCTACCCCTTACCCCTACCACTTCATCCTAACAGGAATCGGGACACCCCTACCCCTTGACGTGCACGCGCAAAACAGAGGGGTAGGGGTAAGGGGTAGGGCCAAGGGGAGAAATGGGATTCACCCTAAGTTTAAAGGGGTTGCTTGGTGGTTGATAAGGTTTTGACATGGTATCCGTGTTGGTTTCTAAGGGGTTGCAAGGAGATTTTGGCTGCTTGGTGGTTGCTAAGTAATGTATTTGCATAAATCATCTATGATGCTAGGTTGCTATTATTTCTGTGGTCTTTGCTAAGGTATCTGTGGTGGTTGCTATGGTGTTGCTATGTGGTGTACACACACTAAGTGCATGCAATGCGCACGGCACTCCTGCATGGCTAAGGCTAAGAATTTGATGGCTGAATGTTGACTGTTGTCAGGGTTTTAATCAGTCAGTGGAACTCTATTGTTTTTTTTTCCACTGCCAAAATATATAGAAACACACCAGAAATTTACCTAAACACCTCACTTCCAGACAACCACACCAATAGACTGTTTATGGGGTGTAAGATAGCAAAAAAACATCACAACGCACCTTGCACAGAGTGTAAAATTGTGCCCAAAGTTTTTTTATAAAGTTTTATCCTCTTTATTTAAAGTTAACAAAGCTCTGGAACATCTACTACAAAGCATCCCCCAGCCTATCTTTAATAGCTGGATCTTCTAGCCTTCAACCCTATTGTTAAACTTCAGATGCAAGCTTGGAGTATCTACGATTTCTATGCTGTACAGACCAACTTTATTGCTTTTTATTGTGTTGGAACACAATAGCACAACTTGCTTGAACTTTATTTCATCTCCTGTTGAATAAGAACGTTTTTTTCCCAATGTAAAAAAAGTACATTTCATCCAAAAGTGTGATATTCCTTTTGTTTTATTTTTTTAAACCATAGACAGGGACAATCAGATATACAGTAGAAGGTCAGATATGTCAGTAGGTCATAATCTCCTCATTTCACATCATAAAAATGCTTTTGGGACATTCAATTCAAGAAAAAAGTAAGAATATTAAAAATCTACACCTCTTAACATTTTGATTTTTGGTAAATAGTACCATTTCTATGTCACCCTGCTATTTGTTTTGACCTTTTTTTTAGTTTGTGTAAAGAGGACAAACATTTGCAAAAATTTACGAAATCTATTTAGCTGATTTCCATGCTAGACCAAAGCGTATTCTAAATATTTTTTTTTATTTTGAGCTTTTTAAACCTTAGATTACAGGTCCTGCAGAAACTGTGCAGAGTGTGATTGCTGTTCTGATTCATGGCTGGTTGCTATGGTGTTGCTATGGTATCTGTAGTGGTTGCTAAGGTTTTGCTAAGCAATTGCCTGGTGGTTGATAAGGTATTGCTATGGTATCCATGTTGGTTTCTAAGTGGTTGCTAAGGTGTTGCTATGTGGTTGGTTTGGTGTCCATTGCGTCTTTGAGTCAGAACACAGTATCAGAATTTGTAGAGACCTTGTAGAGAACCATAAACAGGCATGATCAGATATACAGTAAAAGGTCAGATAATTGTTGCTAAGGTGTTGCTAAGTGGTTGCTAGGTGGTTGCTGAGGTGTTGCTGTGGTATCTGTGATGGCTTCTAAGTGGCTGTTAGGTGGCTGTTTAGGTGTTGCTATGGTGTCCTTGGCGTATTTGAGTCAGAACACAGTATCAGAATTTGTAGAGAACTTTATTTCATCTCCTGTTGGATAAGAAACGTATTTAATTCATCGATAAGTGTGAAATATACAGTAAAAGGTCAGATAATTGTTGCTAAGGTGTTGCTAAGTGGCTAATAGGTGTCTGTTTAGGTGTTGCTATGGTGTCCATTTCTATTTTGAGTCAGAACATAATAGCAATCAAATATAAAATAGAATATTCACATCTTTATAAAGCTTTTCCACAAATTCCTCGATTCCTCGATAGCATTTCTATGCTAAGTGTTTATGCTAAATCATCTGTCTGATCTTCTGCTAGCTTTGCATCCCCACGTAATAGACCCAAAAAACAAGAAATGGTGATGTTCTTCTCCTTCTCCAAAGCTCTCTCACCATTGACGAGGAATCATCACGCCATCTCTGCGACAGACGCTGTCATCATACGCAACAATCACGTTCATAATTCCCTGTACGTGACTGACAGACGTGCCATTTTGTCCCCGTAATTATGACGAGGTCTCGATCCCACAACTTAATAATGTCAGCACTGTCACTTAGCGCATCCCTCAACCAGCTGACTCTATTGATCGCCCAACAGATGCCTGCCTGCCCTCTCCGGCGAGTCGAGAATAATTGTGTGGTTTTTTGCTGCCCAACAAAATGATGCATATTAACTTCGCCAACCGTAAAGAGGGTAAAGCAGAGATTGGCATCTTTTGAGGAGCTGCTTGAAGATGGCGCTTTTTGAGTTAGGATATCGGGGAGATCAGTCAGTCAATGGCTGCGTCTGAAATCGCATACTTCCACACTAAACAGTATGCAAAAAGCAGTATGCGAAATGTTCCCAGATGACGTACTGCACCGGGAGACTTTTTTTAAGTATGCAATCCCAGCACACTTCACCCCAGAGACTGTAAAAAAGATGGACGCTGTGTCGCCATTCCTATTCATTCAATGAAAATGAAGCCAAAATCTTCCTCCGTGTTGCCGATCCTGATACCCGAGTCTGCGCAGTAGAGACCAGAGGAGGGAGAAAGACTGTGGAGAGACAGCCTACTCATTTGAATAACCCCGCCCCTGAGGGCAGCCTCAAGGTCACAGGCTGCAGAGCAGAGCGGAGCTGACGGTCTGTTATTGGTCCCGCCCATAACCAGCCCTTTTACAATAACCACACCTTTTTTGAATAGAGCTGAATAACCTTTTTAAAAATGAATTCTGTGGGGATATAAAAATGTAACAATATAAGCAGAGGTTACACTAGCTGCTGCATTTAAATAAAGGAGGCAGAATTACAGTATACCTATGGGGATGGGTGGGGTTACACAGCTTTCTGAAACCGAACAGCAGGGGGCGCCCGACCTGTGGTGGCTTCACTTTTGAGAGACGATGCTCTGTCCAGCTATACACAGTCTATGCTTAACCCACTTTATTTATTTATCTAATGTGTAAATATGCAAGTGAAGGAAGAAAAATCTATTAAATAAAATAATTAAAATAATATTTTTTAATATACAATTTATTGGCAAATCTGATCCCTAGGTTTACCGAAACTGACTGGTTCTATTGATAACATTGTTGGTAGCATATTTTATTTACATCAGTAATGCATATATGTTGGCCTTTATGTTTAACGCTGTCAGTAAAAGATAATGTATAAAAATTAGGATCATGTGTTTAAACATTTATGCTAGAAAAGGTGAAATAATTAGGCAGGAATTAACATTTTGGTATTTACCTTTGAAACTTTCTAATATTGGTTTTATTCATTTAGTAAATATTAATACACTTTGTGAATACTAAACAAGCTCCTTTTATATTTATTATTAAATATTTCAGATTTGAGGAAAATATTAGTTTTAAGTTTTATTTACAGTCAGTGCTTATTAAAAAGGGCAGGTTGGGGGTTTATTTATTATTAATAAGAGCTGATTTTAATGAAATTAATTTGGGTAATACTCACCCTAAACCAGTTTGTACTGCTTAAATACGCGATTTCGGACGCAGTCTATGTATATATATGTCTATGTTATTATCAGTACAGTGATGGCGGCGCTCTGAGCTGAAGCTAGCGTTATAAAAAGATGTGAACAGTGTTTTTTAATAAGCTTCTTGAGCACTTTTTAAGTTATTAATGCCTCGTTTTGAATGTGAGGGCTCACCGGATTCTAGCAAGGAGGTGTGGAGCTACTTTGAGCTGAATAACGATGGAAAAAGTGATTTATCTGAGCAAATTATGCCCCGTATCACCCAGTCTGAAGGGTGTTTGGACAAACTGTTAAAATTTCTGGATCTCAGAATGCTGTGGGAGAAAGGAGGTGTGCTATTTGTCTAAGGTAAGTTCTTTTTATCATATTTTACTGCAATCAGAGTTATTTTTTGCACCAGAGTTCTCCTTTAAAGGGAATGACAACTGGCACACTGATTGGTTTATTTCACATTACGCCCAAAATTAACCACACCCGTGATTAATTAAGATAATTAGTACATGACATGTATTTTTTGTGACCTCACAGTACCAAAGACACAATTAGATGAGATTAGGTGCACTGTTGCATATTATGTTCATTTGTCAGGAACAACAATGGTG
Organism: Astyanax mexicanus; assembly: GCF_023375975.1. Classification (NCBI taxonomy): domain Eukaryota; kingdom Metazoa; phylum Chordata; class Actinopteri; order Characiformes; family Acestrorhamphidae; genus Astyanax; species Astyanax mexicanus. The sequence continues at coordinate 5,244,291 of NC_064408.1, forward strand.
TTCGAGGGTTAATTTGACCCGCTGCATGTTTCATTATCTAAAAGATGTCTGAAACGTAAGAAGATAAAAATGTATGTTTTAATGCATTAAAATGAATGCATATTATATGTTGATTACACTAATTAATACAAGCAGAAGTTTCATACTGTAAAAAAAATACTTTTAACTATTTTTCCTACATCTTCAAACTTTAAAACGGGTCAAATTGACCCGGAACAAAACAGAAGGGCTAAGCGAACATGTCGTGATCAGTAACTAGCATTACATATTCAACTCTTTCTGTAGCTACACTAACTGATCACAGCATGACAATTGATTGGCTGCATATGCTCGGCTAATATACAGGGGTTGGACAATAAAAAAACTTAAACACCTGTCATTTTAGTGTGGGAGGTTTCATGGCTAAATTGGAGCAGCCTGGTGTTCAATCTTCATTAATTGCACATTATTGCACCAGTTAGAGCAGTAAGAGTGTGAAGGTTCAATTAGCAGAGTAAGAGCACAGTTCTGCTCTAAATATTGCAATGCACACAACATTATGGGAGACATACCAGAGTTCAAAAGAGGACAAATTGTTGGTGCACGTCTTGCTGGAGCATCTGTGACCAAGACAGCAAGTCTTTGTGATGCATCAAGAGCCACGGTATACAGGGTAATGTCAGCATACCACCAAGAAGGACCAACCACATCCAACAGGATTAACTGTGGACGCTGTAAGAGGAAGCTGTCTGAAAGGGATGTTCGGGTGCTAACCCGGATTGTACCCAAAATTCAATGTGAACCTTAACTCTCCTGTTTGAGCATGTGTCTGTAGCAATATGGGTTTGGATGTTCAGTAATATTATAAGCAGCAGATCTTAATGTGGCAGCGGCATAATCAGCCAGAGGCATGAAGGACACGTGTGCCTGACGTGACCCCCGCCGCCTGTTCCGAGTGTGTCCTCCTGTCACGCTCCAGCAGACAGAGAATCTCCAGCCTCTCTCTGGGCTTCAGGACTGCCAATCCATCACCCTCGGACCAGAGCGAGCATTAATTACCCTCTGTTTACCGACACGGCGGGGGGTCAGCGTCGGACCCCTCAGTCAAACGGCCCCGGCTCCGGAGAGGCAGCGGCGCTCCCGAGGCTCCGGCGGTGCAGCCGCCCTGACAGCCGCTCTCACCAGCAGCCAATCACCCTTAATCCTGAGTGGACTTGTTTGCCTTGTGCAGGCGGTGTGAAGACAATCTAAAAGAGTTCTGAAGCTCCTCTCTCTTTCTCTCTCTCTCTCTCTCTTTCACTCTCTCTCTCTCTCACACTCTCCCCCCATCACCTTCCCAAACTTATTAAATTACTAACAAGGTGAAAGGCGTGAAGAATGCATGAAGTTTCATCTTCGGAGACTAAACTTTTCTAGCTAATTTAAGGTGAGATAAGACGTCGCTGCTACTTTCAGTCTCTCAGAAGCTGCAGTTAGCATCAGCGCTAATTTAAAAGGGATAATTTCTTATTCGTGGCTTACTAAAAGTTATATTTGACCTTGAACTTGTGGCGTGGTACTTCTGTGCAAATTTGTTCTAATTTGTACACAAGTTATTTTAAAGGTCTCCAATTCACTAAAATCCACTTTTTCTTGTTCTTTTGTATTTTAAGTTGTTTAAGATGCTGCACATGATGAAACTTCCATTGTCTGCAGCTAGTAAAAAATAAAATATTAGATCAGGAAAAGCACTGTGTCTACATCAACCCGTGAATTAATATTCATGGCCCCGCCCACTTCAGCTCAGGACCGCCCACAGACAGAGCTCAAGCCGGGCAGCGACGCCGTCTCGTCAGATAGGAGCTAAATAACAGCACTAGGAACAGCATGCAGTTCATTCCTGTGTTATTTGTGCGAATAACACATCAGTGTTATATATATATATATATATGCGTTACCCAGTAATTCAGAGCTAAGAAACAAATGGTTAGAATTAGTCTATGGAGGAAAAACACCACCAGCCAAGTACAATTGAGATAGGTAGGTGTGTGTTTAGAACAGTTCTGTTTACACTAGTTAAAAGTAAAAATCCACCCCAGGGTTTTGTTCCAACTGCCTGGGCGGCTCTGCTGAGGCTCAGCCAACAAAACCCGGGGTGAATTTTTACTTTTTTAGATCTGGACTACCCACCTCTGTGTGTTTAAGTAACTATAGGTTTAAATAGGATCTCCGGTGGATTTCATGTTTTACAGAAACTCTAACCCTAAGTCAGTGGCTGAACAGCACTGCTGTTTGTCTCACTGCCTCGCAGTGCTGTCAGCCAATCAGAGGCGATATGTTTGCATGTATGAATATTCATGAGCAAGAACTGAAATCCTTGTGTAAACCTAATAGTATCTGGAGCTCACCACATAATGTCTGATGTGCACTTGGTCATATTAAGTTCTTAGCATATAGTATGTAGTGTCTGTACCTGGCATTATCTGAAGCCCACTAAATAGTATCACGTGCTTACCACAAAATATACAGTGCTCACCACCACACATAATATCACATGCTTACCACAAAGTATCTGGTGCTTACCACATAACATCTTGTTCTTAACATATAGTGTGTATTGCTCACCACATCAGAATCAGATTTCCACCACATAGTATAAGGAGCTTACCACATAGTATTAAGTGCTCACCACAAAGTATACGGTGCTTGCCACATAGTATCTGGTTCCCAACTCACAGTATAAGGTGCTCACTACATAGTATCACATGCACACCACATAATATAACATGCTCATCACATGGTATCTGGTGCACATTGATAGTATCAGGTGCTCAGCATATAGTATTTAATGTTGGCATCTGACAATATCTGGTGCTCACCACATAACATCTGATTGTCAGCGTATAGATTCCCACTAAATAAGACCAGATTCGCACCACATAGTATAAGGTGCTCACCATAAAGCATCACATGCTCACCACATAAAATCATGTTTCCACCACATAGTATGAAGTGCTCACCATATAGTATCAAGTGCTCAACATATAGTATGTAGTGGGGCATCTGACAGTATCAGTCCACCACATGGGATCAGATGCTCACCATATAGGATCGGGTCCCCACCACATAGTATCAGGTGCTTATCACATGGTATCATATGCTCACCACATAGCATCAGATGTTCGCCACATAGTATTAGGTGCTTACCACATAGTATCAGGTGTTCACCACATAGTATCAGGTGCTCACCACATAATATATGCTGCTTACCGAATACTAACACATGCTCATCATATAGGATCGGGTTCCCAACACATAGCATCAGGTGCTCACCATATAGTATCAGGTGCTCACCACATAGAATCAGGTTCCCACCACTGAGTTTTCATTGCTCACCACATACAATCAGATTCCCAACACATAGTATCAAGTGCTCACCACAACATATACAGTGCTTACCATATCACATTTGGTTCCCAACACAAAGTATAAGGTGCTTATCACATAGTATCAAGTGCTCACCACATATAATCAGTTGCTCACCACATAGTATCAGGTGGACACCACATATAATCAGTTGCTCACAACATAGTATCAGGTGCTCACCACATAGTATCACATGCTCATCACATTGGATTGGGTGCCCACCACATAGTATCAGGTGCTCACCACATAGAATCAGGTTCCCAACACATAGTATAAGGTGCATATCACATAGTATCAAGTGTTCACCACATCATATCAGGTGCTCACCACATATAATCAGGTCCTCAACACGTAGTATAAGGTAGGGTTGATAGGGTACCCCAGGTCTCGGCTGTAGGGCAGGTAAAATACTAATAAGTAGTTAATAGCTGGATTGTATACCAGGTGGTTGATATGGGGTTGCTGGATGCTTGCTAAGAAGTTACTAGCCAGTGGCTATGGTATCCCAGGTGGTTGCAATGGTGTTGCCAGGTGGTTGCTAGGGGTGAAACCAAAGACCTTCTGGACCCAAGCACAGATGTAAGTTAACATGGTCCAATAAATCATCGCAGTGAATGATAAATTAATGATTTTTATTATTGAATAAACTGTTAATTCACCACACGCTGACTGTAGCCGGTAATGCTAACATGGCATATTTGTCGCCGTCTGTTTGTCAAAGATTATGGCGGCTTTAAAGCTTCTGCAACTTGAACAAATTGGAAAATAATCATTGAATTATTTGTATTAAAAGCCATTTAATGAAATACACGTCAATTACTTTTCGATTTGCCATTTAAAGATTAAGTGAAGTCCTCCAGCGCTCTCGCCGTAAACACAGCCGCCTCTTTCAGGACTTGCCTTTTCTCTTCCTCTCCTGACTTTTCTCTTTTTTTTATTTCATAATTAAGGATTACAGTCATAAACACTAAATACATTTCCAAACCGTCTTAATTAAAAGCACACAGACGCTGGAAAATAGATGACCCCGAAATGAGCGCAATTAATCAACAAGTCTATTTTTCCAAAATCCATTTATTTTATAATTAAGCGTGACCCAAAAGTTATCAGGGAGATCAAAAGCGGCCGGCTGCAGAACCAATGTACTGTATATGAGGAATTAACCTTCAAACAAGGCGCCTTTATTCTCCTCCGCCGAAGAGACCAGCGCTTCTACACCACTTAAACTCTTTCTATCCTCAGAAAAAAAAAGTTTAGCACTTATTGGACTGTTGCTATTTGATGCTTAAATTTTCCTTGTAATCTATAAACTATCCATCCATCCATCCATCCACCATGGATTAATTTCTAACAGGTATAGTATTCTAATTAATTCCAAGCAATGGTGCTACTACTGTACGCAGTCTCTACGGTACCTCGGTCTTTGTTAGCTGGTTGTTATGGTACCCCAGGTGGTTGTTATGGTGTTCCTTGGTGGTAGGTATAAGGTGAGTCGTGCACCATCTTGCACAACCTTCCATGTTTCTGCTATTGTATTCCGAGTAGTTGCAATGGTGGTTCTGCTGCAATTGGTTTGTAGGGTAGCCCAGGTTGTTGCTAGTTGGTCCTAGGTGGTTGTTGTGGTATCCTGGGTGGTTGTATGCAGTTCCAGGATGCTGCCTATAAGGAGTTGACCTGCAAACAAAGTGAAATGCTATGCTTTTACCATGGTATTCCAAGTAGTTCCAAGCAGTAAGGCTACTACTGCGGGTGGTCTTTGCTAGCTGGTTGCTATGATATTTCAAGTGGTTGTTATGGTATTCCTTGGTGGTAGGTATGTGGGAATTTCAAAACTTCTACTCTTTACCAAAGAGTAGTGATTCTTCTTGGTAAAACTTTGTAAAAACTATTTTTGTCCTTGTTAAAAATGTTGGTTTAGAGGAAATCTATAGCGACTATAAACAATAGTGCTATGCTGGCCCTTGTGCTATAGAGTCCTTTAGTCAAGGTTGTAGGATTCTGTGAAATCCAGGGTGGTTGGCATGGTGTTCCTAAGTTCCTAAGCAGTTGCTATCACATTCCCAGAAGGTTTTGTGAAATTTCTATGTTTTTTTTAATGTGGTATTTCAAGTAATTCCAATGGTGCTACTACTGTAAGTGGCTTCTAGGGTACCTTAGGTCTTAGATAGCTGGTTGCTATGATATTCCAGGTGGTTGAGATGGTGTCCCTAAGTGGCTGCTATCACATTCCCAGACAGTTTCAGTAAAGTTTCTATTGTTGTTGTCTAATGTAAAAATAATTTATTTTAGGTAATTATGGATAATTTTATAATTCTATTGGTCCATTTAGTAAAGAGTTTTGACACAGTGTAAGGGACAGTTTATGGGTTCAAATTATGCAGTAAAATAAATGTAGACAAAAAAATTAAAAGGTTCTTGTATTTTATTGGACAGCAACGCTATGGTTTTGCTATGATATTCCAAGTAGTTCCAAGTAATGGTTCTGCTACTGTAATTGGTTTCTAGGGTACCTCAGGTCTGGTTGCTATGGTACCAGAAGTGGTTGTTATGGTGTTCCTTGGTGGTTGGTATATGGGGAATTAATTGGTTCAGATTATGTAGTAAACTAAAAATCAACAAAAAAATTAGATACTTGTTTTTCATTAGACAGCAATGGTAGCTATGGTTTTGCTATGATACTCCAAGTAGTTTCAAGCAATGGTGCTGCTACTGTAGGTGGTTTCTAGGGTACCCCAGGTCATTGCTGGTTGTTGCTATGGTAATGAGTTTTGAAACAGTGTAAAGGATAGTTTATGAGTTCAAATTATGTGGTAAACTAAAAATCGACCAAAAAAATGAGATTGTTTAGATAGACTTGTTTTTCATTGGACAGCAATGCTATGCTTTTGCTATGATATTTAAAGTAGTTTCTAGCAATGGTGCTGCTACTGTAAGTGGTTTCGAGGGTACCCTAGGTCTTAGATAGCTGGTTGCTATGATATTCCTGGTGGTTGTTATGGTGTTGCTTGGTGGTTGGTATATAAGGAATTTCAAATCTTCAAAAAATGTATCTTTATTCTTTTTTTTTACCAAAGAGTAAAGAGTGCTACTTCTTCATAACTTAAAAACTCTTAAAACTCGTAAAACTCTTTTTGTCCTTGTAAAAATTTTGGTTTAGAAGAAGTCTATAGCACTTGTCTACACAAGAACAATGGCACTATTCTTATTCATGTGCCATAGTATTCTTTATTGCACGTAGCTGGGTTCTGCGAAATCCAGGGTGGTTGAGATGGTGTTCCTAAGTGGTTTCTATCACATTCCCTGAAGTTTTTTGAAGCTTCTATGTTTTTTTTTTTTTATATGGTATTTCAAGTAGTTTCAATGGTGCTACTACTGTAAGTGGTTTCCAGGGTACCCTAGGTCTTAGATAGCTGGTTGCTATGGTATTCCAGGTGGTTGTTATGGTGTTGCTTGGTGGTTGGTATGTGGGGAGTTTTAAATCTTCAAACAAAGTGCTTTTATTTTTTTTATTTTTTTTTTAACCAAAGAGTCGTGTTTCTTTATTCTTGGTAACTTTGTAGAAACTCTTTTTTTCCTTGTAAAAATTTTGGTTTAGAGGAAGTCTATTGCACTTGTCTACACAAGAACAATGGTGCTATCCTTATCCTTGTGCCATAGTATTCTTTATTGCACATAGTTGGGTTCTATGAAATCCAGGGTGGTTGAGATGGTGTTCCTAAGTGGTTTCTATCACATTCCCAGAAGTTTTTTGAAGCTTCTATGTTTTTTTTTTTTTTTATGGTATTTCAAGTCATTTTAATGGTGCTACTAGTGTAAGTGGTTTCCAGGGTACTCTAGGTCTTAGATAGCTGGTTGCTATGGTATTCTAGGTGGTTGTTACGGTGTTGCTTGATGGTTGGTATGTGGGGAATTTCGTATCTTCAAACAAGGACCCTTTAATATTTTAATTAGGGTAAGAGTTGTGAGGAAGAAGGAGGTTGCTACCTGGATTCTATGAAATCTGAGGTGGTTGAGATGGTGTTCCTAAGCGGTTGCTATCACATTCCCAGAAGGTTGCAGTAAAGTGTTTTCTCGTTGCTGTCCAATGAAAGGTACCCCAGGTCTTTGCTACTGGTTGCTATGATATTCCAGGTGGTTGTTATGGTGTTGCTTGGTGGTTGGTATATGGGGAATTTCAAATCTTTAAACAAGGTCCCTTTCTTATTTTCGTGCTTCTTTGTTCTTGGTAACTTTGTAGAAACTCTTTTTGTCCTGGTGAAAAGTTTGTTCTGGAGGAAGTCTATAGCGCTGGTGAACAATGGTGCTATTCTGGCCCTGGCGGCACAGCTTTCTTTAAAAAGCAGAAGTGTTGACAGTGTAGGAAATGAGGGAAGAGCCGTGAGGAAGGAGGGAGGAGTGTGGTAGCGTATCTGCTAAATGGGAGAGTGATGGGGTGATTGTGCGACTATGAAGGGGAGTCATTAATTAGCCGGGCTAATCTGTTGTGAAGGTAAGCACTTTCAAAGCCGCGCTATCGGTAAAGGGATAAGGCTTCCTGCCCGCACTTCACTTTACCTGAGAAGTGCTTTTCTGCCTCGCAAACACCCCGAGCGCGCCGGCCCGCGGCCCCGGCCCGATTAGTTTGAAATGTAAAACGACCTGGATGTCCTTGCCACTGTCACGCCGGCGGCTAATGCTGACGGATAGACCGCAGGGGCTGCAGATAAACACCGCAAGAGATGCTATCGGGGTTTACCTTATCAATGATAAACAAGGCCAGGTAATGAAGATAGTGTTAGCATAATGCTAATCCTTTATTATTGTTATTTTTGTTGCTGAGCATACTAGCAATTTGTTTCCTCCAATCTAAATCACACAAAAAATATCCTGAAAGCAGTGTTTGAGAATCTAGCAGAAAGCCTTGTCCTGTACAGTCGATACAGTCGCAGCTATTCCAATAAAAGCAGTACTAGTGCATCTCAAAAAATTAGAATATCATTGAAAAGTTACTTTATTTCAGTAATTCAGTAAAACCACACAGAGTGATCTATTTTAAGCATTTATTTACTTATTTTATTGTTGATCATTATGGCCTACAGCCAATGAAAACCCAAAAATCAGTATTAAAAAAAAAAATGAATATTTTATAAGACCAATTAGTACTTTTAGCAGTGTGGGGGTGTTGTACCAATCCTGTGTTGTGCCAATAAAAAATGTATTAATAATTTAATTGTAAGATTCTTCTGATCGGTGTCTGACCACATACAGTACCAGTTAAAAGATTGGATATACCATTTATAAATTCAGTGTTTTTTTTTGTTTCATTATTTTAAATGTTCTGCATGGCAGATTAATACTTAAGTCATATAAAGCCCCATTAAAACTGAATACTGAATCTGGGGAGCTGTTACTGTAACTTCTGGTTTCTAAAGCTGGAAATTTTGATAAACTTGTTATCCTGTATAACAGAGAAAACTCTTGCTCTTCCTTTCCTGGGGGCGGTCCTGATGAGTGCCAGTTTCATCATTATAATGTTTTTGATGGTCTTTGTGGCGACTGCACTCGGGGATACTTTCAAAGTTCTAGAAATTATTCAGATTGACTGACATTAGTCAGATAGGGCTCTTCATTGTATTGGTATACAGTAAATAGCCGTACGTCTTCCTCTCTCAAACACTTTATTAAGAGGCAAGAAATTTAAGTAATTAACTCTTGACGAGTTCAGCACAGCTGTTAACTGAAAGGTTAACTGAATTCCAGGTGAAGAATTCGAATCTCATCTAAACAAGAGGTGCTACTTTGAAGAATCTAAAATGTAAACCTTCATAGTTTGGATGAGTTTACTATTAATCTACAATGAAGAACTTTTTTTTTAAAAACAATGAAAAAACACTTACCATATTTTTCGGACTATAAAGCACACTAAAAATCCTTTAACTTTCCCAAAAATCATCAGGGTGCCTTATAATCCAGTGCATCTTATGTATCAGTTCTATCAGTCAGGTTTTAAGGAGCAGTAAAGCCACTCCGCTGAAGTACAGAGTTATAAGAGTGAGTTTTCAGTGAAGTTTCTCCAGCACTAAGGCTGGAGCAGTATTAGCATTAGCCGTTAACCGTAGCATTAGCACTTTCGCTACTGTAGTCTGCGTTTTTTTCCATGTTGAAACTAAAGCTACATGGGACAAACCTTTAGCTGATAGCACCCTGGGTTACCTGAAATACTGAAGATTCCTTAGTCTACTGCTATCAGGAAGCATTTACTAGCGCTAATTGCTGCTAACCTTGCTACAATACAGGAAATCTAAGCTTACTGTAAAGAAACAGAAGAGCTTTACTCACCCAAATAAAGAGTTATCTGGAGAGAAATCTGTGTAGATTAACATCCAGCACTCGTTTGACTTTTAAAGAAAAGTCAGAGGCAAGACTTTTCAGGGAAGTTTCTCCAGCAGTAAGGCTGGAGCAGTATTTGCATTAGCCGCTAACCGTAGCACTAGCTCTTTTGCCGCTGTAATCTGCGTTTTTCCATGTTAAAACAAGCTATGTGGGACAAACCGCTAGCTGATAGCACCCTGGCTTACAGAAACACTAAGGATTCCTCAGTCTAATGCTATCAGGAAGCATGTATTAGCGCTAATAGCTGCTGAGGATACAATACTAAAATTGAAGCTCACCCAAATAAATAGTTTTCAAGAGAAAAATCTGTGTAGATTAACATCCAGGGCTCGATTGACTTTAAAAGCAAGTTCTGAGGCAAGACTTAGGCGACACCCTTGTTCCTTACTGGTGTCGCATAAAATGTGCTTTATAATACAGTGCGCTTTATGTATGAAAATAGGCATGAAAGTAGACGTTCATTGACAGTACGCCTTATAGTCCGTAAAATCTGATAATTTAAGGTGTGTCAAAACATCCAAATAGGTATGTACTTTTTTACCCACTGTTTTACTCAAGTTATTAAAGAAAAAAACATATAATTTCTGACTGCGCAGAACTATAAAGCTTTTAAATTTAAAGCTGAACGGCATATCTGTCAGTCCAACAGCTATAAAAGCGTGGAGTCCTCGCGTATGTTTGTATTGGGCTGTGAGAAAAGACGCAACATATGCCATTAAACAGTAAAGCAATTCGGACTTAAGCGCACGTTTTGATAAACACAGAGACGCAAGGACACTCGAGCCAAGCGGCACTTTTTCTACCTGACTGATAGCGTGGGAAGCGCACAAGCTAATAGGAAAATAAATTGCTGGCAGCCTCGGCGCTCGTCTGTTCCTGATTGAATTCTCATTCACACCTAAACAACCTTGAGAATTCCGTCTCATAACTCTGCGTTTGCTCGCGCTCGCTCGGAGCGCATTATCTAATGATGCGTTTTCTCATTAAGCTTCCAGAGATCTGAGGTCTGGACTGGCGCGAGAGAGCGAGGCTTATGGCGCGCTGCTGCTGCTAGCACATTAGCACGTTAGCGCGCTAGCAGTCAGTCAGTCGTTCACGCGTGGCTGGGTGTGTTCTCCACTGCGCTGTTTATTTATGTGCCTCTGGAATGCACGGCTAATCAGCGGCTCCTGCTTCGCTTCTTAAAAAAAAAATCGTTGCAGTAGAAAAAAAAACAAAAAAACTGCAAAATTAATGAAGGAGAGGGAATCAGGTGGTTGGTGTGGTGCAGTGGATAACACCACCGCCTGCTAATGAGCTACTATGCTGTGCTGCACCAATAAGAGTCCTTGGGCAAGACTCCTAACACTACATTGGTCCACCTATGTAATTGGAGTAACCTTGTAAGTTGTTCTGGATACATTTTTGAGCCACTATCTGCTAGTTGCGTTTTGGATTATTATTATTATTTTACTGGTACTATGTATGTAGAAGAAGTTTAAGCTTAAACTTAATTTAAAGTTTTTATTGTATTATTCTTATCTTTTTGTATCTTAATTTCTAGACAGTTAAATCTAGTTGTATTATTATTATTATTATTATTCTTTTATTATAGCTTAATTTTAAGTGTTTTATTAGTTTGTTATTCTCATTTTCTATCTTAATTTCTTAGCAATTAAACCAAGTTTATTATTATTATTATTATTATTATTATTATTATTATTATTATTATTATTATTATTATTTATCTTTGTACTATGTAAAAGTTTTAGCTTAAATTTAACTGTTTTTAACTTTTAACTTAAATTTAACTGTTTGTATTATTCGTATCTTTTTGTCTTAATTTCTTAGCAATTAAACCAAGTTTTATTATTAATATTATTAATTTTATAAATTATTATTATTAATTTATTAGTTTCTTTTTATTGTATTATTCTTAGCTTTTTTATCTTAATTTTTTTATCACAATTAAATAAAGTTTTTTTATTATTATCATTATTATTGTTATTTATTATTTATTATTATTATTATTATTATTATTATTATGTATTCTTATTTTTATTTGTATCTATTTTTTTCTTTTATTCACTGTTATTTTAAAATGATAAAATTAAATTATTATTATTATTTCTTTGTCCCTGTTTTGGTTGTAAATGCTCGGCTACATTGAGGGTTACAATGAGGGTTGCCTTCAATGTACTTCCGAGTTAAAATAAAGGTTGATTTATTGATTGACTGATTGATTGATTGATTGATTGATTGATTGGTCGGGTCTCTGATGTGGTCAGCTTTTCTAATTCACATAGATGTAGCAGAAATAAAAAATAAATAAATAAAATAAAAAACAATGCCTTTGATAGATGGGAACAGCTTGGAACCCAGAAGGACTACAAGACATATGCTGAGCTGCTAAGTATGATGGTAAGTAATCTCAAAATTCGAGTCTCACACATATGGTCCATTTCAAGTATTAGACATGGAATGTGGTTAAATAGTTGGATATAGTGATCAGGACTCTGTTGTTTCTGAAGCTCCTCTGATTCACAGAGACCCTCCACTGGTAAATGGAGATTAATAGGAGAACATTTGTACGTCAGTTGAAGCAGCAGCAGAAGCAGCAGGAGATAACTTCATTCAGAGCATGTCGTCTGCGGGCACGCTGAACGCTGTAAACTGTGGGCCGTAAGCCCCTTTCAAAAATAGTGTGGCGGATTATGTTCTCCGAGACATTACATTGTAATGCCAGTCCCAATGCTCGGCAAATTCTCAGAAGAAAAGAACTTTATGATTACGTTTCAAATTGATCTGGACGTCCGCTGTAGTCCCACGGGTCTGTCTGTCTCTCCCTCCCTCTCTCCCTCTCTCTCTCTCTCTCCTGTTTCCCTCGCTGGTGAGACAGTGTTGAGCGTCGGCTACAGAAGACAGGAACTCTGCACCCTAGAGGACGGACGAGTGTTGCTGTTATAAAACGGCTGGACCAATCATGTGAAACACGTGATGAGGTCTTATTCTGCCCTCGCAGTTGCGTGTGTGAGCAAAGCTAGACAGATAGCTAACAGGAACTTCAAGAAAAATCAAAGCTTCGTAAAAGGAGTGGCTTTACTGATGATTTCAGGTTTATTCACATCCTTTGTTGTTTTTTTATTCTTTCCTTTGGTTCATACTTTTCTTGTAAAACTGCAAATAAATACAATGAAAACCACAATAAACATTTTAAATAGTCTCTGAGTATGAACTGCCTTAATACATGTAAATAGTAACAACACTTAGAAGTAAACCAAAGCTAACAGAGCTAACATAACAATGTAGTGAAGCCTGCACTAGCTAGCCAAAGCCTAGATACAGTGTGGATTAAACTCGAAAAATACAAAGCATCCTTCACTAAGAAATACAAATTGTTGTTTTATGCCTCTCAAAAGTGCTATCATAACTTAAAACTTAAGATGTTTTAACTTACAGGCATATATTTTCACAGGCTCAAGCAGAAAAGGGGAGAAAGTGGGAGTCCATGCACTCTGCAGCTCTCCTGAAGCTTAACTGAAAAGAAAATGGAGGATAACCTCCCTAAAACAAATAATTCCCTGCAGTACCTTAAAACCCCACGAGGGGGTGCTATTTATCCTGGATAAATTATCCTGAATGGGTAAGCAGAATAGGTCTCGCTGGGTCATTAGCATCAACATGACTCATTTTGTCGGACATGCCTAGCAACATACTGTACCTAGCAACTGGAAAGAGCCTGACCAAAGACACAACTGTTTCTCATAAAATAGGGAGGTTCTAATAATGTGGCAAATTAGTGAGTGTGTTAGCACATGGTAGATGGGGTTCTAAGTCAATTGGATTTATCACAAGTTAGTAAGTGTTTCGAATAATGTGATAAGTCAATGAGTGGAGACACAATGTAGTAGGGGTTCTAATAGAAAATAACAAGTTAATTAGTGGAGACACAATGTAGTAGGGGTTCTAATAGAAAAGAACAAGTTAATGAGTGGAGACACAAGGTAGATGGGTTCTAAGTCAATGGGATTCATCACAAGTTAGTAAGTGTTTCGAATAATGTGATAAGTCAATGAGTGGAGACACAATGTAGTAGGGGTTCTAAAAGAAAAGAACAAGTTAATGATTGGAGACACAATGTAGTAGGAGTTCTAATAGAAAAGAACAAGCTAATGAGTGGAGACACAATGTAGTAGGGGTTCTAATACAAAAAAAAAACAGGTTAATGAGTGGAGACACAATGTAGTAGGGGTTCTAATAGAAAAGAACAAGTTAATAAGTGGAGACACAATGTAGTAGGGGTTCTAATATAAAAGAACAAGTTAATGAATGGAGACACAATGTAGTAGGGGTTCTAATAGAAAATAACAAGTTAATTAGTGGAGACACAATGTAGTAGGGGTTCTAATAGAAAATAACAAGTTAATGAGTGGGGATAAAATGTAGTGGGGGTTCTAATAGAAAAGAACAAGTTAATGAGTGGATACACAATGTAGTAGGGGTTCTAATAGAAAAGAACAAGTTAATGAGTGGAGACACAATACAGTAGGGGTTCTAATAGAAAATAACAAGTTAATAAGTGGAGACACAATGTAGTAGTTGTTCTAATATAAAAGAACAAGTTAATGAATGGAGACACAATGCAGTAGGGGACCTAATAGAAAAGAACCAATTAATGAGTGGAGACACAATGTAGTAGGGGTTCTAATAGAAAAGAACAAGTTAATGAGTGGAAACACAATGTAGTAGGGGTTCTAATAGAAAAGAACAAGTTAATGAGTGGAGACACAATGTAGTAGGGGTTCTAATAGAAAAGAACCAATTAATGAGTGGAGACACAATGTAGTAGGGGTTCTAATAGAAAAGAACAAGTTAATGAGTGGAAACACAATGTAGTAGGGGTTCTAATAGAAAAGAACAAGTTAATGAGTGGAGACACAATGTAGTAGGGGTTCTAATAGAAAAGAACAAGTTAATGAGTGGAAACACAATGTAGTAGGGGTTCTAATAGAAAAGAACAAGTTAATGAATGGAGACACAATGTAGTAGGGGTTCTAATAGAAAATAACAAGTTAATTATTGGAGACACAATGTAGTAGGGGTTCTAATAGAAAATAACAAGTTAATGAGTGGGGGTAAAATGTAGTAGGGGTTCTAATAGAAAAGAACAAGCTAATGAGTGGAGACACAATGTAGTAGGGGTTCTAATACAAAAAAAAACAGGTTAATGAGTGGAGACACAATGTAGTAGGGGTTCTAATAGAAAAGAACAAGTTATTAAGTGGAGACACAATGTAGTAGGGGTTCTAATATAAAAGAACAAGTTAATGAATGGAGACACAATGCAGTAGGGGACCTAATAGAAAAGAACCAATTAATGAGTGGAGACACAATGTAGTAGGGGTTCTAATAGAAAAGAACAAGTTAATGAGTGGAAACACAATGTAGTAGGGGTTCTAATAGAAAAGAACAAGTTAATGAGTGGAGACACAATGTAGTAGGGGTTCTAATAGAAAAGAACAAGTTAATGAGTGGAGACACAATACAGTAGGGGTTCTAATAGAAAAGAACAAGTTATTGAGTGGAGACACAATTAAGTAGGGGTTCTAATATAGAAGAACAAGTTAATAAGTGGAGACACACAGTAGATGGGGTTCTAAGTCAGTGGGATCTAGCACAAGTTAGTAGGTGATTCTTATAATGTGATAAGTCAATGAGTGGAGACACAATGTAGTAGGGGTTCTGTCAATGAGTTTTAGCACAAATTAGTTAGGTTCTAATGATATGGTTAGCCAGTGAGTGGAACCACGAGTCTGTAAGAAGGTGTGTCCAATAAAGTGGACAGTCAGTGAGTGGAAGCACAAGGTAGTAGGAAGTTCTAATGATGTGGCAAGTCAATGAGTTTTAGCGCAAGGTGGTTCTAATGATATGGCAGGTCAGTGAATGGAAGAAAATTGTAGTAGGTGTTTCTAATATTGTGTCAAGTTAGCATGTAAAAACAAACATTAGTAGGTGTTTCTAATGATATGAATAGTCAGTTAAAAAAGCACAATATAGTAGGGGTTTTAATAGAAAATAACAAGTTAATAAGTGGAAGCACAAGGTGGTGGATGTTTTAATAATATGGCAAGTCATTGACTTTAATCACAAGTTAGACAGGCTTCTAATAATGCGACAAGTCAATGTGTAAAAGCAGAAATAAGTAAGTATTTGTAATGATATGGCTGATCAGTGGGTGGAAGCAAAATGTTGTAGATGGCTCTAATAATGTGGCAAATCAGTAAGCGGAATGAGTGGATGCACAATGGTAGTAGGGGTCCTAATAATGTGCAAAGCCCGTGGGTAAAAGCACAAATTAGTGTTTTTAATGATATGGCAAATTGGTGAGTGTTAGAACAAGTTTTTTGGAGATTCTTATAATGTGTTAAGTCAGTGAATGGAGGTAAAAGGTATCAGGAGGTTCTAATAATGTGGCGAGTTAGCGAGTAAAAGTATGAATAGGTGTTTCTAATGATATGGCTAATCAGTGAGTGGAATCACACATTTGTAGGGGGTTGTTGTAATAATGTGACAAGTCTGCGAATGGAAGCAAATTCACTGCTCTTAGAATTTGGCAGGTCAATGAGTTTTTTTGCACAAGTTAGTAGAGGGTTCTAATGATATGGCAAGTCAGTGAAAAGAAGAAAAATGTAGTAGGTGTTTCTAATAATGTGGCAAGTCAAGGTGTAAAAGCACAAATTAGTAAGTATTTTTAATGACATGGCAGGTCAGTTAATGGGAACAGAGCGTAGTAGGTGTTTCTATTAATATGGCTAGCCAGTAAGTGGAAACACAAGTCTATAAATAGGTGTTTCCAATAAACTGGCCGGTCATTAAGTGGAAACGCAAGGTAGCAGGAGATTCTAATAAAGTGGCAAGTCAGTAGGTGCAAGCAAAAATGTGTAGGTGTTTCCAAAAAAGTGGCCAGTCAGTAAGTCAGTAGTACATTTTTCTACTAAATTGGCCAGTTTTTGAAGGCATAAGGTGGGTGTTTTCCTAATAAACTGGCCAGTTTTTTTTTTTTTTTTTTTATAACAAAATTTTTATTTGTGGAAACACATAACATAAAAGTCTTTATACATAGTTGAGTAAATTCCACAGTTTTACACATAAAACAAAACAAACCAAAACAAACAAAAAAAAAAAAAAAAAAAAAAACATGCTTCTGTAGATGCATACATATAGGCTTAATCAACAGGCAAGTAGGGAAGAAAAAAAAACAAAACGTCCACTCTTCTATTATAAAATGTATGGTATATAAATGAAAACAAAAAAACTTTTTTTATTAGGGTTCAGCAGCCTAAAAATGTCCTACAATGCAGTAATTAATAGTAGGGAGTATTATGTATCAGGGAGACTCTTCAGTTTTTCAAAGTACAGTATCACAGGGACCCAAGTCTTATAGAATTTATTACATGATTTTTTTAAAGAGAACTTAATCTTCTCCAGTTTAAGGAACAGCATTAAATCGCACAGCCATTGTGAGGCTAATGGGGGGTGAGGTGATTTCCAATTAAGCAGTATCCTTCTCCTTGCTAAAAGTGAAGCAAAAGCAATTGCTCCCCTAATCCTATTCGGGATTTGAGTGTTGGTGTTTACCAATCCAAATATGGCAAATTCAAAGTTCGGTGTTATTGTTATTTCAAAAGCTTCAGACAAGCAATTTGTGACTGTAAGCCAAAAGTTTGATAATACTGGGCAAGTCCAGAACATATGTGTAAGATCTGCTTTAGCAATATGACAACGATCACAATATTCATCAACCCCATCATAGATTTTGGCCAGTTTAGTCTTGCAATAATGCATTCGATGTAACACTTTAAACTGGATTAGATTAAGTCGAGCACATGAAGATGTCTTATTAATCATACTCAAAGCATATTTCCAAGTTGTATCAGGTAATTCTACAGCTAGCTCTGCACTCCAAGCCTGTTGTAATTGATCCATCCGTCCCTTATTAATATTGTTGATTAGGTTATAAATTCTTGATATTAAGCTTTTATTAGGCTGCGAAAGTTCAAGAATTTCTTCCCAGGTATTTTTTGACGGTAAAGTTGGGAAGCTAGCCCAATTACTGCGTATGAAATTTCTGATTTGGAGGTAACGATAAAAAGATGTGGAGGATAGCTGAAATGAGTTTAAAAGGTCATTAAATGAAGCAAATAGGTTATTGATGTATAAGTCTGCAAATCTAACAATACCTTTCCTTTGCCAAACTTTGAAAGTATGGTCCAGTATTGCAGGAATAAAAGAGTGATTGTTACATATAGGGCCTAAATTAGATAATTTGTCAAAGCCAAAATGCCTTCGAAATTGAATCCAGATTTTTAAGGTAGATCTGACTACGGGGCACAATGTATGATTAGCAGTAACCATGGGTAAACTTGCAGTGATTAAGGCTGGGAGTGAAGATGCAATACAGGAATCTGCTTCTAGTTTACACCAATTTAAATGAGGGCACTGAAACCAAAGCACTACTTTTTGTATGTTGGCTGCCCAATAATAATATAAAAAGTTAGGATATGAGAGGCCTCCCAGATCTCTCTGTCTTTGAAGATGGCTCTTGTGTATTCTGGGGGTCTTCCCAGCCCAAATGAATGACGAAAGTTGTTTATCAAGGGTATAGAAGAAGGCTTTTGTTAGGAAGATTGGTAGACTTAAGAATAGATATAGGAATCTAGGTAGGACTGTCATTTTAATACAATTAATCCGTCCCACTAGTGACAGACGTAATGCGTCCCATTTTTGAAGATCTTGTTTTAGTGTTTCTAAGAGAGGTATAAAATTTTTAGAGTATAAATCTTTAAATGATTGGGTAATATTTACTCCCAGATATCTGAAACCAGTTAAAGATGTATAAAAGGGTAAAACAGAGTTAGAGTTAAATTTGTCTATATTATTTACAGGAAAGCACACACTTTTTGAGAAGTTAACTTTATAGCCGGAAAATTTACCAAAATCATGTAACATTTTAATTATTTTAGATGTAGAAGATGCAGGGTCTGATACAAATAAGATTAAGTCATCAGCATAAAGAGATAATCTGTATTCTGTTCCTCTCCTGCGTATGCCTTGAAAATTATTAGATGTTTTTAGGAAAATTGATAAGGGTTCAATAGCGAGTGCGAATAAGCTTGGGCTGAGCGGGCAGCCTTGTCTGGTAGCTCTGAAGAGAGGGAAATAATCTGAATTCAGCCCATTTGTGGACACAGAAACTTTTGGTGAGGTGTATAGCAATTGAACCCATGATATAAATTTCGGGCCAAATCCGAAATGTCTCAAAACTGCAAACATATATGGCCATTCCACCCTATCGAAAGCTTTTTCAGCATCAAGGGATATAATAGCCTCAGTAAGTTCAGAAGTTGAAGGGGAATGTATAACACTGAGAAGTTTACGAATATTGGAAAAGGAGGAACGGCCTGGCATGAATCCTGTCTGATCAGGAGAGACTAGAGTAAGTATAACCTTTTCCAGTCTAGCAGAAAGAAGCTTAGCTAAGATCTTGACATCTACGTTCAGTAGTGATATAGGTCTATAGGAGCTGCATTCTTCTGGGTCTTTCCCTGGTTTTAGAAGAAGTGTAATAGATGCTTCTGTTAACGTTCGGGGTAGTGAGCCAGACTCTAGCGCATGATTGTACATTTCAAGGAGGAGGGGGGATAATTTATTGGAAAATTTTTTATAAAACTCAATTGAATACCCATCTGGTCCTGGTGCCTTACTACTTTGCATTTTAGCAATAGATTCTAGAATCTCTTCTAGTTGTATTGGCTCTTCTAATTGTTCACGCAGTGCCAAGTCAACTTTGGGAAGTTCCAAGTCTTCCAAAAAGGAAATCATCTCAGACTGATCTTGAGGTGACTCAGATGAATATAACTTAGCATAGTACTCTTTAAAGGTTTTATTTATTTGTACTGGGTCTTCAGTTAGATCACCAGTTAGATTCTGGATCCGAGGGATAAACTGAGTCATTGCTTTGGCCTTCAATTGTCGCGCCAAAAGTCGACTTGCCTTATCTCCATTCTCATAGACATGCCCTCGTAGTCTGAGAAGGGCTTGTTCTGCCTTATCTGTAGATAAAAGATTATACTGTGATTGGAGTCTGATTCTCTCTTTATATAAGTTTGGACAGCGGGAGATTGAATATTGTTGGTCAATCAAATTTATATCGGTAATGAGTTGGGCTTGTTCACTAGTTCTGAATTTCTTAAGCATAGTAGAGCGGGAAATTATTTCCCCTCTAATAACAACCTTAAGAGTTTCCCAAATAATTGAAGGGGAAATTGTATCACTTTTATTTTCCAATATAAAGTTGTCCAGTGCATCACTGATTGAAGCACAAAAAGAGTCATCTGCTAATAATAAGGTATTTAATTTCCATGGGGGGCGTGTCTTATTTGCTGAAGGCATAATTAAATCTAGAGACAGGGGAGCATGGTCAGATTCCACTATAGGGTGATATTCTACCATTTTTATTGACGAGAGAAAGGTTTTATCTATGAAAAAGTAATCTATTCTCGAATAAGAGTGATGCACGTGCGAAAAGAATGAGAAGGCTTTTGTGTCCGAATAAAGACAACGCCATGGGTCTATACAGCCTATCTGAGAAGTGAATGTAGACCATGTCTGAGCAAATTTTGATATAGTTGACACTTTAGGGTTTGATCGATCCAACGCTGGGTCCATCACACAATTTAGATCCCCTCCAAAAATTGGCCGGTACATATTTATGTCGGGTAATAACGTGATTATTTTGTGAGCGAAATTAACATCATCCCAGTTAGGGGCGTAAATGTTCATTAGCAGTACCGGTGTATGGAAAAGTGAACCAGCAACTATTATGTATCGTCCTTGAGGGTCAGCGACTATTTTATGAGCTGAGAACAAAACCCTCTTATGTATCAGAATGGCAACTCCCCGACTTCTAGCTGAAAATTGAGAATGAAATATTTGGCCTATCCAGGGTTTTTTAATTCTACTATGGTCAGTATTACGTAGGTGTGTTTCTTGTAGAAAAATAATTTCTGATTTTAAGGATTTTAAATGTGCAAATATTCTAGCTCTTTTAACAGGGCCATTTAGGCCCTTAACATTCCAACTCACAAAACGAGTAAGAACTCCCTCTTGTTTTGGGTTAGAATTAATCCTACTGCTCATTTGTATACTCATAAAAATAGCGGGGTGACTGAGTGTCTTTTCCTGCTTCGACCATGATGTATCATACCAAATTTAAAGATAATAAGTGGTGGACAACGTAAACAAAAACATAAAAAAATAAACATTACCTATGCTAACCTAACAACTTGGTTAACTGCAGGTATAGCTTAATCTCTTAATCTAACCCCTCCCGGTTTCAACAACAAACAAATCTCTTCACTGTGGAGGTGTCCATACCTTTTTATATATAAGTGAATACCTATACCTATGCTTGACGTTTGCTCAACTATTTACAATATAGGCAAAAATACGATTTTCTGAAATAACTATGAAAAGCAGGAGAATATTAATGTGCTTGTGGCAGACAGCCTGCCGTATAATACCGAGTAACATATCTTGGTATATACAAAAAGAGGTATTCTGTGAGCAGATAAACACAAGACAAAAAAAAAAAAGTTACCATATCGTGGTCTTGGCCGCGTTTGATTAATTTAGTCCATCTTGTCATTTAGTTGGAGGAATTAGCCTAGACATGGTGCTGTTCTCTGTCATCTTTGGATATCCGCTCCTTGTAGAACTTCTGAGCCTCTTCTGGTGAGTCAAACGTAAAAGTTTCTTTATTGAAAGTGATTCTCAGGCGAGCTGGGTATAGGAGCTGAAAGCGCACGCCCTTCTCAAACAGGGAACACTTGATCTCCTTGTACGCCGCACGTTTCCTCGACAGGGCAGCACTCAGGTCCTGGTATAGTCTCAGAGAGTTTCCGTTGTACAGAGTTCTGTGTTCCCTTGCCCACCGTAGTGCCTTTTCCTTTTCTGTGTAGCTGTGAAAACATACAATGAAAGGTCTAGGTGGTCTGTCGGTTTTGGGCTTCGGTGCTAGTGAGCGATGTGCCCTCTCCAGCTTCGGGGGTTTAGCGAATACCTCCGTGCCCATAGCCTCCATTAGTACGTTCGAGATAAACTGTGTGGGTTCTTGGCCAGCTTCACTACCTTCAGGGATGTTTATGATACGAAGATTAGATCTACGCGATCTATTTTCTAAGTCATCCAAACGGTCTAACAGTGCAGCATTTTGCTTTTGCAAGGTAGTAATGGTAGCCTCAGCCTTAACAATTTTCTCAAAGTTCTCACCCACGAGGACCTCTGTGGAGGTGATGCGTTCGTTAAATGAGTTGACCACATCATGCAGGGAATCCACAGCACTCTGTATAGGTTTCACAGAGTTTTGGATTAGAACAGCAATATCCTCCAGCAGTCCAGCTCGGTGCTTTGCGAGTTCTTTTACTAGCTGAGTTGCCGAAAGGTGCTCCGGCAGTTCGTCCTCGCTTTGCTCCGGTTTGTCTTTCTCTTTGGCGCTGGCTGACGCCGCCATGGTTGCTAGTTTACCTGCTAGGCTAGCAGAAGCTCGAGTCGTCTGAGAGTGGATATTTTGCGCTTTTTGCTTCGTACTACTCATCTTGTTTGGTGTATCTCGGTCTTAGGTTCTTCTTATGCCTGATTAGATCGTTTTAGGCACAGTAATCACTGTAATAGCGAAATAAAAATGAAAAGGTATAGGGAGCTCCTCACACACGCGTCCTTCCTCTACCCTGCCATACCGGAAAACCAAACTGGCCAGTTTTTAAGGCACAATGTGGGTGTTTCTAATAAAGTGGCCAGAATTTGAAGCCCAAAAGATGTGCCAGAGTAAGCTCCATGCCTCTGAGGAGCAGGAGGTGTAGTGTGAGCTCATGTGTGTAGGTGTTACACATAAATAATACAACGGTTGTGTTTCTGCGGGACCGTGGCGTTCTGGAACAGTGGGTGATGTATTCTCCATGCAGACCCGGAACACCTCGGCAGTAGAACACCCACACAGATGTCAGGATGCTGCGGTGTTTGTCTGTGTTCAAAACCGTAATACCTGCCCAACTTTTCATAAAAAAGCTCTCAGGTTCTGCAGCACGGTCATGTTCCTGCCGTTCACCGGCGGTAGCAAGAAAAAAACATGCAAAACCAGCTTTTATAGAACGTCATCAGTTGCGTATACAGTGGCGTTAAAAAGTATTATCAAAGGATTATCAAAAAAAAAAAAACTTTAATATCAGACAAATATAACCCGAGTAAATATAAAAACAATTTAATGATAATTGTATTTATTAAAGGAAATAGAAATATCCAAGCCAATCTAGCCCTTCTTTACAGAATTGTTTTTACTCAGACACATTGGAGGGTTTTCCTGCATAAAGGAGACGAGGCAGTTCATAACCAATGGCCAGCCTGTTACCATCTCACATCAATAAAGCCTGTGTCTCTTTGCTCTTGAAGTCTGCATACTTTTTGTTTGATAAAGACTAGTTTTGAGATATCTGCTGTTGGGAAGAGATCAGGGCATAATGTGTTGAGTTTTGAGATCTAACACCGCGTCAGCAATACTAACACTGTGGTAGTGATGCTAACAGTGTGGTATCAACGATGAAGAAGCAGTAGCAATACTAGTTCTGCAGTAAAAATACTAACACTGCATTAGCAATGCTAACACTGTGGTAGTGGTGCTAACAGTCTGGCATGAATTATAAAGAATCAGTAATGATACTAACGCTGTGGTATTTATGCTAACAGCACTGTATCAATAGCGGCAGTAGTGATACTAACACTGTGGTAGTGATGCTAAGTTAGGCTAGTGATGTAGTAAGGATGCTAACAGTGTGGTATTATTATAAAGAAGCAGTAGCGATACTAACCCTATGGTAGTGATGCTAATACCAAAGTAGTGATGCTAAGTAAGGCTAGTGATGTAGTAAGGATGCTAACAGTGTGGTATTTCTTATAAAGAAGCAGTAGTGATACTAACCCTGTGGTAGTGATGCTAATGGTGTGATAGTGATGCTAACAGTCTGGTATGAATTATAAAGAATCAGTAGTGATACTAACACTGTGGTAGCGATGCAAATACCACAGTAATGATGCTGAGTAAGGCCAGTGATGTAAGGATGCTAACAGTGTTTTAGCAATGATGAAGAAGCAGTAGTGATACTAACACAATGGTAGTGATGCTAATACCACAGTAGTGATGCTGAGTGAGGCCAGTGATGTAGTAAGGATGCTAACGGTGTGGTATTAATTATGAAGAAGCAGTAGTGATACTAACACTGTGGTTGTGATGCTAATACCACAGTAGGGATGCTGAGTGAGGATAGTGGTGTAGTAAGGATGCTAACAGTGTTTTAGAAATGATGAAGAAGCAGTAGCGATACTAACCCTGTGGTAGTGATGCTAATACCACAGTAGTGATGCTAAGTAAGGGTAGTGATGTAAGGATGCTAACAGTGTTGTAGCAATGATGAAGAAGCAGTAGTGATACTAACACTGTGGTAGTGATGCTAATACCAAAGTAGTGATGCTGAATGAGGCCAGTGATGTAGTAAGGATGCTAAAAGTGTGGTATGAATTATAAAGAAGCAGTAGTGATACTAACACTATGGTTGTGATGCTAATACCACAGTAGTGATGCTAAGTAAGGCTAGTGATGTAGTAAGGATGCTAACAGTGTGGTATTAATTATAAATAAGCAGTAGTGATACTAACACTATGATAGTGATGCTAATACCACAGTAGTAATTGCACATTGTAGTAATGCTAATAGCGTGGTATCAACGATGAAGAAGCAGTATCAATACTAGTTCTGTGGCAGCAATACAAACACTGTGGTAGCAATACTAATGGTGTGGTAGCAGTGCTAACAGTGTGGGATCAATAATGAAGAAGCGGTAGCGATACTAACACTGTGGTTGCAATACTAACATTGTGGTAGCAATACTAATGCTGTGGTAGCGATGCTAAAAGCATTGTATTAATGATGAAGCAGTATTGATACTAACACTGTGGTTGCAATACTAACAATGTGGTAGCAATACTAATGCTGTGGTAGCGATGCAAAAAGCATTGTATTAATGAAGAAGAAGCAGTATTGATACTAACACTGGCAGCAATACTAACACTGCAGTAATAATATTAACACTGTGGTAGCTATACCTATGGTGTGGTAGTGATCCTAACACTGTGGTAGCAATACTAACTCTGTGGTAACGATGCTCAAAGCATTGTTCCAATGATGAAGAAGCAGTAGCGATACTAACCCTGTGGTAGTGATGCTAATACCAAAGTAGTGATGCTGAGTGAGGCCAGTGACGTAGTAAGGATGCTAACAGTGTGGTATTAATTATAAAGAAGCAGTAGTGATACTAACACTATAGTTGTGATGCTAATACCACAGTAGTGATGCTGAGTGAGGCTAGTGATGTAGTAAGGATGCTAACAGTGTTGTAGCAATGATGAAGAAGCAGTAGTGATACTAACACTGTGGTAGTGATGCTAACAGTCTGGTATGAATTATAAAGAGTCAGTAGTGATACTAACACTGTGGTAGCGATGCTAACAGCGTTGTATTAATAATTAAGAAACAGTAGTGATACTAACACTGTGGTAGCGATGCTAACAGCGTTGTATTAATAATTAAGAAACAGTAGTGATACTAACACTGTGGTAGTGATGCTAATAAGTAAGGCCAGTGATGTAGTAAGGATACTAACAGTGCTGTAGCAATGCTAGAGACACAGTAGAGTTACTGATGCAGTGGGAGCAATAACGAACAGAGTAACTACTCGGCCATTTAAGGTGAAATGGCTTAATTCCGTTAGCAAGAAAGAAGTTTCGGGTCCATTCTGTATGTTTGACCTTACGCGCTCGGCGCAGGAGGCTGAGATTGTGCTGTGCTTTTGAAAGCGGCAGCACAGCCAATACAATTTAGCTTTAAATGTCAGCCAAATGAAAGCAGTTAATTTTGGGCCTGGGCAGGCGTAGCACACTCATTTACCAGTTCGCATTGATTGGAGAGATATAGAAACGGTCAGCCGCTTCAGGTTTTTCCTGCACTACAGAAATAAACGCAGAAAAGCACAGAGGACTTTATATAACCCAGCGGAGGTTAGAGAAGAGAACGGACTGAATACGCACTGCAGTAAAAGACGTGTTAATTTGATTTGATGGAATAATGATTCAAATACAGAAGCGTGAGAAAAGGCGACGAGCGAGAGGTCAGAGGAAGTCAGGGTGGGACCTTCACATGCAGGTCACACTTCCTTTCACAGTGTGGAGCAGCGCTAAAAGCTCTGTTAACTGAATGATCAGAAGCTCATGCACTGATATATCTCACTAAAACATTCACTACTAGTTGTATTCTGTATGATTATTCATATCACTAATAAACCTTGGTTTAAAAATGACCAGATCCAGACCTCACTTCCCCAGTTTCTTCAACAGCCCATAATCCTACTAATGCATATTCATTTAACCTCCAAACATAAAAAAAAACACTTAAAACTACACCTAAAAATAATCTTAACGTACATTCTAATCTGCTCCTAAAGCTAAACATATTCTACAATAAAACTAACCTTTACCTAACATTAACCTCTACTTTAATTTACACCTAAAAATAATGTTAACATACATTTCTAATCTAAACCTAACACTATTTTACACCTTAAGCTACACCTAAAACTATTACAAACTATTACCTTAACATTAATCATAACCAACTCCTTAAACTACAACTTAAACTAATGCCAACATTACTTCAATCTTAAACTAAAACGAATCTTAAAAGCTAACTTTATTGTTAACTTTACCTACATTCTAATCTACACCTAACCTTAATCATAATCTACTTCTTAATCTACAACTAAATCTAATGCTAAAATGATTTTAACCTACACCTCAATCTTAAACAAATCATAATTTAACTTTAACCTACACCTTAATCTTAACCTAAAACTAATCTTAACCTAACCTTATTCTACATGTTAATCTTAAACTAAACCTAACACTATCCTACACCTTAATCTTAATTTAACCTAAATCTTCACCTTAATCTACACCTAAAACTAACCTTTACCTACACTCAAATCATAATCTGCTCCTTAATCAACTAAAAGCTAACGTTACTTCAACCTACCCCTCAATCCTAACCTAAAACTAATCTTAAAAGCTAACTTTATCCTATGTGAGAGATGCCGTGTTAGATTTTTTTTTCTTATCTAGGCCGATTATCCTACCGAATCAGCTGCTAGTCAGCTGATAGGCAGCTGTATATCATTCATCGCAGGTGATGCCACAACACAAGGAGGGTAAAGACTAGCACATGCCTCCTCCGATACATGTGAAGTCAGACTCCGCCTCTTTTCCAGCAGCATCACAGCGCTAACGCTTGGAGGAAAGCGCAGCGACTCGGTTCTGATACATCAGATCACAGATGCAGCCTCGTGCTGATCCACATCACCCTAGGAGTGATGAGGGGAAAGAAAGAGCGCCATCTACTGTATCCACCCAGAGAGAGCAAGACCAAATGTGCTCTTTCAGGACTCTGGCAGCTGATGGTAAGCTGCATGACTGGGATTCGAACCAGCAATCTCTCGATCATAGTAGCAGCACTATAGACTGTTTTATAGACTTTTATTGCCTAGTTTGACGTTCTCCCTGGCGCTAACCAATAGCCATAATTGTCAGATTCTTTGGATGATGATTGGTCGGTGACTAACATGTAGTGTTGCCAGTTCCACAAGTAACACACAGAACGAATATGAGTGCTAAAATAACGGTGCCTTCCGCCAAAAAGTAGTTCCACCACAACTGTAACAGAACTGAAACTTAACTACAAAACAGTGTATGGTTTATACCAGGGGTCGGCAACCTATGGCACGCGTGCCACTGCTGGCACGCCAAGGCATAATCACTGGCACGCGACACGCTGAACCAGCATCAGCAAAAAAAAAAAAAAAAAAAAAATCAGACTGACAGCACGACCCTTCAATCGAATTCGCTCCTCAATGCTCTGCACTCAGCTCCCGCCCACTTTCCCACAGACCCATGTTTAAATTTAGCCTAATCAAAATCAGTTAGCCCACCTAATAGCGTTACAACAGATGACAGAGCTTCCAGCTTAAAAAACAAAGCTAGGGTATTTCAGCCCTCCTGGACGTAAGACTATGGTTTTGTGTATGTCAAAGATCGTGTCGCAGCTCTGATCGACTGGATGGATGTACAGGACGTGGAGATGCAGCTGATAGAGCTGAAGAGCTCACCACTGTAGGTGACGAAGTTTGCAGAGCTCCGAAAGCAGTTAGAATCCACCCCTGTGCAACAGCACGGAGCCTGCATCCTCGCACGCTGGACATCTGCACTAGAAAAGTTCGGCTGTCTCAAGAGCATTGCATTGGCCCTCTTGGCAGTGTTCGGCTCAACATACCTGTGTGAGCAGGTATTTTCGCACATGAAAAGTGTGCTGAGCCCTATCCACAGCCGTTTGATGACGGACAATTTCGAGTCATGTTTACAATTAAAAGGGACAAACTACAACCCCCAGATAAGAAAGCTCAGCCAAGAAAAGCAAGGACAGGGATCACACTGACTGGTAGGCAAGATATATTAATTCAGTGCAAATTACGCTTATCTATAAAGCCACGTTAATCCAGAGCTGGACTCACTGTTATTCTGATTACACAACAACAATAATAATAATAATAATAATAATAATAATTTTATTTGTAAAGCACATTTTCTATGTAAAAAAAAAATCCAAATTTGTAGAACATATTCCCGTAGTTTGTGTGTGTTTTTTTACCATTATTGTTGATAGTGGCACACTCATTGACAAGAAATGTTAAAATTGGCACTCCATGTCTCAAAGGTTGCCGACCCCTGGTTTATACAGACTAACAACACGAAAGTTAGCTTGAAATCAAAATTGGGAATAAGTGAAGATGGTAATGTTAGGAGGGTGAAATAACGCTAATACTCTCCTCTCCTGCTCTGTGGAGTCGTCTTCAGGTGAAAGCTGCACATTTTTTGAGCATTTCTGCTTATTTTGCTGGGTGGTGTTGGTTTTAGCTAGCCGGCTGGACTGTGGTTAGGTTAGCATAGCTTGCTTTAGCTCAGCATTAACTTAGCTTAGCCTAGTCTGGCTGGTTAGCGTTCTTTTTTCCACAAAAGACGAGCCAGCACTGCGGGCGAGCGTGCCGCGGCTGAGCGCTAGCCTGTGCTAAGCTAATGCTGCTGCGGGTGTCCTGTGTATATAAATACGCCGTTACTCGGCAACGCATCAGCGAAGTGATACAAGTTTAGTGTGAGAAGACCGTGATGTTATCACATATATCAGCACGGCTAGAACACTTCTCAACCAATCAGATTGTGAGGTCGGAACTAACTATTGTATAATCTGAAATAGTGAACATCGTGAGCGAGAAAAATGTCGTGCAGTCTGAGCTTACCAGCATCGGTAACTCTGTAAGTGAGTGAAGATAAGTTGGTAGAAGTGTCGTAAGAGATATTTCTGAGCTCCAGATGCCCTATTACTGAGAGCATTTCACCATATGGCGCAGTGCTCTGGTGTAGCAACACCTCTGCTCTAGACACAAAGGCGCTACAGTGAGCCGAGAGCCTGGCACAGACGCCGCTTTGTTGGTAGCAGATCACAGATTGAACGGCTCCGTGAAGATCCGCACCTCCAGAGACTTTATATTACACTAAATACGGTGCCCGCCGAGCTAACCGCCGTTCATCACCAGTCTCCCACAAACAATGTGCTGCTTCACGGCCTGACCTTTCAGCTGCTGTCGCCGCTTTCCCAACTCTTACACCATTTGCATAAGCCTCTGTGGGCACTGTGGAGATATACAGCAGTCACCCTGTACATCCTCCATACCATATGTTCCACAACAATACACCATCTCAACAGAATGTGCATTATTTATTCTAATATACATTATTTATTTAAACTTTACTCAAACGCCTACTTTACACTTTAACCCCTTTTTCACAGTGGCCATAAAATGCAAAAAAAAAAAAAAATGACTAATGTGAAAATAGATACTTGGGCCATTCAAACAAAACCATTAGTAAACCATTAAATAAAACCTCTTATTGATTATATACAGGTGTTGGACAATGAAACTGAAACACCTGCTTTTAGACCACAATAATGTATTGTGGTGACGGACAGTTCTGGTGGAAACAGGAGAGTTGAGGTGCACATTGAATTCTTTTATGTTTTTTTGGATACAATCTGGGTTAGCACCCGAACATCCCTTTCAGACAGCTTCCTCTTACAGCGTCCACAGTTAATCCTGTTGGATGTGGTTGGTTCTTCTTGGTGGTATGCTGACGTTACCCTGGATACCGTGGATCTTGATGCATCACAAAGACTTGCTGTCTTGGTCACAGATGCTCCAGCAAGACGTGCACCAACAATTATGTTGTGTGCATTGCAATATTTGGAGCAATCTCCTGCTTATCCTGCTAATTGACCCTTCACACTCTGCTCTTACTTGTGCAATAATGTGCAATTAATGAAGATTGACCACCAGGCTGCTCCAATTTAGCCATGAAACCTCCCACACTAAAATGATGACAGCTGTTTCAGTTTCATTGTCCAACCCCTGTATTTTGATCATTAAAACAACCCTACTAATCTGTTATATTTTCCCACACAAATCCATGATCATATCTTTAAAGCACATGATGATATCAACTTTTTATTGATACTATAGCAATCACTTATCTGCACCCTAGCAACCACCTGAGATACTATAGCAATCACTTATCTGCACCCTAGCAACCACCTGGGATACTATAGCAATCACTTATCTGCACCCTAGCAACCACCTGGGATACTATAGCAATCACTTATCTTCACCCTAGTAACCACCTGGGATACTATAGCAATCACTTATCTGCACCCTAGCAACCACCTGGGATACTATAGCAATCACTTATCTGCACCCTAGCAACCACCTGGGATACTATAGCGATCACTTATCTGCACCCTAGCAACCACCTGGGATACTATAGCAATCACTTATCTGCACCCTAGCAACCACCTGGGATACTATAGCAATCACTTATCTGCACCCTAGCAACCACCTGGGATACTATAGCAATCACTTATCTGCACCCTAGCAACCACCTGGGATACTATAGCAATCACTTATATGCACGCTAGCAACCATTTAGGATACTAAATCCTTCACTTATCAAGACCCTAGCAACCACCCTAACAACCACCTATGCTAAACATTCACTTATCAAAACCCTAGAAACCAAATAGGATACCATATAATTCACTTTTCTATACACCCTAGCAACCACTCTAGCATACATCTTGAATATCATGGATTCACTTGTCTACAGTATACCCTAGAAACCACTTTTTTGACCCCAGAGCAGAGGTTTTGAATGTTATATCCTCTATGCTGTATTGTAGTACTTATTAAAAACAATAATTCTTTATTTTCAGAGTGTGAGAAGTTTCTTTCTCTGATTTAATTACATCCAATCACATTCATATGTTAATGTGGAGTCTGCAGCTGAAATCAGAACTGTGTCAATTACAGCTTTAGATCAGATCTCGCAGCGCCTCCAGCGCGGTTTCCTCGCCGCAGTCCTCCACAGGGTATAAATTAAAACAAACTTCTCTGCGGTGGAGCCGCAATTCCTATCTGCGATCCGCTTCAGCGCGCCGGCTGAGTGAATAAATATTTGGGTTTTAATGGCGGCGTATTCGAGTTGTATACTGACAGGCGTGCTGAACGCATGCTGAGATAATGGCATGCTGGCTGTGTGTTGTGCAGCTCGCTCTTAAAACACTCATACATCAACAAACACGCATTTCTTTCAGCACTGCTGATTAACGTAGCTTTATTATTCCCTCCAGTTCATTCGGTCAAATTCACCAAGAAATAGTAGTAGTCTTGGTGTCTGAGTGCATGATGTAATGTTCTATTTAAAAAGACTGTACAAATTGTACACAAAAAAAAAAAAAAAAAAAAAAAAATATATATATATATATATATATATATATATATATATATATATATATATATATATATATAAATGTCTAAGTATGCTGTAAATATACTAACAGATGTATGTACTTACTTAAAATATATTAAAATTAAATGTTTAAAAGAAAACTTTGGTCATACTTTTTAAAAAGTACAATATAGTGTATTTAAAAAAATAATAAACTACTATAAAATACACCTTTAGTTCAATGTAATTCAATATACTCCTAAAATACTTATTTCCAAATATACTTGTGCACAACAGCTGTTACAGTAGTTCACTTAAAGTGCAATATATCATGTAACTTTTTAGAAAGTAAATTAAATTACTACTACTAATTAAAAAAAATGTCAAGTAAATGTAAAATATATTTTTATAACCAACCAAGTATACTAAAAGTGTGCTACTAACAAAAGACAGGAACAAGAAGCATGTATATTTGTACTCTAGTGTAAATAGATCACATATATTTAATATCAATTCTTAGTACATTCCTAATATAAATGATCAGTTTCTCTGATTTTGCTATTTATAGGTTTATGTTTGAGTAAAATGAACATTGTTGTTTTATTCTATAAACTACAAACCTTACTTCTAAATTTTAAATTAAATGTTGTCTTATAGAGCATTTATTTGCAGAAAGAGAAATGAGAAATGGATGAAATAACAAAAAAGATGCAGAGCTTTCAGACCTCAAATAATGCAAAGAAAACAAGAAGTTCATATTCATAAAGTTTTAAAAGTTCAGAAATCTTGAAATATTTGGTGGAATAACCCTGATGGTTTTCACAGTTTTCATTTCATGCATCTTGGCATCATGTTCTCCTCCACCAGTCTTACACACTGCTTTTGGATAACTTTATGCTGCTTTACTCCTGGTGCAGAAATTCAAGCAGTTCAGTTTGGTGGTTTGATGGTTTGTGATCATCCATCTTCCTCTTGATTATATTTCAGAGGTTTCCAATTTGGTAAAATCAAAGAAACTCATTATTTTTTAAGGGGTCTCTTATTGATTTCCAGAGCTGTATATACATATATTTTTCTTTCCTCTGCGTTTACTTACCCAGTCAATACGCCAATGCCTGAGAAAAATGTTTTTTTTTTTTTATTCTATAAACTACAGACAGCATTTCTCCAAAATTACAAATTAAATATTGTCTTATAGAGATTTTATTTGCAGAAAGAGAACTGAGAAATGAGAATTGAGCAAAAAAAAAAAAAGTTCATATTCTTGAAGATTTAAGAGTTCAGAAATCTTGAAATATTTGGTGGAATAACCCTGATGGTTTTTAATCACAGTTTTAATTTCATGCATCTTGGCGTCATGTTCTCCTCCAGCAGTCTTACACACTGCTTTTGGATAACTTTATGCTGCTTTACTCCTGGTGGTTTGATGGCTTGTGATCATTCGTCTTCCTCTTGATTATATTCCAGAGGTTTTTAATTTGGTGAAATCAAAGAAACTCATCTTTTTTTTTTTAGTGGTCTCTTATTTTTCCTCGCTCTGCAGGTCCTCGCCCAGCTGATACGCCAATGCCTTGATAGCCCAGCTGAGTTAAATCCGGAGCTGGAGGTGCTTATCTCTGATATCTCTGACTTCTAAACATTAATGATGAATTGTAAAGCTGCTCCATGCAGCCGTTTCCTCTACATGTAGGTAAATTACAGCGAGCCGGAGGACCCTAACAGCCCATTGCACCTTCCTCGCAGGACATCAAAGCCCTGCGTCTGCTGTCATTGGTCTGAAACAACACTGCAGTTTCCACCTGAAAAGAGCCGGGTCCTTCTTTTTCCTGAAGATTAAAGCCCTGTGACGCAACACTGAGAGCACGCACCGGCTTTTTCATCCGGTCTCTGCTGAGCCGCCGGCCTCCAGTGTTGTCTTATCAAGTATTAATTGGGACTGTCCTCTTTATAATGAGCTACATGTGACATCTCAATGCATTCCCCGACTCTCTATCTCTACATCTCTCTCTCTCTGATCACCTCAAATATATCTTTCATGTGCGCACACGTTTTAATAGAGGCTCCCTTTCTGGTTTCTAGATGACTTCTTTTTTTATGATTACTTTTACTTATTAAATAGCTTGTATTAAATATTAAACACAGGCTGCTCATTGGTTCATTACTGTAAAGAGTGTAAAGACAAAATTAACTTCTATCTCTTTTATCACTTCTCTCACCAGGTTCCTGGTGGTTTAATATCAATGTCAAATGCTTAAAAATGCTCTTTTCCTTTTGATAATGCCCTATAAAATGCATTGAAAGGCTAATTTTGGGTAGTTAAAGCTAAAAGCTAGAGCTAGATAAGCCTCAATGATGTGCAGCTTGATTTAGGTGGCCCGTTGCAACAAGGCAAGCACATAAATAAATTGCCTATAGGGCCCCAAGCTGGCCTGGCAGGTTTGAGATCACTTCAGCTGGAAAAATACGAAACTCCCAGTGTAATTTTTTTTTTTTCTGGATGACCAGCTGATCTTGAACTGGTTTGATTTTTTTTTAGCAGGACACTGGATTAATTAGGCCTTCATGTCTTCATGTCTACAAATTTAAAGGTTTAAATCCTTAAGTTACCTCCCCATTTTCCTTCTTTCCTCTACTTCTCTCAGGAGTGGTCCACACTCTTACCAAAATAATAAGGGACCATGGTAACACTTCCTATGAACCCTGTATTCATAATGCATTATGAATGCATTTATAATGCACAATATGACATGCATAATACCTTATAATGACTGCAGTAAGCCTGATTAATAGCGCATACGTACTTATATTGACATTCATAACACATTATAAACTACAAGTATAAGGATTTATAAAGAAAGGGCTTATATTGCCTCATATCTGTTCATAAAAAAACATTGTACAATGTAGTGTTGTAATACACTATAACAGAGACATGGTATATTTTGGTATAATGCATTATAATATGCAGCTACGATTTCTCAAATGACCCTTTATGAAATTATGCAATACATTATAAAGCCTGCTCTTTACTTGCTTTAAATGAAGTGTGTTTTCAAATGCCTTTTTTAACGTGAAGTAAATGTTATGATGCCTCACTGTAGGCATTTGAAAAGGCATTTGAAAACACACTTCACTTAAAGCCAGTAAAGAGCACTCATAATGCTCTATAAGACATTACAATAAGGTATACTAAAAATTAATTTCCTTTTTAAAAAGCTTGCAAAACTCGCTCCAGTTAAAGTCAGTACTGTATATATATTATTTGAGAAATCATAGATGCATATTATAATGTATTAAACCAATATATACCAAATATGTGTTATAGTGCATTACAACACTACATTGTACAATGTTCTTATGAACAGATATAAATCATTACACTTGTAGTTTATGATGTGTTATGAATGTCGCTGTGAGTACTTCTGAGTTACTATACAGGCTTTATACAGTCATTATAATGTATTATGCATGTCATATAGTGCATTATGAATGCATTCATAATGCATTATTAATATAGGGTTCATAGAAAGTGTTCCCGGGTCCATTTTGCTTGGAGTCCCCAAATGTCTTGAAACAGCCCTGTATTTAGGGTGTGTCAGTTTGTCTTTGCTATCGTAACGTCGAGAAAAGTACACCTTTTGCGGCTTGAAACATGCAAAAGAATTATACTAATTCTCTTAATTAATCATGGGTGTGGTTAATTTTGGGCGTAATTTGAAATAAACCAATCAGAGTGTCACTTGCTCATCATTCCCTTTAAGAGCCAGGTGAGCTCTGATTTTATAGGCGGATTGCTATTTTTAGGGCAGCTACCTGGACGTGTTTAACGCTTCTCAGAAGAGGAAACAGACCTGCTCATTCACATTATTTTTAATGTAAAAAAAAAGTTGTTGCCAAGATAGCAATGAACTGTGTCTGACTGTTGATGTCTGTCTAGCTTGTATTCAGTCTGTGGAGCTCCTGTGTTTTCCATTGCCAAGATAGCAATACACCTGACATTTTCCAGGCCATGACGCCCGTTGGTGTAAAGGAGCTTTATTGCAAGTATGGCTACAAACAAATCATGTAAATATTGCAAAAATGATAGTAAATTAGGTATAAAAAACCCATATAAATAATAGATAAAAGAGAAAAATCAATTATGTTTCTTATATTTGCATTTACTTTTTGTATTTGCATGCATTTTATTAGAGATAGTATGAATCCATAGTAAAGATATTGCATGTTTCATCTGCTCAACTTCAAAAACACGCCCCAAAAACTTGGAACTGGTTCATTTTAGGCTGGTTTTAACAAAAAAGGACAGGACACAAATGCAGTATCCACCCAAAAGTGGGCAGAGGAACTTCTTTCACCCATCATTGAGCGGTCAGCAGGGCTGCTGATTTAGATATGCATTTTTTATATATATTTTAAATCAGTCGCATTTTGAGTCAGACTTCTTTATTCTTTGACTGACGGTTCAAACGTGTATCAGTTTTCCCCTCTAAAAATCTGGAAGTGTGACCGTCACAAACGCGATTCACTTCTTGACGAAGCGAAACCGAAATTCAATCACTTCCAGCTTTTGATGGCTTTGGGTGAACCTTTCGGAAACACTGCTGCGCTCGATATGCGGAATAAAGCAAAGAGTCAGAAATAACCTCAAACAGGAAAGGAGTTTTTCATGGGTTCCTGAGGGAACGCGTGACGTACCGCGCCGCTCCCCTCCCCGTGGGACTCTCCTCCGTTACTATAGAGATTTTGTTCCTCCGTTACTGTGCAACCTTTCCGAAGAGCAGCCTCTCATTAGGATCACTGCAGAAGTGAGGATGTGTGTGTGTGTATGTGTGTGTGTGGGTGGGGTGGTGGGTTGAGGAGGGGTAACAGCTGCTGGAGGGGTAACTTCCTGCCTGAAAAGGTGAGGAGGCTGTCAACACGACTAGTGGGGATTATTTTAACAAAGCATCGACCAAAAAAAAAAAAAAGATTTTTTCTTAGTTTTTAGTAACCAAAAAATGATTAACCCTTAGGACCCCATTGATAATTGCAAATTGCTTCAATGTCAAAAATTTTGCATTGATATACAGCTTAATTACTGAGAAATGATACATTGAGAAAAACAGGGAAGCCTATCAAGACCTATCAATTTTACATGTTATAGCACAAACCTCGAGTGTATTATTGCGATTATACCACAGTTCCATTATCGCTGTTTATTAGAAGATTTTAAGTTAAACAGGATGAGAAAATATAATTTGTTTGGTTATAAAAACTCAGCCAGTTTAAATAGTTCCATTGGTGCTCTGTTTGTAGTTGCACTGTTTGGTGTTGTATTTGGCTTGTAAGCGCTGCATCAATGCTAGGTACATAATTACATAATTGAAAACCTCTGGAATATAATCAAGAGGAAGATGGATGATCACAAGCCATCAAATCAAACCAAGCTGAACTGCTTAAATATTTGCACCAGGAGTAAAGGCATAAAGTAATCCAAAAGCAGTGTGTAAGACTGGTGGAGGAGAACATGATGCCAAGATGCATGAAAAAAACTGTGATTAAAAACCACCAAATTATTGTTATTATTATTATTATTATTATATAACTGCAAGTTATTGCACCAAATATTGATTTCTGAACTCTTAAATCTTTATGAATATGAACTTGTTTTCTTTGCATTATTTGAGGTCTGAAAGCTCTGCATCTTTTTTTGTTATTTCAGCCATTTCTCATTTTCTGCAAATAAATGCTCTAAATTACAATATTTTTATTTGGAATTTGGGAGAAGTGTTGTCTGTAGTTTATAGAATAAAACAACAAAGTTCATTTTACTCAAACATTTATCTATAAATACACTGTAAACCCAGAATTAGTTTGAACTTAAATTCTGCTTTACAAAGAAATATATAAATATTTCTAAACATTACTCAACTAATTTGAGTTAGCTGAACCTATGTGGGCTCATATACGTTCAAATGGAAATCTTTGAGTTGAACCAGCCTAAAATAACTGAGTTTAGTCTGTTGCCATTGGCAGCTTCTTTTCCATTGGCCATCAGTGTGTAGTCATTCCCCCCCCCAGGGTTACCTTAGGTAAACTTGTAGATGATATATTATTATGATTAACTGCTTGGCCTCTGTGTTGTAGGCTGTAAGAACAAGCATCATTTTGTGAGCTGCTGCAGTAACTCTGTGTTAGCTGTGCTCTCAATACTTTTAATTATTTACTGTTTTATTTCTTCATCTACTTTTCTATGGGAATTTTTTTTTAAAAAGTTGAAAACAGTTATTCACCTGACCATCACATTTAAAGTAGAACTATTATGCAAAGCAATTGCTATAAATAATAAAAAAAAATACTATAATATTTTTTGTGTTCTGGTTATGTTGGCTGAAATTATATTAATTTTGTAATTAATTAGTAAAACCAATGTAGTATACAGTACTTGAGTAAAATCTTTAAAATATTTTAAAAATATACTGTATATTCAGGGGTTGGACAATGAAACTGAAACACCTGGTTTTAGAGCACAATAATTTATTATGGTGACGGACAGTTCTGGTGGAAACAGGAGAGCTGAGGTGCACATTGAATTCTGCGTGATTTGATCAGCCGTGGTTTTATGTTTTTCGGATACAATCCGGGTTAGCACCCGAACATCCCTTTCAGACA
The DNA here is from genome assembly GCF_023375975.1 of Astyanax mexicanus. Classification (NCBI taxonomy): domain Eukaryota; kingdom Metazoa; phylum Chordata; class Actinopteri; order Characiformes; family Acestrorhamphidae; genus Astyanax; species Astyanax mexicanus. The sequence goes on from NC_064408.1 coordinate 5,282,721, forward strand.
GCTTCCTCTTACAGCATCCACAGTTAATCCTGTTGGATGTGGTTGGTCCTTCTTGGTGGTATGCTGACGTTACCCTGGATACCGTGGCTCTTGATGCATCACAAAGACTTGCTGTCTTGGTCACAGATGCTCCAGCAAGACGTGCACCAACAATGTGTCCTCTTTCGAACTCTGCGTCTTCAAAAACACACTGCAAATAATACGGACTGACCAGGATCCGCTTTGAAAGACACGTTTTCCCCTTCACATGACCTATAGATCTTATTACTTAGTGATCTACTGCTGATTCGCCTATTCCTGCTTATTGACTGCCTTTAAACCAATAATATCGCATGTAGAGCTTGCCTGTAAACGGGGGGTTGTGCCAATAATTTGTTTTTAATTATTCAACATGGCCGACTAGTTAATTTTGAGTTAACACTAGGGTGCCTGAGGAAAGGGGTTGAGTAGGTAACTCAACTTAATAAAAACTGAATTGGTCGTCATCGATACAGAAGAGTGCAGATTAAAAACGCATCTATTTTTCCATCTGAAAGGGGAAACTCAATTACACACACACACACACACACACACACACACACACACTCATACCTTCGCACTTCTCTAAGACTATTTTCAAGAGCACTCGAAACCTCCAGGGAGGAAATGAATCAACATCAGAAGTTTGACCCTCATCATGTGAAACCGGTCATTAAGCAGCCGAGCAAAATTACACGCTATTGTAGGTGTGTGTGTGTGAGAGTTTGAATGAATCACACACACACACACATGTACACACACACATATATACACACACACTCTCTTCTAAACCGTTTGCATTTCGTATAACCCTAGTCTAAAAAAAAGTAGATTAAAGTATACTAAGCATTATTATGCTATAGTGCATTAAAGCAGGGGTGTCCAAACTACGGCCCGCGGGCCATTTGCGGCCCATTTCCTTTTTTGGAGCGGCCCGCGAGGTATTTTAGAAATAGAATGAAAGTTGGCCCGCTGTTAAGCAGGTTTTTATAATGTGAGATTTAAAGCTTAAACGCTAGGTGTCAGAAACGGGCCAAAGAGTCTAAAAGCGGAGAGAGTGCGCATTTCTAGTGCAGAAAAACGGGCCAAAGAGTCTAGAAGCGGAGAGAGTGCACATTTCTAGCGCAGAAAAACGGGGCAAAGAGTCTAGAAGTGGAGAGAGTGCGCAGTTTTAGCGCAGAAAAACGGGACAAAGAGTCTAAAAGCGGAGAGAGTGCGCATTTCTAGTGCAGAAAAACGGGCCAAAGAGTCTAGAAGCGGAGAGAGTGCGCATTTTTAGCGCAGAAAAACGGGCCAAAGAGTCTAAAAGCAGAGAGAGTGCGCATTTCTAGCGCAGAAAAACGGGGTAAAAGAGTCTAAAAGTTGCCGTTAGGGAGTTTAATATTAAGTGACATCATGAAATTAAACATCAATTTGAAAAATCTTATTTTACACAACACTGTCAAAGATAAAGATAGTAATTCTCGGCTGTAAGATAGTAATGAGGAAAATGTATTATTTAAAGTGGTATATTTCATTATTTGTTTTATTACAGAGTCTGTGGCCCGTGACTTCAAATATATTTCTCTTTCTGGCCCCCAACAAAAAAAGCCACATCATAATTAATCAGTATATTTAAAGAGTGATAAAATGTAACAACTTTTTTTTGTACTTATTCTACTTTATTTCTAAGTGTTCTTAACTGTACTAAAATGGAACAAAAAAATTAAATATACTTTAAAAGTAACATTTAAACATTTAAACTACTTCATGTATGTAACCCCATTTTTTAAATATGCTTACAGTAAAATTATAATACATTTAATGTGTATTACAACTGTATCACTATTTATTATGCAGCAGGTATATTATATTAGAAATGTACTAAGAACTGATGATGTTAAATATATGTGATCTATTTAATATATTATATATATATTAGAGTACAAATATACATGCTTCTTGTTCCTGTCTTTTGTAAGAAACACACTTCTAGTATATTCTTCGTTGGGTATAAAAATAAATTTTAATATACTGTACTACATTTTGTGTGTTACAAATGTATTACTTGATTAATTGTACTGTAAGTGAACTACTGTAAAAGCTGTTTTTTTTTATTTTAACACACTTTGCTAAAAATGTACAAAGGTATATTTGGAAATATGTATTTTAGAAGTATACTAAAGAATTACATTAAACTAAAAGTGTACTTTATAGTGGTCTGTTTTTTATTAAATACACTATATTGTACTTTTTGAAAAGTATGATCAAAGTTTACTTTCAAACATTTGATGAAAGCATAATATTAATATACTTTTAATATATTTTAAGTAAGTACGCAAATTGTTTTTCAGACATTTCTCAATATGTTTTAAGTACATTTTTTATCTATAAATCTGCTGTTAGCTACAGAGAGAGCACTAGTGAGCTGGAATTATTCACTACAGGAAACATTGAAGCTCGGCTCGCTGGGATCACTGAATTAATTGAAACTTTTATTTTCTAATCACCATCAAAAAGCCTGTGACTGTTTTAAAAATGACTTTTTCGTTAGTTTATCTTTTTCTTGATCTAAGTTTTAATTTATTTTAGTTTTTTGTTTATTTATTATTACTTTTATTTTATTGTTTTTATTTTATTGTAATTTTTTACATTTTCATTCTTGTTCTTAGTTCTATTATTCATTTAATCACTTCTTATCAGTTTTAACATTTTATTTTACTATTATATATTTACTTACTTTATATTTTATAAATGTTTTACTTTTTTTCTTATTATTTCTAATTTATTATAAAATGTTTTCAATCCCTTTGATGTCATATATGTTATATTGATGTTGTATATGTTATATATGTTGTGTTATATATGCTATATTGATGTTATATATGTTATATATGTTATGTGTTACATATGTTATATTGATGTTATATATGTTATGTTATGTGTTATATGTTATATATGTTATATATATATATATATATATATATATATATATATATATATATATATATATATATATATATATATGTGTTATATTGATGTTATATGTTATGTGTTATATATGTTATATTGATGTTATATATGTTATGTGTTATATATGTTATATGTTATATTGATGTTATATATGTTATATGTTGTGTTATATATGTTATGTATGTTATATATGTTATATAGGTTCTGTGTTATATGTTATGTGTTATATATGTTCTATGTTATGTGTTACATATGTTATATTGATGTTAACATTGTAAATGAGGATCATGCTCAGTGTTGTTATATATGTTATATTGATGTTATATATGTTATGTTATGTGTTATATATGTTATATGTTATGTGTTATATATGTTATATGTTATATATGTTATATTGATGTTATATATGTTATATGTTATATTGATGTTATATATGTTATGTGTTATATATGTTATATGTTATATTGATGTTATATATGTTATATGTTGTGTTATATATGTTATGTATGTTATATATGTTATATAGGTTCTGTGTTATATATGTTCTGTGTTATATATGTTATGTGTTATATATGTTATATGTTATGTGTTACATATGTTATATTGATGTTAACATTGTAAATGAGGGTCATGCTCAGTGTTTTTACTGTGTGAAAGTAAAGGTTGATTGATTGATTGATTGACAATTAAATATATATATATATATATATATATATATATATATATATATATATATATATATATATATATATATATATATGTATATTTCACCAGGGAAGCCATTGAACTTTGAAGAGCAGGAATCAATCAGGATTCCCCAGATATCAAGTACCGTCTCCACCCGGCCTCCCTCTAAAACAGTCATGAGAAGAGACCCTCCTTCTCTGAATGAGATGGAATCAGATCTGAGCTGAAGTCAGTCCAGGCAGGAGCAGATGTGTGCCCGTCGCTGGCACTGCCACACTTCAGTCAGGAAGCTGCTTGGCATGAAGATCACATGAAGGGCTGGAGAGCAGCAGCATGGTCCTGGTGTAGGTCCTGGAAAGGGCTGTTCAATATATCAGCAGCTGCCACTACCAACCATATGGAGCTTCAGGAGGTTTTCAGACATTCCTCATACAGTATCAGTCAAATCATGTGTTTTATTATTTTATTATTTATTATTATAAACTAAAATCCAAAATACTGAATGAAGAAGCATTAAGGTGCTCTTATCTGGGGAGCTGCTGTTAACTTGTGGTTTCTGAGACTGGTAACTCTGATTAACTTTTCCTGGAGCAGTCCTGATTAGTGCCAGTTTCATCAGTATAATGTTATTGATGGTCTCAATTTGCGAAAGTGCTTAAAATTCTTCTTTTCTGATTGACTGATCTTTATTTCTTCGTAAAGTCATTACTCAAATAGAGCTATTCACTGTATTCCAAGTATACAGTGAAGTTTCACCCCTTGGCCATACAATTTACCCCTACCCCTTCTTTTTGAGTATAACCCCTTCAATTTCTCTGATTTAGCTATTTACAGGTTTATGTTTGAGTAAAATTAACATTGTTGTTTTATTCTATAAACTACAGACAACATTTCTCCCAAATCCCAAATAAAAATATCGTCATTTAGAGCATTTATACAGAAAATTAGAAATGGCTGAAATAACAAAACAAAAAAAAGATCCAGAGCTTTCAGACCTCAAATAATGCAAAGAAAACAAGTTCATATTCATAAAGTTTTAAAAGTTCAGAAATCAATATTTGGTGCAATAACCCCGGTTTTGAATTACAGTTTTTTAAGCATCTTGGCATCATGTTCTCCTCCACCAGTCTTACACACTGCTTTTGGATAACTTTATGCTGCTTTACTCCTGGTGCAAAAATTCAAGCAGTTCAGTTTGGTGGTTTGATGGCTTGTGATCATCCATCTTCCTCTTGATTATATTCCAGAGTTTTTCAATTTGGTAAAATCAAATAAACTATATATTTTTAAGTGGTATCTTATTTTTATTCCAAAGCTGTGTATAATGTAATGTATATATTCCTTGATACATTATTTAGGGCTTTTTCAATTTTAAACTGTGGAAGAAACTATAATGGTCATTTAAGTAATCCTAAACAACATTACTCAAAGCCCTGTAAAGGGTTTCTGCACAGAAAGTACAGGGGTTGGACGATGAAACTGAAACACCTGGTTTTAGACCACAATAATTTATTGTGGTGACGGACAGTTCTGGTGGAAACAGGAGAGTTGAGGTGCACATTGAATTCTGTTGTGATTTGATCAGCCGTGGTTTTATGTTTTTTTGGATAAAATCCGGGTTAGCACCCGAACATCCCTTTCAGACAGCTTCCTCTTACAGCGTCCACAGTTAATCCTGTTGGATGTGGTTGGTCCTTCTTGGTGGTGTGCTGATGTTACCCTGGATACCGTGGATCTTGATGCATCACAAAGACTTGCTGTCTTGGTCACAGATGCTCCAGCAAGACGTGCACCAACAATTTGTCCTCTTTTGAACTCTGGTATGTCACATAATACCATAATGTTGTGTGCATTGCAATATTTTGAGCAAAGTTGTGTTGAGTGCTCTTACCCTGCTAATTGAACCTTCACACTCTTACTGCTCTTACTGGTGCAATAATGTGCAATTAATGAAGATTGGCCACCAGGCTGCTCCAATTTAGCCATGAAACCCCTGTAGTTTCACACAAACCAAATTCATTATATTCAGTATAGCAAAAATATGAACCTTGGTTCAGACTTTAGTTTGGATCCTCTGCTGTGAAATCCCTCAAGGCTTCAACAGCTTCAAAAGCCTTTCGACAGTCAGAAGTGGAAGTTAAAGAATGGTCCAGGCTAAGCAGGTCAGCCAAGGTAGATGCAATAAGAGGAAATTTATGAAAAACTACTTTGTTCTCACAGGAAATCTAGCAGCTACCTTGGAACTTGCCAGATAATCTTGACCATGTCTGACTTCTTTTCCCAAGTAAATAAAAACGTTTTTTTTAGAACACACTTGGGCAAATTATTGCTCAACAAGTCTGAAACTGTGGAAACAGTAAAATATCATCCTGGTAGACTTCACACTTTGGTACAATACTAAACAATACTGAATTTTCAGCCTTTGAAAGACATGACGGTACTTTCTTAAAGACTGTCTGGGCTTATGAAAGCTCTTTCCTCTATTGTTTGACCAGAGCTTGAGGGTGCTTTCACTCTCAGCTTGTTTGGTCCAAACCTTCAGACTTTTTTTTTGTTTGGTCTGAACCAAAATAGCAGGTGTGAAAAGTGCCAAAAAGCACAGTCATGACCAAAGAACCAAAATTCGATCTGGTCAAGAGAAGTCTTCAAATTGACCAGGGATTTCTGTGTTTGAAGCTATTAAAGTGCATTCCTCAAATCACCTTAAGGCGTTTCTGCATTCACACTCCTTGTTGGGTCTAAACTTTTAGACTTGGACCAACGTTTGGTCTGACCCAAAGAAATGATCTTACTCCAAATCAAGGTACAACATTTGGCCAAGTCAAATAAGGTTGTCTTGGTCTGGATTGACCAAACTATGGCATCAATGTCAAGTATAAAGAAATGCTACCAATGTACACTAATAAAGATCCTTGAAAAAATTAAGGGCTGCTTCAATTTGAAGAAGAATTTTTTGTGGAGGAACCTATTAAAGTGCTTTATAGAACTTTCCAGAAAGATTAAATTATTTCTTAAGGTGTTTCTTAAGAGGTAGATTTAACATTTTGGTTTATTGAAGAAGACTGAATTTATTAGTCTTTAAAAGGATTGATGATAAGTTCCTTAAAGACTGTATGAGCTTACGAAACCCCTTTCCTCAATTGTTTGCCTAAAGCTTGAGGTTGATTTCTGTGAAGGAACGTATTAAGGTGCTTTGATGAACCTTCCAGAAAGCTTACAGTCCTCAAGGAACATTCCTCAAAGCACCTTAAGGAGTTTCCTCATGGGCACATTTTGGTACATTGAAGAAGACTGACCCCTCGAAACCCCTTTCCTCCATTGTTTGCCAAATTTAACGTTGTCTTGGTCTGGATTGACTGAACCATGGCTTGGTTTGTTTTCAACCCAATCAATGTCAAGTATAAAGTAATGCAACCAATGTTCAATTCAAAGAAGAATTTCTGTAAAGCAACCTATCAACCTATCATGCTTCAAAGAACCTTCAAGAAACATTAAAGTCTTTAAGGAACATTCCTGAAAGCACATTGAGGCGTATCTTAAAGGGGTATATTTCACATTTTGGTTCATTAAGGAAAGCTTTATTAACTTTTATTATCTTTGAAAGGCTTGACGGTACAATCTTAAACACTGTCTGTGTTAATTTCACTCCGAATCAAGGTTCAAAATTTGACCAAGTCAAATAAGGTTGTCTTGGTTTGTTTGCAAACCAATCAATGTCAAATATAAAGTAATGCAACCCATGCACACTAATAAAGGTAGACATTCCTTGAGAAACTTTCAGGGTTCTTCAATTTAAAGAGATGTATTTCCTTGAAGAAACCCATTAGGGTGCTTTGAAGAACCTTCCAGAAAGCACCTTAAGGCATTTCTTAAGGGTTAGATTTAAAATTTTGAATTTATTAGTCTTTGAAAGGCATGATGATCTGTTCCTAAAGACTGTCTGGGCTTTGGAAACCCTTTTCCTTAAATGTTCGCCTAGAGCTTAAGAGTGCTTTGACTCTAGCCTTGTTTGGTCCAAACCTTCATACATGAACCAACATTTGATCTGACCAAAATAAATAATCTTACTCCAAATCAAAGTAAAAAAATCGGCCAAGCCAAATAAGGCCTTAAGGCATTTCTTAAGGGGTAGATTTTACATTTTGAATTTATTAGTCTTTAAAAGGCATGATGGTCTGTTCCTAAAGACTGTCTGGGCTTTGGAAACCCTTTTCCTCAATTGTTTGCCTACAGCTTGAGGGTGCTTTCACTCTCAACTTGTTTGGTGCAAACCTTCCGACCAACATTTGAACATTACTCTGAATCAAGGTACAACATTTGGCCAAGTCAAATAAGGTTGTCTTGGTCTGGATTGGCCAAACTATGGCTTGGTTTGTTTGCAAACCAATCAATGCCAAGTGTAAAGGAATGCAACCAATGTACACTAATAAAGGTAGAAGTTCCTTAAGACATTTTCAGGGTTCTTCAATTTAAAGAGAGGTATTTCCTTGAAGAAACACTTTAAAGTACCTTCAAGAAAGCACCTTAAGGCATTTCTTAAGGGGTAGATTTTACATTTTGAATTTATTAGTCTTTAAAAGGCATGATGATCTGTTTCTAAAGTCTGTCTTGGCTTTGGAAACCCTTTTCCTCAATTGTTTGCCTACAGCTTGAGGGTGCTTTCACTCTCAACTTGTTTGGTGCAAACCTTCAAACTTGGACCAAAATTTGGTCTGACCAACATAAATGATCTTACTCCAAATCAGTTACAAAATTTGGCCAAACCAAATAAGGTATTTGCTTGAAAAAACCCATTATGGTGCTTTGAAGAACCGTCCAGAAAGCTTATAGTCTTTAAGGAACATTCCTCAAAGCACCTTAAGGCAGTAATCTTTGCCCTTTGGCACATTGAAGAAGACTTTAAAATGTATTAGCTTTTAAAAGGAATGATGGTACATTCCTAAAGACTATCTGGGCTTACAAAATGATTTTCCTCAATTGTTTGCCTAGAGCTTGAGGGTGCTTTCACTCTCACATTGTTTGGTACAAACTTACAGACTTTTCCTGTTTTTAAGTCTGAACCAACATTAAATCTATCTGTCTAAAATAAGTGATTTCGCTCCAAATCAGCTGCACTGTGGTTTTGGTTGCCATATTAAACATCTTTTAATGGTTCACACCTTCAGATCAATTACAGCAGGTTAAAGCAGGTCATCTAGTGGCCCGCGAGGTATTTTAGAAATAGAATGAAAGTTGGCCCGCTGTTAAGCAGGTTTTTATAATGTGAGATCTAAAGTTTGAACGCTAGGTGTCAGAAACGGGCCAAAGAGTCTAAAAGCGGAGAGAGTGCGCATTTCTAGCGCAGAAAAACGGGCCAAAGAGTCTAAAAGTTGCCGTAATTAAGGAGTTTAATATTAAGAGACATCATGAAATTAAACATCAATTTGAAAAATCTTAGTTTACACAACACTGTCAAAGATAAAGATAGTAAGTCAAGTAAAATGGTGTGTAAATGAAGTAATCAGGAAAAAAGTATTATTTAAAGTGGTATATTTCATTATAAGTATATATTATATATATACTTCAAATATATTTCTTCTTCTGGCCCCCAACAAAAAAAGTTTGGACACCCCTGCCCTAAGGCTTCAACAGTTTCAAAAGCCCATCAACAGGACGTCAGTTAAAGTAGATGCAATGAGAACAGAGAAGTTATGAAATAATAAATGGTCTTGTATGAACAGTTTTGAGGAAGCTATTGGAAGATCTTGAATTGCAGCTACACTGGCACTTGCAGGGCGATCTTGACCTTTCCGGACGTCTTCTCCTGAGTGGATAACACCACCTTTTAAAAACTCACTTGACCGAGTCAAGGGTCAACAACGCATGCAGACAACGTCTGAAGAATGAAGAGAGGTTCGCTTCCCGTCTCTGCAGGGATGATTACATCGTCCAGACAGGCTTCACAGTTTGGTATATTGGACAAGACTGAATTCATTAGCCTTTGAAAAGTTGCTGGAGTGTTTTTTTGTATAGTGAAGGGTATGACAGTATATTGCAGAAGACCGTCTGAGGTTATGAAAAACGTTTTCCTCAAAGGCCTTCACCTGCCGAGAGCTTTAACCAATACCGAAAAAAAGCAAACTGAAGCCTTCTGGTTATGGACAAGGGTGTAAAAAGTGAAGGTCTAATAAACTAATAAAGCCAAAAAGATACAAGAAGGCATACTGCTCCAAGAACATGCTTACACTGACTGTATACAGTGAGGAAATGTCTTTTTTTACAGGCATCCCAGCTCTCCTGTGACTTTCGGGGTTCTCCCACATGTTAATAGTCGATAGTGGCTTTTTGAGACCTGCAAAGCAGGACATTTGTCCTCATTTTCTTGCCTGTTGTCAACTTCTGCTGGCTAAATTACCCATCAATACCCAAAATGAATACCAAGGATACATAGATTTGTCACTTTTTGAAGAAAACAAATGGAAACACCAAGTATTTATTGTGAATTAATCACTGATACAATGTCAAAAATGCTAAAATTAAAGCTAATACCTTTATAAAGTTCAGATTATCTCCTTATGACCCAAACTAATTTAAATTGGGTGCTACAAATTGCATCAGAAACGGAAAATCCTTTAAGTTAAACCTTTTCATTTGCAAAAACAATTACAAAGTTCAGATTATCTTCTTATAACCCCCAAAAAATAAATTAATCAAGTGCCAAAAACCTTTAAAAGGTTCTTCATGTATCTGTCTTATTTCCAAAAATGTATTCCGCTAGTACTTAGGAGTTAATATACAAGCGTATAATGGTATTATATGTGTTATATATGCTCTATAATACATTATAAATACAAAATTTATAGAAATTGTAACTAAAGTTACAAAAAAACAAGGATACATCGGTTTGTCACTTTTTAAAGAAAACAAGTGGAAACACACAGTATTTATTATGAATTAATCGCTGATATAATGTAAAAAATGCTAAAATAAAACCTTATACCTTTAGAATATTCAGATTATCTCCTTATGACCCCAGGAAAAACAAATCAGGTGCCAAAAATTGGATCAGAAATGAAAAATCCTTTAACTTACACCTTTAAAAGGTTCTTCATGTATCTGTCTTATTTACAAAAATGTATTTCTCTAGTACTTAGTAGTTAATATGCAAGCTTATAATGGTATTATATGTGTTATATATGCTATATAATGCATTATAAATTTAGGAATCATAGAAATTCCAACAAAAGTTACCAGACTGATTTATCGACCAAGATCAGACCTCTCCTGTTACCTCCAGTTTTTATAGTGAATTGATCGCTGACAGAATGTCAAAAATGCTAAAATAAAATCTTATACCTTTACAAAGTTCAGATTATCTCCTTATAACCCCCCCCCCAAAAAAATAAATTGAGTGGATCATAAATGGAAAATCCTTTGGATTAAACCTTTAAAAGGTACTTCACACATATATCTCAACTACATAAATGTATTTCGCTAGTACTTATGAGTGAATGTGCAAGTTATGATGGTATTATATATGTTATATATGCTATATAATGCATTATAAATACAGGATTCAAATTAATTGTAACTAAAGTTGCTAGACTGATGTATCGGCCAAGAACTTTCTCTCTCTGTGTTGATTGTTGATGCAAACAAACAGAAAACTGCAGTATTTATTAGAGGTGTGCCATATCTTATCGTACGTGATAATATCGCCAACTTTTTTAAATATCGTGAACAATATTATATCCTGAAATATTGCACTGTTCTCATTTCCCATTATATATTTACTAGAGACAGAATATATCTGTCCAGTATCATTGATTTTACTTCAGTTCTGGATATATGGAGATATTTGGAGTGTAGTATTAGTATCATGACATTCTGGATCATTGACTTCTGTTACAATCTGATAAAAGTCTTGTATTTTTTTTTTTATATATATTTCAATTAGGGGTGTGCCACATCATATTATGTGCAATATTAAAATTTCCTTTTCATTTTGTTGAGGTAGTGTATTTATATTTTAATTGAATGTTTCGTCATATATCGCCAAGAATATCGTTATCGCAAAAATACCATGAAATATCGTGATATTATTTTAGGGCCATATCGCCCACCTCTAGTATTTATTATGAATTAATCGCTGATACAATGTGAAAAATGATAAAATAAAAGCTTATACCTTTAGAATGTTCAAATTATCTCCTTATAACCCCCCCAAAATAAATCAGGTGCCAAAAATTGGATCAGAAATGGAAAACCTTTAAAATGTCCTTTTTTTTAAAAAACTAAAACTATTTCGCTAGTACATCTGAGTTAATATGCAAGCTTATGATGGTATTCTATGTGTTATATATGCTATATAATGCACTATAAATACAGGATTCACACTGGTTGTAACTAAAGTTGCCAGATTGATGTATCGGCCATGAACGTCCTAGTACTCAGTTCTATATCTTTATAACTAAGGCTGTATCTGTTTTAAGGCTGTTTAACATTTTATCCTTTGAGTTTTGAGCTGTAAAATTCACTCTGGGGGGAAAGGCAGGTAGGTGTCTGCTGCAGTGCTGTTAGCCAATCAGAGGCGATATTTTTGCATGTATGAATATTCATGAGCAACAGCCGAAATCCTGTCTTTCTTCAGAGACCACTAATTTAGTGAACTAAAGCAGGGCTAAATAGAAACACCTGGGCGCAAAAAAAATGGCATTCATTTATACTAGAGAGCACAACTTACAAGTAACAAACATGTATTTTGCTAGTACTTTAGCTTATGATGCTATTACATATATGCTATATATAAGCATCCAATATATAAGTACCAAAAAAGGTACTTTTTTTTAAACTAAAACTATTTCGCTAGTACTTATGAGTTAATATGCAAGCTTATGATGGTATCCTATGTGTTATATATGCTATATAATGCATTATAAATACAGGATTCACCCAGATTGTACTTAAAGTTGCCAGACTGATGTATCGGCCATGAACTTCCCTATCAGTGGAGAGTCCTTGACACTGGAAACCTTCATCAATCCACATTTGCTGTGCTAAACGAGTCCTCTCTTTAATGTTTATGTACGGCCGGAGTCAGAAAGTGTCTGGAGCGTTTTAATTTATATATTTATTTATTTTCCGCCCGGGAAAGCGACCAGGCTAATGCTGCAATAAATACAGAATCCAACAGCCTTTGCAACTCTTAGTGGATTCATTTCACAGTCAATTGGCACTGCAGGGCTGTCGAGCCTCAGTTATTGAAGATCTGCTCCAGAGAGAGCGAGAGAGGGGGATAGAGAGAGAGAGAGAGAGAGAGAGAGAGAGAGAAAAAAGAGAGAGAGAGAGGCAAACTTCTTCATGCCTCCTGCTTTTTGTGGACCCACCGTCTGGAGCTGACAGCTTTTACTAGGTAGCTTATCGGAACAACTTCTGTCGGAGCCTCTGAAGAGCCGTACTGGCCGTTACTCCAGAGTGCCGCCCCGCCTTGTCTTCTCTTTCTCTTCTTTTCTTCTCACGTTTTTATCCCTCCGACTTTTTACTCTCAGTGTCTCAGAGCTTAGATTCCCTTCAGAGGATTCACCCAGCGTTCCTGATAGGTTAGTTTGTGTGTTGCTGGCGTGCATTCATTAAAAATACCACTTAAACCACTTAAAAATGTTGAGTTTCTCTGATTTTACCGAATTGAAAACCTCTGGAATATAATCAAGAGGAAGATGGATGATCACAAGCCATCAAACCACCAAACTGAACTCCTTGAATTTTTACACCAGGAGTAAAGCAGCATAAAGTTATCCAAAAGCAGTGTGTAAGACTGGTGGAGGAGAACATGATGCCAAGATGCATGAAAAAACTGTGAATAAAAACCAGGTTTATTCCACCAAATATTGATTTCTGAACTCGTAAAACTTTATGAATATGAACTTGTTTTATTTGCATTATTTGAGGTCTGAAAGCTCTGCTTTCTCATTTATGCTCTAATGACAATATGTTTATTTGGAATTTGGGAGAAATGTTGTTTGTAGTTTATAGAATAAAACAACAAAGTTTATTTTATTCAAACATAAACCTATAAATGGCAAAATCAGAGAAACTGATTCAGAAACTGAAGTGGTCTTTGAATGTGTATGGTTACAAAGACATATCTATGGCTCCAGAGAACCACAGTGATTCACTATTATTATTCACTAATGGAGAAAACATGGAACACTGGTGAACCTTCCCAGGAGTGACCGGCCCACCGAACAAAATTACTCCAAAAATGCATGAACAACCCATCCAGGAGATCCCAAAAGAACCCAGAACAACATTTAAAGAACTAGTCAAAATGGTAAAGTTCCAAGGCAAATTATACTGATGACCAAAAAGAACACAATGGAGCATCTTTACTAGAGAAAATCCTGAAGGAGAATATCCGTCTATCTGTTCATGACCTCAAGCTCAGGTGTACTTGGGTTCTGCAGCAGGACAATGACCCAAAGCACACAAACAAGTTCACCAATGAATTGGTTAATAAAATAAACTAAATGAAGGTTTTGGATGATTGCGATGCTGTGGATGATCTTAAAGAGGACTTTTATGCTGGAAAATCCTCCAATCCTCCTTTGGATATGAAATTTTAAAATCAAAATCAAATGCAGCCACTTAGCAACACCTTAACAACCACTAAGCTACACTCATTGCAACCAACTAGCAACAACCAAGCAACCACCCTTCAAGCTCTGTCCCAATAAAGAAGCACTTGAAAAAACAAGTGCAAAAAGAGTGATTCGGAATTAGCTATGTGGTTGCTATGGTGTTGCTAAGTGGTTACTATGGTATACCAGGTGGTTGCCATTGTGTTTGTAGGTAGTTGCTATGTTGTTGCTATGTAATTGCTATGCTATGGTATTTTAGGTGGTGGCTGTGGTTGTGTGGTGTTGCTAATTTAATGTTGTGTTGTTGCTAGGTGGTTACTGTGGTCTTGTGGTGTTGCTTAGTCAATGCTGTGTTGTTGCTAGGTGGTTACTGTGGTCTGGTGGTGTTGCTAAGTTAACAGTGTGATGTTGCTAAGTGGTGGCTGTGGTCTTGTGGTGTTGCTAAGTAAACGGTGTGTCATTGCTAGGTGGTTACTGTGGTCTTGTGGTGTTGCTAAGTTAATGCAGTGTAGTTGTTAAGTGGTGGCTGTGGTCTTGAGGTGTTGCTAAGTTGATGTTGTGTTGTTGCTAGGTGGTTACTGTGGTATTGTGGTGTTGCTAAGTTAATGTTGTGTTGTTGCTAGGTGGTTACTGTGGTCTTATGGTGTTGCTAAGTTAATGTTGTGTTGTTGCTAGGTGGTGGCTGTGGTCTGGTGGTGTTACTAAGTTAACAGTGTGATGTTGCTAAGTGGTGGCTGTGGTCTTGTGGTGTTGCTAAGTTAATGCTGTGTTGTTCCTAGGTGGTTACTGTGGTCTTGTGGTGGTGCTAAATTAATTGCTAGGTGGTGGCTGTGGTCTTGAGGTGTTGCTAAGTTGAAGCTGGGTTGTTGCTAGGTGGTGGCTGTGGTCGTATCCTGTTGCTAGGTGATGGCTGTGGTCATGTGGTGTTGCTAAATCAATGCTAGGTGTTTTTGCTAGGTGGTGGCTGTGGTCTTGTGGTGTGGCTAAGTCAATGCCATGTCGTTGCTATGTGTCTGCTGTGGATGCTATGGTGGTTGCTATGGCGTCCTACTTCAATCAACTGTTCAGACTTCAATCAACTGTTGGGTCTTATTGAGTGTTTCAGGCTTTAATACATCTTTTAAATGTGATGTATAATTTCTGCATAGCAACAGATCTTTTAATAGAATGTTTCTTGTAGGAATTAATGGGGTTAAAAAGGCGTGCAAATGTTTTGGACCCTTCTAATATTACAATAATTGCAACTAGCAACAACCACGCAAACACCTAGCAAGCTCTGTCCTCATAAACAGCGTCTTTAGAGATGCTTCTAAATAAGCTTTAAACAAGAGCTCAAAAGGTGAACGGTCAAGGTTTAGCGTATTTATAGAGGTTTTCTCTACACGAGTGTAAAACAGTCATTAGATTTTAATAAAAGAAGATAGAGATTAACTGAGTAAAAAGAAGATGCATTGTAAAGGATAGTTGCTACCCTACAGAGGGGTCAAGGACTCGCTATTCAGGCTGTGTTTAATAAGTAATAATACATATAAAGGGCGTGGAATATGTATCTCTGAATAGTGAAAAGGTATTCATTTGCAATCTGACTGAAAACTCAATTTTTCTTTATGAAATAATAAATGTCTTACTAATACAAGACTGTATAAATGAAATAATCAAGGTTTTTTTAAGAACTTGCAAGGAAGAAAATAAAATAGGATAATAAGGTGCATTTATGTGACACTACATTTTCTTTAACAGTAAAACAAGCTCCGGAAGTTAATAATCTACACAGATTTCTCTCCTGAAAGCTGTTTATTTGGGTGACTTAATTGCTTTCGTTGATTTACAGTAAGCTTAGATTTTCAATATTTTAGCATGGTTCGCAGCAGCGCTAGCCATGATTAACAGACATCCCAAGTTGCAAAAGTTGATTTCAAAAAACTTGCACACACACCAAAGGATAACGAAACATTACTTTTATATTAATTAATTTTACTTTTTTTTTTTTATTATTATTAAATTTAGAGTATTCAGAGGTGAAATGAGTTTTATCTTTTTTCTTTTTGGAAGGCCCTGCCTCTGCTTTCCTATTTTTTTTTTTGAAAAAAAGCCTTTATTTGACAAAAATTGACAGTTACAATATCACAAGAAATTGCACAACATCAAAAACATTTCATATCATATTACAATAATTATTAATATTGCCTCCGCCATGATCTGCTTTCTCTCACTCGCTGAACAAATCCCGTCCGGGAGGGGGGAAAAACACTGCCCGCCCACACTAAAAACTGATTGGCTGTCTCACAGACTCTTCGCAGAGAACAGGCCAATCAGAACCCTCTCTGTTTTCTCTCTCTCCTTCCCACACGCGATTAGAGAAAAAAGTCTGTGGCCTGTGTGTGCGTTTGGGGCGCTCGTTCTGAATTCCGGGAGATTATATGTGACTAAAAAAACAGTCCATTTCTACCAGATTTCAGAGCATTGCTATGATGCTCATCCCCAACTCATCCCAACTTTAACACCCTAGAAGTATGAATGGAACTCTAATATTCTAGAAAAGACTGGGGCCATGCCTGGCATTAGTCATGCTGCTAACAAGTTTATGATTGTTTATCGGCTACAGAGAGTCCTATTCTATTTGCAATCAACATCATAAAATAAATTAGAGGAAGGTAGGGTGAGTTAGAGGTAAAGCAAGGCGAGTGAGGTAGAGCAGGGTAGGGTTAGTCAGACAAAAAGATAGGTAGAGGGAGGTTGAGTGGAGTAGGGCAAGTTAGAGGTAAAGCAAGGTAGAGCAAGATAGACATAAAGTGAGATAAAGTGAGGTAGAGGTAAAGCAAGGCAGAGTGAGGTAGAGCAAGATAGACATAAAGTGAGATAAAGTGAGGTAGAGGTAAAGCAAGGCAGAGTGAGGTAGAGCAAGATAGACATAAAGTGAGATAAAGTGAGGTAGAGGTAAAGCAAGGCAGAGTGTATTGACACCATAACAATCACTTACATGACATACATAACTAGACTGGAGGTGGAGTGAGGTAGAGCAAGGCAAAATTAGGTTAGAGTAAGGAAAATCAAGCTAGAGTGACGTAGAATGAGGTAAAGTAATAGAGGTAAAGTGAGGCAGAGCGAGGTAGGGTTAGTTAGACAAAACAAGAGGTAGAGGGAGGTAGAGTGGAGTAGGGCAAGTTAAAGGTAAAGTGAGGCAGAGCGAGGTAGGGTGAGTTAGACAAACAGAGAGGTAGAGGGAGGTTGAGTGGGTTAATGCAAGTTAGAGGTAAAGCAAGGCAAAGTGAGGTAGAGGAAGATAGACATAAAGTGAGATAAAGTGAGGTAGAGGTAAAGCAAGTTGGAGTGTATTGACACCATAACAATCACTTACATGACTTACATAACTAGACTGGAGGTAGAGTGAGGTAGAGCAAGGCAAAATTAGGTTAGAGTAAGGAAAATCAAGCTAGAGTGACGTAGAATGAGTTAGAGGTAAAGTGAGGCAGAGCGAGGTAGGGTGAGTTAGACAAAAAGAGAGGTAGAGGGAGGTAGAGTGGAGTAAGGCAAGTTAAAGGAAAAGTGAGGTAGGGTGAGTTAGACAAAAAGAGAGGTAGCGGGAGTTAGAGTGAAGTAGGGCAAGTTAAAGGAAAAGTGAGGCAGAGTGAGGTAGAGCAAGGTAGACATAAAGTGAGTAGAGTGAGGTAGAGGTAAAGCAAGGCAGAGTGAGGTAGAGCAAGATAGACATAAAGTGAGATAAAGTGAGGTAGAGGTAAAGCAAGGCAGAGTGTATTGACACCATAACAATCACTTACATGACTTACATAACTAGACTGGAGGTGGAGTGAGGTAGAGCAAGGCAAAATTAGGTTAGAGTAAGGAAAATCAAGCTAGAGTGACGTAGAATGAGTTAGAGGTAAAGTGAGGCAGAGCGAGGTAGGGTGAGTTAGACAAAAAGAGAGGTAGAGGGAGGTAGAGTGGAGTAGGGCAAGTTAAAGGTAAAGTGAGGCAGAGCGAGGTAGGGTGAGTTAGACAAAAAGAGAGGTAGAGGGAGGTAGAGTGGAGTAGGGCAAGTTAAAGGTAAAGTGAGGCAGAGCGAGGTAGGGTGAGTTAGACAAAAAGAGAGGTAGAGGGAGGTAGAGTTGAGTAAGGCAAGTTAAAGGAAAAGTAAGGTAGGGTGAGTTAGACAAAAAGAGAGGTAGAGGGAGTTAGAGTGAAGTAGGGCAAGTTAAAGGAAAAGTGAGGCAGAGTGAGGTAGAGCAAGGTAGACATAAAGTGAGTAGAGTGAGTTAGAGGTAAAGGCATGTAGACCAGGGTGTTGCGAGATAGGGTAGAGTGAGTTAGAGGTAAAAAGTGAGGCAGAGTGAGGTGAAGCAAGGTAGGGTGAGTTGTGAGTTAGACAAAAGGAGAGGTAGAGTGAGGCAAAGAGAGGTTGAGTAGGGCAAGGTAGAAAAAAATAAAGTGTAGGGTTAGACTCCATAGATTAGTACTGATATATTTATAGTTACCATGCAAATAAAGAGTGGCTAAGAGTGTAGCGACACCATAGCAACCACTTAGCAACACCCTGCTTACCACCTAGCAAACTGTGTTTTGTCTTAAAGCTCACCTTCCGCGAAAATCCGATTTTTCTTGTTTTTTGTGGAATACAGTAGGTCTCTCCGAGTTGAATGTGTACACCTGCACATTAAACTGTTTTGCAGCCCCCATTGTCTGCAGGAGCTAAGCAAAGAAATCCCCCCTCCCCCCCTCCGAAAAACGGGTGAATTTTGAATTATCTTTCTGCCTACGTAGGCAGAAACTCACAGACCAGCCCACCTTGGCTCGAGAAACTCCCAGAGGCGGAGCTGAAGCGACGCAACATCACCGCTCATCAGTTAGGAGGTGGGAGGCAGTGAGCGGCAGAGCGGCGGAGGGGCGTCGCAGTGCTCCTAGCCAATCAGAGGAGAGATATTTGCATGCTGTTTGCATGTATGAATATTCATGAGCAAAGCTGGAATCCGGTCATTTTGGACACACCCCTAAAACAGTCCATTAAAAAAGAGCTATACAGAGACACCTGAGCACTTTTTTTTTTACAAAGGTGAGCTTTAACAGTACTTTTTAAATATTGATTTTTAATTATTTGAGCTTCAGGTTCTAAGCTTCGAGTATTATAAAGAACCTGACTCAACAGATGATGTTCTACTTGATTCTAACTCGAAGTTTTTCACAGTGACAGTAATGAAAGTGACTTTCCTCCAGCAGGAAGGATGAGTCTCTCTGTCTCTTTAAGCTCCTCCTCGGAGCATACATCAGAATTTAGCCTTGGCACCGGGGGCCGAGGGCCCGTGACCTTCCTCAGCGCCGGGGGTGAGGTACCGGCGACGGCCGGCGATCGTTAGCCGGGGGGGGGGGGTGACGGGTTTGCTGAGTCTGCAGCCGAGGCCGACAGATGGGTAGCATTCACCGTCATCCTCCTGACACAGGAGGACGCCTCCGACAGCCAGCGCTCTTAATTAGATCATTAGAATTTCCGCCATGCTTTAAGGAAACAAATGAACGCTGTCGCGGGTTCAAGTGAAAAACGGTCCAC
Organism: Astyanax mexicanus; assembly: GCF_023375975.1. Lineage (NCBI taxonomy): Eukaryota > Metazoa > Chordata > Actinopteri > Characiformes > Acestrorhamphidae > Astyanax > Astyanax mexicanus. The sequence goes on from NC_064408.1 coordinate 5,302,533, forward strand.
TTCAGCACCGGCGGGGGTCCGGCGCTTCACCCGGACCACTGAACAACAGGTTCAGGATACTAAACGCCTGCTGACTATCAGAGAACTGTAATTATAGACCTTATTTGCGTGATAAATGTGTAATTACACATTAATAATAATGTAATAGCAATATAATGACTCTCTTTAGCAGCATATTCAATTTTATTTGGTCATACTTGTTCAATCGCGCGTTAATGCTTAAAAACAAAAGTGCTATACTAATAAACTAAAAAAAAAATACTAATAAACTAATAAAATATTAAAATATTACTATAAAATATTATATTACTAAAATTACAAAAAATAAATTGTCATTATTTGAGAAAACCAAACCTTTCATTCTGGCTCTGAAATAAAAATAAGAGACCACTTCTGCTATTCATAGGTTTATGTTCGAGCATAATAAACATTGTAGTTTTATTCTATAAACTACTGTAGTTTTATTCTATAAACCATATATATGGGAAAAATAGAAATATTTCTAATTTTTCCCATTTTCTCCCAATTTAGCTAGGCCAATTGACGAAACCATTCAGCTCCCTCTCAGCTGTATATCCCCCCTCACTAGTGATGTCCCAACACACCAGGAGTGTAAAGAAGACTAGCACACGCCTCCTCCAATACATGTGAAGTCAGACTCCGCCTCTTTTTGAACTGCTGCTGATGCTTTAGCATTACCAAGTAGCATCACAGCGCTAACACTCGGAGAAAAGCGTAGCGACTCGGTTCTGATACATCAGCTCACAGATGCAGCCTTGTGCTGATCCACATCACCTTAGAAGTGATAAGGGGAAAGAAAGAGCACCATCTGCTCTATCCACCCAGAGAGAGCAAGACAAACTGTGCTCTCTCAGGGCTCCGGCAGCTGATGGCAAGCTGCATGAACTGGATTCGAACCAACAATCTCCTGATTAAAGCGGCAGCGCTTTAGAGCGCCAACACTTATAATATTGATTAGTATTAAAGTAATAATTGCTGTAATATTAACATTTCAAAAATGAATTATTTGAGAATATCAGCTGTGTGAACACTTGGCATCATACTGTATACCCCATGATAAATCCACTAAAATTTATCTGAAGAAGATTTAATAAAGTATGAGCATATGAAGAACATTTCCCACAAACTCCAAATAAAAATATTGTAATGTAGAGCAGAATAGGTCTTTGCAGAAAATGAGAAATGGCTAAAATAACAAAAAAAAAAGATGCAGAGCTTTCAAACCTCAAATAATGCAAAGAACAGTTTCAGTTTCAGTTTCAGAGTTTATTTGTCACACACACAGTTATACACAGTACACCATGCAGTGAAATGCTTTGAACAACTGTTCTGTACACTAGTCAACCATACTACAAAAGTGCAACAAATTGAGCAACAAGGTGCTGTGCAAAAGAGCAAATAAAGTAAATTAGAGTGCTGAAAGGTGAGAGGTGAAGTGAGTGGTGTGAAAGTCCAGTGAATTATGTTTTTTATGGTTTAGCCTTGTTTAGTGTCCGAATAGCCTGAGGAAAGAAACTCAGTCTCATTCTTTCCGTCTTTGATCTTAGAGAGCGAAACCGCTTTCCAGATGGCAACAGAGCAAAAAGTTTGTTGTTAGGATGACTAAGGTCTTTCACGATCTTCTTGGCTTTGGACCAACACCGCTTGTTGTAAATAGTCTGCAAGTCAGGGAGCGTCGTCCGCATGATGCGCTCTGAGGAGCGCACCACTCTCTGCAGAGTTCGTCTGTCCTGCTTAGTGCTGTTCCCAAACCAGGCTACCAGGTTCCCTGTAAGGTAGCCCTCAATGGTGCAGGAGTAGAAGTTTCGTAGCACCTTGGTTGGCAATCTGAAGTCCCTAAGGCGCCTGAGGTGGTAGAGACGCTGACAGGCCTTCTTTGCCAGGGAATTTATGTGACAAGACCATGAAAGATCCTGTGAGATGTGAACTCCAAGGTACTTGAAAGTATCCACTCTGTCCACTGTGGTTCCATTAATCCTTACAGTGTGGTAGCTCCTCTTCTGTTTCCTGCTGCAGTCCACTATCAGCTCCTTGGTTTTGCTGACGTTGAGCAGCAGATTGTTTCCCAAGCACCAAGTCTCCAAGTTGTCAATCTCCTCCAGGTAGGCCCTTTCATCATTGTCAGAGATCAGGCCCACCACAACGGTATCGTCCGCAAATTTAATGATGGTGTTGGAGTTGAAAGTGTTCACGCAGTCGTGAGTGTACAATGAGTACAGTAGGGGCGATAAAACGCAGCCCTGAGGAGCACCAATACTAATGGTGAGAGTGGGTGAGACATGTTTACCCACTCGCACTGCTTGTGGTCTGTTTGTGAGGAAGCTGGAGATCCAGTGACACAGTGAGGAAGAAAGTCCCAGATCTAACAGCTTGGTGATGAGTTTGGAAGGAATGATAGTGTTAAACGCTGAGCTGTAGTCTACAAACAGCATTCTAACATAATTACTCCTTCCAGCATCTAGGTGTGACAAGGTGGTGTGAAGTAGATGTAATATAGCATCATCTGTAGAACGGTTCTGACGGTATGCAAACTGTAATGGATCCAAAGAATCCGGTAATGAAGAAGTGATGAAGTCTCTGACCAGCTTTTCGAAGCACTTCATCAGCACTGATGTAAGAGCTACAGGGCGGTAGTCGTTGAGACAGGATGGCTGAGATTTCTTTGGAATAGGGATGATGATGGATTGTTTAAAGCATGCTGGAACAATGCCCTGTGACAGGGAAATATTAAAAATCTCAGTAAATACAGGAGCTAGCTGACCTGCACAGACCTTGATCGTTCTGCCACATAGTCCATCAGGTCCCGCTGCTTTCCTGGTATTTACTGCCCTGAACATCTTCCTTACATCACTCTCCGTAATGATGAACGGCTCCTGTCCACTGAGAGGCTTCGCGCGTGCGCCCTCGGCCGCACTGTTAGCGTTGCTGCTGTTAGTCCTGCCGGCTGCAGTCCCAAAGCGAGCATAGAAGTTGTTCAACTCACTCGCCAGCGACGCGTCCGCTCTCATTACTCCGGAGGATGTGTTTTTATAGTCCGTCATTGTCCGTAGTCCTTGCCACAGGGATCTAGAGTCACTTCGTTGAAACTGTGACTCCAGTTTCTCTCCGTAGCGCCGCTTCGCCAGTCTCACCGCTCTGCGTACTCCATATGATGCGGCTTTGTAATCGTCCATATTACCGCTGATGAGCCCCGTGTTGTAAGCAGCAGTGCGAGCCTTCAAGGCATCACGGATGGTTTTATCCACCCACGGCTTCTGATTGGGAAAGGTTTTTACAATTATTTTAGGGACTGTATCGTCCACAAGCTTCCCCACGAAACTCACAACTGCTTCCGTAAACACGTTGACGTCACCATGGGAGCTGGTTTGGAACATGTCCCAGTCCGCATCATCCAGAGCATCTTGCAAAGCGTCCACCGATTGGTCCGTCCAGCGAGCAACCGCCCTCTGAGCCGGGAGCTTTCGCTTTAGACTTTGTTTATATTCCGGCATGAGAAAGATGGCGGCGTGGTCACTTTTCCCAAACGGTGGATGCGATTGTGCCTTGTAGCTGTTCTTAAAAGGAGTGTAACAGTGATCCAGTGTCCTAGTGCCCCTGGTAGGACAGTTTATATGCTGATAGAAGTCGGGCGCTACGCGTTTGAGGTTGGCACTGTTGAAATCTCCAACCACAATAAGCGCAGCGTCCCGATGTTGAATATGAAACTGTGTGAGGGCTTCATGAAGTTCACACAGCGCAGTATCCGTGTTGGCTTGCGGTGGAATATAAACGGTGCTGACGATGATAGAGGTGAATTCCCGAGGGAGATAGAAAGGACGGAGCTTTAGTGCGAGTAGTTCCAAGCTGGGTGTGCAGGAACGTGCGAGAGTAACAACGCCAGTACTGTCACACCAGCTGTTGTTCACAAACATGCACACCCCACCTCCCCTTGTCTTTCCCGAGACCGTTGTTCTGTCCATGCGGTAAACTGAGAAGAACTCGACCGGCTGGATGGCATAGTCCGGTACCGCTGGGTTTAACCATGATTCGGTGAAACAGAGGAGGTTGCAGTCGCGGATGTCTCTCTGGAACTTTATCCTAGCACGGAGGTCGTCTAGCTTGTTCTCCAGGGACTGGACGTTGGCTAACAGGATACTAGGTAAGGGTGGACGGTGTGCCCTAGCCCTCAGCCGGTTCCTAATGCCGGCTCGTTTGCCCCGTGGTCGACGTCTCTCCGTATGGCGTCCTTTGTTCTCTCTCAGGATCTCACTTGGCCAGCTTGTATCCGAAGTTAAAAACGACTTGAGGTGAGTAAATTTTGAATGAATAGACACCAAAGTGTCTCTATCATAACTAATACGAGCCATGTGAGCCAAAGCAAAAGAAAAGATAAAGTCTAAAGTAGGTCAAAAACGAAAAGTGTACGGAGCAGTCGTAACGGCTGCCGACCTCACCGGCGCCAATATGAAAACACGTTCATATTCATAAAGTTTTAAGAGTTTAGAAATCAATATTTGGTGGAATAAACCTGGTGGTTTTAAATCACAGTTGTCATGCATCTTGGCATCATGTTCTCCTCCACCAGTCTTACACACTGCTTTTGGATAACTTTATGCTGCTTTACTCCTGGTGCAAAAATTCAAGCAGTTCAGTTTGGTGGTTTGATGGTTTGTGATCATCCATCTTCCTCTTGATTATATTCCAGAGGTTTTCAATTTTGTAAAATCAAAGAAACTCATCATTTTTAAGTGCTCTCTTATTCATGTCTAACACCCGAACACTGTGTTATATACTGCTGTAAATATATTCAGCACACGTTTATCTCCCGCTTCCAAATGTATTTTCTAAAGCGCTGGGAAACGTGTCTCTCCTGCGTTTCTCTCTTGTCATAAATCATGTATCCATTGTGGCGCGTGTTTACTCCCCTCCGCTCGGAGGAAGCCCCCCTGCTCGGGATTTGACTGGCTCTGATTAAGATTTGGACGCCGGGTTGACGGCGGTTGGGCCTTGGGCAGATTTAATTAAGATTATGAGGTGAACTGGGAGGTTATGAGTACAAACAAGCTCTCCAGTATCTGATGCATCTCTGACAGTACCCAACAACAACCACCGCATTATTGACATTCTCCTCCAGACGAGACAAAGCCTCATCCAAGAGGAAAAGCAGAGCAACAGGAATTGAATAACTCCTAATTATTTCTCTCTTTATTTTGCTTTAGACAATAGACACACTATCGAATTTGTGCTGTTGGATATTTGCTAGAATAGGAATTGCTCAGTATCTGAGTACCTGTGTAACGTTGCTGCAAACCTCATAAACAATTCATCCCTACAGTGAAATATAGTGGGCATTAGGGTCATGTGATAAATTGTAGTTTTATCATTATTGGAATATATATAGACTTTAATGACAAACACGTCCTAAGACTGTATTACCTGCGTACAGCAACAGAGGGAGCTCTTCACACTGCAGATTAGAGTGAGGTTAGAGGTAGAGTGAGGTTAGAATGAGTGAAGTAGAGGAAAAGGAAGTAGAGTCAGGTAGGGTGAGGAAAAGCAAAGCATAGTGAGGTAAAAGGAAGCAGATGAAGGTAAGGTTGAGTAAAGTAAGTTAGAGGTAAAGCAAGGCAGAGTGGGGTAGGGCTAAATAGAGGTAAAGTGAAGCAGAATGAGGTTAATGTGAGGTAGAATGAAGTAGGGTGAGTTGCAGGTAAAACCAGGCAAAGAAGAAGGGGGTAGAGTGAGGTAGGAATTAGTGAGGAATAGAAAAAGAAATGTAGAGTCGGTAGGGTGAGGAAAAGCAAAGCAAAGTGAGGTAGAGGAAAGCAGATGGAGTTAAAGTGGGTTAAAGTGAGGTAGAGGGAAAAGTGAGGTAGAGCGGGGTAGGGCAAAATAGAGATAAAGCAAACCAGAGTAAGGTAAAGTGATGTAGAGTGAGGCAGTGGGAGGTAGAAGTAAAGTCAGAGAGTGAGGCATGGGAGGCAAAAGTTAAGTGAGGCAGATGGAGGTAGAACTAAAGTTAGATAGAGTGAGGCAGTGGGAGGTAGAGATAAAGTAAGGTAGAATGAGGCAGATGGAGGTAGAAGAAAAGTGAGGTAGAGTGAGGCAGATTGAGGTAGAAGTAAAGTGAGGCAGATGGAGGTAGAAGTAAAGTGAGGTAGAGTGAGGTAGAAGTAAAGTGAAGTAGAAGTAAAGTGAGGCAGATGGAGGTAGAAGTAAAGTAATGGAGAATGGGGCAGATGGAGGTAGAGGTAAAGTGAGGTAGAGTGAGGCAGTGGGAGGCAGAAGTAAAGTGAGGCAGATGGAGGTAGAAGTAAAGTGAGGTAAAGTGAGGCAGAGTGAGGTAGAAGTAAAATGAGGTATAGTGAGGCAGATGAGGTAGAAGTAAAGTGAGGTAGAGTGAGGCAGATGGAGGTAGAAGTAAAGTGAGGTAGAGTGAGGCAGAGGGAGGTAGAAGTAAAGTGAGGGAGAGGGAGGCAGAGGGAGGTAAAGGTAAAGTGAGGTAGAATGAGACAGATGGAGGTAAAGGTAAAGTGAGGTAGAATGAGACAGATGGAGGTAAAGGTACAGTGAGGTAGAATGAGACAGTTGGAGGTAAAGGTAAAGTGAGGTAGAATGAGACAGTTGGAGGTAAAGGTAAAGTGAGGTAGAATGAGACAGAATGAGACAGTTGGAGGTAAAGGTAAAGTGAGGTAGAGTGAGACAGAGGGAGGTAAGGGTAAAGTGAGGTAGAGTGAGGCAGATGGAGGTAGAAGTAAAGAAAGGTAGAGTGAGGCAAAGGTAAAGTGAGGCAGAGGGAGGTAGGGAGAGTTAGACGTAAAGCAAGAGGAAGATGGATGATCACAAGCCATCAAACCAAACTGAACTGCTTGAATTTTTGCACCAGGAGTAAAGCAGCATAAAGTTATCCAAAAGCAGTGTGTAAGACTGGTGGAGGAGAGAAGATGGTTATTGCACCAAATATTGATTTTTGAACTCTTGTTTTCTTTGCATTATTTGAGGTCTGAAAGCTCTGCATCTTTTTATGTAATTTCAGCCATTTCTCATTTTCTGTAAATTAATGCTCTAAATGACAATATTTTTATTTAGAATTTGGGAGGAATGCTGTCTGAACAATTCACCCCGGCTCACACACACACACACACACATACATACATACAGTATCACACCTGAGCATGCACAGTACATACTGGATACCATGTCATGTCAGATACTGTAAAAAGTGCAGGAAGGCGGCACTGCTGACACTCTGAGAAAAACACATGTAACTTGCGGGAGCTGAGAGCGTAGAGCGTGTAGTGTGTATATATGTGTGTGTGTGTGTGTGTTTGGCAGTGCGATTGGTGGAATTCAACACTTTATTTCACAGCTCGGCCTCGAACTGCCACATGCACGCCGCCCTGACAGCACCAGTAATCAGTTGCCATGGGGACGGTGTTTGATGGCACACGGTCCGTCGAGAATGACAATTGGCCGGCATCTGGCAATCTGCTCCGCGCCGAATATTTATTTATTTATTCCGTATTTATTTATTTATATATATTTTTTCACCCTTTCGCACCTTGGTGTCCACACCTTCCCCGAGCAGCAGACAAGTAAACAAGGCAAAGCTGTGGATTGGGACGCGATCAAAAACGACACATGTCCAGATCAGTTAGGGGCTCTATTTTAATATAACGCTAACAACAGAGCTCAATACTCAATACATTCAGTGTTTTAACTGTTGTAAAATGTTCTGCATTGTAAATTAATACTAAAGTCATCCAAACTATGAAAAAAAAAACATGACAAAAACTTTATGAGTAGGATAGAGTCACCTGGAATTCAGGCTTTCAGTTAACAGCTGTGCTGAACTCATCAAGAGTTAATGATAATAAAAAATATTTTTTCTAACTCAAACTCATTGGCATTGGCTCATTTTTTGTGAGAAACATATATCAAAACACATTTTTGATAAACACACACTGTACAACCCCCCCCCCCCCACACACACACACACACATTTATATTACATACAGTATGTTTGGCCAAGGGCTAATAAACATTGCTTCATTTGTGAATTTGAAACTAAACAAATTTTCTACTCATATCTTGAGTTTAATTCATTTTCTTTTACATTTTATTAAAAAACTAATAAAAAAAAGAGTAGCACTTTTTAAAAGAAATGTAACATAAGAAAGGTAAAGGGCAAATATTAACCATGTAAGCTTATGTTTATATTGCTTGCAATTTAGGTGAAGCGAGCATGTGTAAAGCATTTTAATGTAGAATTGCTTAATTTTACTGAATTTAATACAAGTAACAAAGTAAACGAGTAACAAAAATATGAACACCACACAAGGGTTAATAAAGTGTTTGGGAGCATAAGTTGTGAAGAGGTAGAGTTGATATATGTTTGGGGGGCAGAAGGATAAATATACAGTATGTGCAGTCATGGGCTACAGACTCTGTTATAAAACAAATAATGAAATATATACTACTTATAATAATACATTTTCTTGATTACTATCATTTACACACCATTTTACTTAGGTTCCCTGCTAGAAAAAATATACTTAATTGTACTTAATTGTAAAATATATTGAGAAAAGTCTAAGTATACAAATTTCTGTACTTATTTAAAATATATTAAACATACATTAATATTATGCTTTCATCAAATGTTTGAAAGTAAACTTTGATCATACTTTTTTAAAAGTACAATATAGTGTATTTAAATAACATAGACTATTATGAAGTTCACTTTTAGTTTAATGTAATTAAATTTACTTCTAAAAAACTTTTTCCAAATATATACTTTTGTACATTTTTAGCAAAGTGTGTTAAAAAAACAACTGTTACAGTAGTTCACTTAAAGTACATTAAATGTATTATGTAACTTTTTAGAAAGTGAATTAAATTATTACATTTATAAAATCTAAAGTCAATTTGTAACATGCTAATGATTGCAGTACAGTATATTAAACATATATTTTTTAAATATATTTTTATACCCAACAAAGTACATACTAGAAGTGTGTTACTTACAAAATACAGGAACAAGAAACATATTTTTACTCTAATATACATAGATCACATATATTTAACATCAATTCTTAGTACATTTCTAATATTGGAATTTGGGAGAAATGTTGTCTGTAGTTTATAGAATAAAACAACAATGTTTATTTTACTCAAACATATATCTGAAGTAGCATATATATAGAGTGTGAGATCCAGTATGTGTTTTCTACCGTGCAGAATCCAGCATGCACTTGGTGTGGAAAAATCCCTTGTGTGTGCAGTAATGGTGAACAGTAGTGTGAGCTGTAGTGGAGATAGAGATAACAGACAGATAAGGATTTATTGATCCTGAGGGAAATTCAAGTGTAGAGCAGCACTACATGTAACAGTACATTCAGACACATGTGAGCACACAGCTGTAATAAGATAGAAATAAAGCTGATAGTTGGGATGTATTAAAGCTGTATATATATATGTCTGAATGTAATGATGATATATTAGAGCCATTACAATATTAGAGTGAAAGGGAGGAAACTGTACTGGAAATGAAAGGAAACTAGTCTAGTTTAGACCCTGTTGGAGCCTCTAGGACAAGGAAGTGCATTATCCTGATGAAAAATGTACATTTATGGCGTATTGCTATCTTGGCAACAGAAAACACAGGTGCTCCACTGATTTAATACAACCTTGACAGACATGGAACAACTTTTTATGTACTTATTACACTTTAATTACAGTATAAAAATAGTACAAAAGTATTACTTAAATTCTGCTTTAAGTGTTCTTAACTGTACTAAAATGGAACTATTTTAAATATATGTAAGCAACATTTAAACTACTTCATGTATGTAACCCATATTTAAAATATGCTTACAGTAAAATTATAATACATTTAATGTAATATAGATTATTACAACTGTATCATTATTACTAGTATACACCAGGTATGTTATATTAGAAATATATTCAAGAATAGATGTTAAATATATGTGATCTATTTACATTAGAGTACAGATATACATGCTTCTTTTTCCTGTCTTTTGTAAGTAGCACACTTCTAGTATATACTTTGTTTGGTATAAAAATATATATTAATATACTGTACAACACAATTTTTAGCATGCTACAAATTTACTTTACTTTTTTTTATTCGACATTTAAATGTGTTATGTAATAATGTATCCTGTAACTTACTTTTGTTTATATTTTCCTAATTGTAATTACAGAGCATAATATATAATTACATTTTAATGTGTTGTTAAATCAGTGGTATACCTTAATATACTTTTAAAACATTTTACTGCTGTAGTAATTTAAGTTACTTTCTAAAAAGTTACATGATACATTGTACTTTAAGTGCTACTGTAACAGTTGTTTTTTTTTAACACAATTTGCTAAAAATGTACAAAAGTATATTTGAAAATAAGTATTTTAGAAGTATATTACAGAATTACATTGAACTAAAAGTGTAATTTTTTTTTGTAATACACTATATTGTACTTTTTAAGAAGTATGATATAAGTTTACTTTCAAACATTTGATGAAAGCATAATATTAATGTATTTTAATATATTTTAGGTACGAACAAAAGTTTGTTAGTATACTTTCAGCATACTTAGACGTTTCTCAATATGTTTTAAGTACAATTAAATATATATACATGCTCTTCGTGCGATTCGTGCTGTGCATAGTGTACTTTCCCCGTGGTTATGTTAGCAAAGACACACTGACATGCCCTAAATCAAGCTGTATGGTGCACGGTTGATCAGACCACACCTGTAATCAATTACAAACATATCTGCCTTAAACATGACTACATATCAGGATTTGCGAATACATTCAGGTTATATATAGTAACTATTAAGCATGCATGCAGCGATTGCTATTGCACTGCATAACATTAGCTAGTTTAATGATCTGTGATTCATATTTAAGTAGCAGTAATAATATCACCCTGCAGTGTATAGTGAAAATGAGAGTGTTAACGGTAAAACTGTAAAAGTGATAATGAAGTGTGACAATATATGGAATATAATCAAGAGGAAGATGGATGATCACAAGCCATCAAACCACCAAACTGAACTGCTTGAATTTCTGCACCAGGAGTAAAGCAGCATAAAGTTATCCAAAAGCAGTGTGTAAGACTGGTGGAGGAGAACATGATGCCAAGATGCATGAAGAAAACTGTGATTAAAAACCAGGGTTATTCCACCAAATATTGATTTCTGAACTTTTAAAACTTTATTTCAGCCATTTCTAATTTTCTGCAAATAAACCCTGGTGAAAAATATATACTTATTGTACTTAAAACATATTTAGAAATGTTCAAGTATGCTATAAATATTTTAACATTTTTTTGTACGTACCTAAAATATATTAAGAGTACATTCATATTATGATTTCATCAAATTTAAAAAGTAAACTTTTTACAATATAGTACAATAAAGTGTATTTAAATGAATAGACTACTATGAAGTACACTTTTCATTTAATGTAATTCTTAAATACACTTCTAAAATACTTATTTCCAAATATACTTTTGTATATTTTTTAGAAAAGTGTGTTAAAAACACACAAAACACTGTTACACTTTTAGTTCACTCAAATGTATCATGTAATTTTTTAGAAAGTGAATTAAATTACTGCATTGGTAAAAATGTTTTTTTTTTTTTTAATATATTTAGGTATTACATTAATATAACAGTTAATATGTGTTTCAATGCTCTGTAAAATATAAATATAAGTAAATTATAGGATACAGTGTTAAATATCACATTTGAATGTCAAATTAAAAAAAAAATAAGTACATTTGTAACACTCTAAAAATTGTAGTACAGCATATTAAAACATATTTTTATATCCAACGAAGTATACTATAGAAGTATGCTACCTACAAAAGACAGTGTATATAGATCACATATATTTAACATCCATTCTTAGTACATTTCTAATATACCTGGTGTATAATAAATAGTGATACAGTTGTAATACGCAATACTTAAATATATTATAATTTTACTGTAAACATATTTAAAATATAGGGTTACATACATGAAGTAATGTGTTTAAATGTTTAAATGTTACTATTTAAAATATTTAAAATAGTTCCATTTTAGTACAGTTAAGTACACTTAGCAAAATTTAAGTAAGTAACTTTTGTACTATTTTTATACTGTAATTAAAGTATAATAAGTACAAAAATTCCAAAATTCCTGTTCCATTTTATCATTCTTTAAATATACTGATTAATAATAAAGTGGCTCCAAGAACACTTTAGTGCACTATAGCATAATAATGCTTAATGTACTTTAATCTACTTTGTTTTCACTAGGGAATGCTTTAAATGCCAATATTCAGAGCTGCATATATATAGCAATACAAAAGTGACAGTAGCAGATTATGGGATGCAGCAGAGTATATATTGAGATGTCTAAAGGCGGGAGGTGAACAGGTTGAACAGGAGTGTACAGGTATACGTTCCCCTGGGGATTGTGCCCCGATGTTTGATACGCTATGGGTTTACTATGGTTTATGATCCAATATGTGCTTGTCACAGCTCGGGGTATATGTGTGCATGACCCTGTATATATGTGCGATTTTTTGTGCGTGTGTGTTTGCTGAGGTGTTTGATGCAACATGGATTTTCTGTGTTTTATTACCCAATATGTTGTAGCAGGACTGTGTATGCAGTATGTGTGATGGTGCTTCATTGTTCCAATATATACTGTATTTTAATGGTGCACGTTTTTTTTTCATACTGTATATGTACAATATGTTCTATAGGGCATGATCCAGTATGTATTTTTTAAGTGCATTGGTCCAGTATGCAATATGATGCATGTTCCAGTATGCATGTTAATAGTGCTATTATGTTGCAATATGTACTACTTTGCATGATTTAATACGCATGTATCCAGTATATATATGCTATTGCTGTGTCTGTGTGCATGTGTGTGTGTGTGCTGAGGTGTTTGATGCAACATGGATTTTTTTTGTGTTTTATTACCCAATATGTTGTAGCAGGATGGTGTATGCAATATGTTTGATAATGCATGTTCCAGTATCTACTGTATTTAAATGGTGCATGGTCATTATACTATATGTACCGTATGTTCTATAGTGCATGATCCAGTATGTATTTTTATTGCATTGTTCCAGTATGCAATGTGATGCATGTTTATGTATGTATTGCAATTATGGTGCAATATTCCTGAATGCAATATCTAGATGATGCACTGTATGTTCCAGTATGTATGGCAATGGTGCTATGATGCAATATATGCTATATTGAATGCTTCAATTGCATGTGTATCCCCTAGTAAAAAAAAAAGGTAGATTAAAGTATACTAAGCATTATTATGCTATAGTGCACTAAAGTGTTCTTGTAGCCACACTATTAATCATTATATTTAAAGAGTGCTAGGTGTATTACAACTGTATTTCTACTTATTATACACCAGGTATATTAGAAATGTACTAAGAATTGATGTTAAATATATTTATATTAGAGTACAAATATGCTTCTTGTTCCTGTCTTGTGTAAGTAGCACACCTCTCGTATACTTTGTTGGGTATAAAAATATATTTTAATATATTGTACAACAATTTTTAGCCTGGTACATATTTACTTTAATTGTTTTTTTTTAATTAGTAGTAGTAATTTAATTTACTTTCTAAAAAGTTACATAATACATTATACTTTAAGTGAACTACTGTAACTACAGCTGTTTTTAACACACTTTGCTAAAAATGTACGAAAGTAAATTTATAAATAAATATTTTAGAAGTATACTGAATTACATTAAACTAAAAGTGTACTTTATAGTAGTCTATTTATTTAAAATACACTATAATGTGTGTGAATTAAAAATACATATTGTACATACATTGTATTTAGTATACATGTGTATATTGCATGGTCAGGTATGTATAACTACAATGCATGCTCCAAAATGTATGTTTGTAATGCAAAATCCAGTAAGTGTGTTATAATATACAATATGATCCAGAATATATATATATATATATATATATATATATATATATATATATATATATATATATATATATATACAGTATATATATATATATATATATATATATATATATATATATATATATATATATATATATATATATATATATATATTCACTACAATATAGTATAGTATAGTATAAGTATAGTATGCATGTCCATTTGGTAAAATCCAGTATGTGTTATGTATAATACATAATCATGTTTTACAGTGTGTCTATGATGCATTGTCCAGTATGTACTGTATATGTATGCTTTAAAAATACATACCGAATTGAAAACCTCTGGAATATAATCAAGAGCTGAACTGCTTGAATTTTTGCACCAGGAGTAAAGCAGCATAAAGTTATCCAAAAAGCAGTGTGTAAGACTGGTGGAGGAGAACATGATGCCAAGATTCATGAAAAAAACTGTGATTAAAACCAACAGGGTTATTCCACCAAATATTGATTTCTGAACTTTATGAAAACTGAAACTTTATATGAATATGAACTTAAGACAAGTCTGAAAGCTCTGCATCTTTTTCTTATAATTTCATTAAATTCTCATTTTCTGTAAATAAATGCTCTAAATGAAAATATTTTTATTTGGGAGAAAAGTTTATAGAAAAAAAAAATTCATTTTACTCAAACATAAACCTATAAATAACAAAATCAGAGACACTTAATCAGAAACTGGAATGCTCTATTTTTATTTTTTTTTCCCCAGAGCTGTATATTGTATCTAGTATATACTGTATATCTACCGTGCATGATTTAGTATGTACTAGTCATTGCATAACATTGTATATACATTTTTTAAAGATACATACTGTATACAATACATGGTGCTACTTTGTCATGATGCATGCTATGGCTATATACTCCTATTAATTAAAATGCATTGCCTATTTCATGTATTAACATGTATTGTAGATTCGAAATGAAGCACTAATGCTGTTCCTACAGCAGAGCACAAGACTCAAAAGCTCAGAAAAGGCTTTAGAATGTATTTGGTGTTAATTGATGAACTTTGACAGGCTGAATTAAACCCCCGCTATTCTGCATTCGGCTTGATTTTGACTCTTTTCAGACGTCTGACTGGAATCTGTCGTTCTTTCCTTCGCCGTTCTCCCGCTTCCCGAGCGCGTAATTGTTTAAGAGCGGCGGTTAAAATAGTCGAGTTTTCGGCGGCGCTCTCTTACATCAAAGCGCATATTCTAATTGAACTCTTAATTCTCTCCTGATCACTTCAAACGGAATAACGCAGAAAAAAACCCAGCGCAGGGAAATCAATACAAATTAAATACATGCCTCCATTCGCCAAGGTGATGATACCCACCAATTTCCAGTTACTCCTCCCACAAGCACTGCCGGAGACGGAGACCTTTCAACAGCGCCAAATTGCAAATGACGGGGAATAATTGCGCTGAGACCTCCATTATAGGTGAAGTCACTTGGATTTGTACTGTATTTTTTTTTTCCTTTTTTCTTTTCGTTTGAGTTGTTTGGAAGTAAAACACACAACGCTATGTGTGGAGAAAAAAAAGGCACAGCCCACCATCACCATCAAAACCTCATCCCAACTGTGAAACATGGTGGAGGGGGTATCATGGTTTGGGGCTGCTTTGCTTTGCTGCCTCAGGGTCTGGACGGATTGCCGTCATCAACAGAAAAATGTATTCTCAATTTTACCAAGACATTTAGCAGGAAAACTTAAGACCATCTGTCCTCCAACTGAAGCTCAACAGAGGATGGATGATGCAACAGAACAACGACCCAAAACATAGAAGTAACTCAACAACCGAACGACTTCAACAGAAGAAAATAAATGCATCTTCTACAGCAGGGGTGTCCAAACTTTTTTTGTTGGGGGCCAGAAGGAGAAATATATTTGAAGTCACGGGCCACAGACTCTGTAATAAAACAAATAATGAAATATACCACTTTAAATAATACATTTTCCTGATTATTTCATTTACACACCATTTTACTTGACTTACTATCTTTATCTTTGACAGTGTTGTGTAAACTAAGATTTTTCAAATTGATGTTTAATTTCATGATGTCTCTTAATATTAAACTCCTTAATTAAGGCAACTTTTAGCATCTATGGCCCGTTTTTCTGCGCTAGAAATGCACACTCTCTCCGCTTTTAGACTCTTTTGCCCGTTTTTCTGCGCTAGAAATGCGCACTCTCTCAGCTTTTAGACTCTTTGGTCCGTTTTTCTGCGCTAGAAATGCACACTCTCTCAGCTTTTAGACTCTTTGGTCCGTTTTTCTGCGCTAGAAATGTGCACTCTCTCCGCTTTTAGACTCTTTGGTCCGTTTTTCTGCGCTAGAAATGTGCACTCTCTCCGCTTTTAGACTCTTTGGTCCGTTTTTCTGCGCTAGAAATGCGCACTCTCTCAGCTTTTAGACTCTTTTGCCCGTTTTTCTGCGCTAGAAATGCGCACTCTCTCAGCTTTTAGACTCTTTGGCCCGTTTTTCTGCACTAGAAATGCGCACTCTCTTAGACTTTTTGGCCCGTTTCTGACACCTAGCGTTCAAACTTTGAATATCACATTATAAAAACCTGCTTAACAGCGGACCAACTTTCATTCTATTTCTAAAATACCTCGCGGGCCGCTCCAAAACAGGAAATGGGCCGCGAATGGCCCGCGGGCCGTAGTTTGGACACCTCTGTTCTAGAGAGTCCTGACCTCCTGAACCCAATTGAGACGCTGTGGCATCATGACCTCACCAGCGGTTCATTTAAGGTAACAGCATAGTAATAGTTTGTGAAACCTTTGTTGCATCGAATCAAAGATGGATTTGATTGATTGCGCTTCCATTCACTCCCAGCATCGCTCCTCTCCATTTAACACTTTGTATCTCTGTGTTTTCTTGCGAGGCGTGGGATTAGCGCTTACAAATATATTAAAGCCTGCTCTGACTGCGCAGTTAAGGCGATTAACCTTCTCGAGCGGCAGTTCCTTCAAATGGCCACATTTATCACTTCAAATGGAGGAATAAAACCCGGCCTTTGAAACTCGCTCACACTCACACACACCGAGGGCTTCAATAATATTAGCCTGATTTTAGCTAAATGCTATTTGCAACATTTGGCCTGAAGCTGGATGTGCTTGATCTTTCTCTGTCCTCTAATCGGACTGATTAGTTTGCATAAAATATTGACAAGTCTTTTCTTCCAGGACTTCCCTGGAATATATTTATCTCCATCCATCTTCCCATCAACTCTGACAAGCCTCCCCACTGCATGATGCTGCCACCACCATGTTTCACAGTGGGTTTGACATTTCACATGTCTTTCTTTCAACAATGGTTTTCTTCTTGCCACTCTTCCATAAAGGCCAAATTTGTGAAGTGCATGACTTATGGTTGTCCTGTGAACAGATTTTCCCACCAGAGCTTTGAATCTCTGCAGCTCCTCCAGAGTGACCATGGGCATCTTGGTTGCTTCTCTGAGCAGTGCTCTCCTTGCTAGATCTGTCAGTTTGGGTGGAGCATGACCATGTCTTGGTAGGTTTGTAGAAACAGTTGTAGAATAGTTTTCTACATTTTTGGACGATGGATTGATTGAGGGAACAGTGCTGCTTGGGATGCTCAAAGCTTGGGATATGCCTTTTTTAAATAACTTAACCCTGCTTTAAACCCTGCCTTCACAGAACAGCTGTATTTATACTAAATAGACTAAATTACACACGTCCGGACTCTATTAGCTAACCTAATGAATTAATAAATCACTTTTAAAGCCAGTTAATTGCACTGAATGATTTTATTCAGGGGATTTTAGAGAGTGAAGGGGGCTGAACACTTTGGCACATCACACTTTTCAGATTTCAAAAACCATGCATGTTGGCCTGTCACCTAAAATCTCGATAAAATACAACACTGTATTTTTCGCACTATGAGGCGCACTTAAATTCCTTTAATTTTACCAAAATTTTGTCAGTGCATTTTATAATCCGGTGCTCCTTTTGTACGAATTTTACCAGTCAGGTATTAAGTGTGCCTTATCTATGAAAATAGACCAGAAAACAGACGTTTATTGATTTAGTGCGAAAAATTGGGTATATAAGCTAGTGGTTGTAAGCTGACAAAATGTGAGCAAGTTCAAAGGGGTATGAATACTTTTTCAACATTATATAACCTCCACCGTTACTCAAGAACCCTCACAGAAGAGTCTCCACCTCCACAGCGCTTCATGAAGAGTTATTCAGGCTTTAATACAGTGCAGAACATGGTGTACGTCCAGAAAGCGTCCAGACACGGCATACGTGTGGCGTCTCTGAGAGGCAGATGGGGGTTTAGATGGTGAGGGAGCGAGGCCAGAGCTTCCTGCGAGCTGCCCGTGTTACACAAACCCTCCTCTTCTCTTTTTTTACTCTATCAAAGCATTATCATCCAGGGCCGAGCGCCGGGCCGAGCAGCCAGTACACAGCCGCCGATAAAGCGAGCGGTGGAGTGAGAAGAATCTCCGGACTCCTGGGCCACTGCTTTCGGTTCGCGCATCAGTAGCTGTGCCAGGAAAGTCCCAGAACCCAGATAACAGGAGCCTAACGGCAAGAGGACGGGGGAAGTAATCGCAAAAAAACATGAACTAGCCCGCCCTCGACCTCGGGAGTTCTCGGCTTACTGATGCTGCATTCGCTCAGAACCCGGCTGAGCCCGTAAACACCTCTCTGAATGTAAGTAGGCTAGTCTGCTGGATAACCCCAGACTTAAGGGTTGTCTGCAGAGCGTTTTTTATTATTATTATTATTATTATTATGACTGGCAGATTTCTCTGCTTCCCTAAACCTGGAATACTCTACACTATACATGCATGCTGTATTGCTAGCATTACGGGCCCTAGTTTGGCGATCTATAGGCGAGCAATAAACTGTGCGCACCGTACAGGTTGATTTAGGCTGCAGTTTCCGTGCATCAGTGTGTCTTTGCTATCGTAACGACGGGAAAAGTACACCTTAAAGCCCTATCCTATAGGTTGGCCCAGAACAGAAAGGCAAAACGCAACAACATTTAAAAAGCCAAACAAAAAGATGACAACGGATGGTGTCACTGTGCATCGGTCAACAATACAGCACACTTTGCTGTATGGGAGAGTGATGCAAAATAAGCCATTTCTGCCAGCACGCCACAAACAGAGTCGCCTGAGGTGTGCAAAAGCACTCCCATACAGCTTCTCTTTGTGCAAAGTGCGCTGTACTGTTGAATCGAACCGATGCACAGTGACAGCATCTGCAGCAAGATGATGCTGCAGCTCTTTGGAGGTGGTCTGTGGATTGTCCTTAACTGTTCTCACCATTCTTCTTCTCTGCCTTTCTGATATTTTTCTTGGCCTGTCACTTCTGGGCTTAACAAGAACTGTCCCTGTGGTCTTCCATTTCCTTACTATGTTCCTCACAGTGGAAACTGACAGGTTAAATCTCTGAGACAACTTTTCTATCCTTCCCCTGAACAACTATGTAGAACAATCTTTGTTTTTAGATCATTTGAGAGTTGTTTTGATGAGCCCATGATGCCACTCTTCAGAGGAGATTCAAATAGGAGAACAACTTGCAATTGGCCACCTTAAATACCTTTTCTCATGATTGGATACACCTGGCTATGAAGTTCAAAGCTCAATGAGGTTACCAAACCAGTTTTGTGCTTCAGTAAGTCAGTAAAAAGAAGTTAGGAGTATTCAAATCAATAAAATGATAAGGGTGCCCATACTTTTGCACCGGTCAAATTTTGGTTTAATGCATATTGTACATTTTCTGTTAGTAGAATAAACCTCATTTCAATCCTGAAATATTACTGTATCCATCAGTTATTAGATATATCAAACTGAAATGGCTGTTGCAAACACCAAAATATTTACAACTAAAAATGATTAAGATTAATAGGGGTGCCCAAACTTTTTCATATGACTGTATATAATGTATTATATGAGTTTCACATCATGAACTGAATTACAGAAATAAAGTAACTTGCATTAAAATAGAGTTAATCATGCTTATATTAGTAGTAATAGAATATAAATCTAATGATAATATATTCTTGCTGCCTTTTTTTTTATTTCACAGTGTGTATCTATGGAAAAATACACAAAACAAACAAACAAAACAGAAAAACTGAACAGTCACATGACCACATTTACATTTACATAATTTATTCCACTAATACTGTTCCACTGTGGTTTGCTTCTGGATGAATTATGGTGATTTTAGTCAATACTCACCATTTCCACCCAGTCTTTTTCGCTCAATTTGTCAATATATGCATAAAAATGGCAGCACTGAGGCCGAGCTACTGTTTCATCCTCCTGCTCTTTTCTGTGTTGAAGCTGCAGATGCGTTTCTGGATCACTGCTTTGATCTGATAAATCTGAACAGAACTGAATGAAGCTTTCAGCAGGAGGCCAAAAGACCACGCTGTTTTTATCCAGAGCCCAGCTTAACTTTTGTCAGGGGAATCTGTCTCAGCGCTCAGATGTAATGGTGTGTTGAAGTGTAAACAAATAAAGGTATTGGTCGAGGCAGAGATCAATAGAAAATAATTGGTAAAAAGCACATTGAGAAAATGACCTACTATAGATCAATGAACTGAAACCCAAGATGAATGTCAATAAAGTGGTTCTACAGCGGCATGCGTTTAAAAAAAAACACGGCAAATAAATAAATACGAATCTGGAGTTATGATCGCCGGTCGATCCCGGGCCGCAAAGTGTGAAATGTGCCTCCAAACTTATCGAACCCGAAGCCACAGAAGAAAAGCAGAAAAAAAAAACGTAGTAAAAGTCAAAACAATGCAAATGGACCATTCCACTGAATGGTCGCCATTTTGCTTGTTGTAACTCTGCCAAAAAACAAACTCCTTTTTTTTTATTCATTTATTTATTTATTTTTATTTTTTTGCCCAGGAACACAATTAAAATGTGTATTTTAACTTAAATATTAAGGATTTTTTTTTTTTTTTTTTATGAAAAGCATAGATGGGATTTGCAGTCACACAAGAAAAACAAAACAAAAAAACACAAAAAAAAACAACATACCTAACGAATTTTAGTATTTATATTTCATGGTAACGTTTATAGTTAGAGAGTGGGGAGAGTAGTTTTTTATTCATATTTTAAACTACATATCTTACTTTTGCAAAAAGGTCAATGTACAAGACACTATGACTAATAATAAAATGTATTTTAAAATTATTTTATGTGCACATTTATACATTTTTTTTTATAATTTCCTGGGGACAGAAATGGGTGTCATTTGCTTCTTGTAAATCAAGCCAAATAAAGTCAATTTTTATACAACACTGAATCTAATAACACATATTTAACTATTCAAAACTGGTCAAATGTAATGGTCAATCTCAGGAAGCTTTACTTAATTTTTTACGATATTTCTAATCTGAAGATGTTTACAAAGCTAATTTAAAACATTTAAAAAAGCATGTTTAAAAATGCAAGTCCACAAATTCATTGATATCTATGACAAAACATGACTCATTCCTGTTACTGGAACTCATTCCTGTTACTGGAACTCACTCCTGTTACTGGAACTCACTACTGGAACTCACTCCTGTTAATGGAACTCACTCCTGTTACTGGAACTCACTCCTGTTACTGGAACTCATTCCTGTTACTGGAACTCACTCCTGTTACTGGAACTCATTCCTGTTACTGGAACTCATTCCTGTTACTGGAACTCATTCCTGTTACTGGAACTCACTCCTGTTACTGGAACTCATTCCTGTTACTGGAACTCACTTCTGTTAATGGAACTCACTCCTGTTACTGGAACTCACTCCTGTTACTGGAACTCATTCCTGTTACTGGAACTCATTCCTGTTACTGGAACTCACTCCTGTTACTGGAACTCATTCCTGTTACTGGAACTCACTCCTGTTACTAAAACCCATTCTGTTACTGGAACTCATTCCTGTTACTGGAACTCACTCCTGTTACTGAAACTCATTCCTGTTACTCGAACTCATTCCTGTTACTGGAACTCACTCGTGTTACTGGAACTCATTCCTGTCACTGGAACTCATTCCTGTTACTGAAACTCATTCCTGTAACTGGAACTCACTCCTGTTACTGGAACTCGTTCCTGTTACTAGAGCTCATTCCTGTTACTGAAACTCACTCCTGTTACTGGAACTCATTCCTGTTACTGGAACTTACTCCTGTTACTGGAACTCACTCCTGTTACTGGAACTCACTCCTGTTAATGGAACTCATTCCTGTTACTGGAACTCACTTCTGTTAATGGAACTCACTCCTGTTACTGAAACTCATTCCTGTTACTCGAACTCACTCCTGTTACTGAAACTCATTCTTGTTACTCGAACTCATTCCTTTTACTGAAACTCACTCCTGTTAATGGAACTCATTCCTGTTACTGGAACTCACTCCTGTTACTGGAACTCATTCCTGTTACTGAAACTCACTCCTGTTAATGGAACTCATTCCTGTTACTGGAACTCACTCCTGTTACTGGAACTCGTTCCTGTTACTAGAGCTCATTCCTTTTACTGAAACTCACTCCTGTTACTGGAACTCATTCCTGTTACTGGAACTTACTCCTGTTAATGGAACTTACTCCTGTTACTAAAACCCATTCTGTTACTGGAACTCATTCCTGTTACTGAAACTCACTCTTGTTACTGGAACTCATTACTGTTACTGGCACTCATTCCTGTTACTGAAACTCATTCCTGTTACTCAAACTCATTCCTGTTACTGGAACTCACTCCTGTTAATGGAATTCACTCCTGTTACTGGAACTCACTCCTGTTAATGGAACTTACTCCTGTTAATGGAACTTACTCCTGTTAATGGAACTCACTCGTGTTACTGGAACTCACTCGTGTTACTGGAACTCATTCCTGTTACTGAAAATCACTCCTGTTACTGGAACTCACTCCTGTTACTGGAACTCGTTCCTGTTACTAGAGCTCATTCCTTTTACTGAAACTCACTCCTGTTACTGGAACTCATTCCTTTTACTGGAACTTACTCCTGTTAATGGAACTTACTCCTGTTACTAAAACCCATTCTGTTACTGGAACTCATTCCTGTTACTGGCACTCATTCCTGTTACTGAAACTCACTCTTGTTACTGGAACTCATTTCTGTTACTGGAACTCACTTCTGTTACTGGAACTCACTCCTGTTACTGAAACTCATTCCTGTTACTGGAACTCACTCCTGTTACTGAAACTCACTCTTGTTACTGAAACTCATTCCTGTTACTGGAACTCACTCCTGTTAATGGAACTCATTCCTGTTACTGGAACTCACTCCTGTTACTAAAACCCATTCTGTTACTGGAACTCATTCCTGTTACTGGCACTCATTCCTGTTACTGAAACTCACTCTTGTTACTGGAACTCATTTCCGTTACTGGAACTCACTCCTGTTACTGAAACTCATTCCTGTTACTGGAACTCACTCCTGTTACTGGAACTCACTCCTGTTACTGGAACTCATTCCTGTTACTGGAACTCACTCCTGTTACTAAAACCCATTCTGTTACTGGAACTCATTCCTGTTACTGGAACTCATTCCTGTTACTGGATCTCACTCCTGTTACTGGAACTCATTCCTGTTACTGGAACTCATTCCTGTTAATGGAACTCACTCCTGTTACTGGAACTCACTCCTGTTACTGGAACTCACTCCTGTTACTGGAACTCACTCCTGTTAATGGAACTCATTCCTGTTACTTGAACTCACTTCTGTTAATGGAACTCACTCCTGTTACTGAAACTCATTCCTGTTACTGAAACTCATTCCTGTTACTCGAACTCACTCGTGTTACTGGAACTCACTCGTGTTACTGGAACTCATTCCTGTCACTGGAACTCATTCCTGTTACTGAAACTCATTCCTGTAACTGGAACTCACTCCTGTTACTGGAACTCGTTCCTGTTACTAGAGCTCATTCCTGTTACTGAAACTCACTCCTGTTACTGGAACTCATTCCTGTTACTGGAACTTACTCCTGTTACTGGAACTCACTCCTGTTACTGGAACTCACTCCTGTTACTGGAACTCACTTCTGTTAATGGAACTCACTCCTGTTACTGAAACTCATTCCTGTTACTCGAACTCACTCTTGTTACTGGAACTCATTCCTGTTACTGGCACTCATTCCTGTTACTGAAACTCATTCCTGTTACTGGAACTCACTCCTGTTAATGGAATTCACTCCTGTTAATGGAACTCACTCCTGTTAATGGAACTTACTCCTGTTAATGGAACTCACTCGTGTTACTGGAACTCATTCCTGTTACTGGAACTCATTCCTGTTATTGAAACTCACTCCTGTTACTGGAACTCATTCCTGTTACTGGAACTCACTCCTGTTACTGGAACTCACTCCTGTTACTAGAGCTCATTCCTTTTACTGAAACTCACTCCTGTTACTGGAACTCATTCCTGTTACTGGAACTTACTCCTGTTAATGGAACTTACTCCTGTTACTAAAACCCATTCTGTTACTGGAACTCATTCCTGTTACTGAAACTCACTCTTGTTACTGGAACTCATTCCTGTTACTGGCACTCATTCCTGTTACTGAAACTCACTCTTGTTACTGGACCTCATTCCTGTTACTGGCACTCATTCCTGTTACTGAAACTCACTCTTGTTACTGGAACTAATTTCCGTTACTGGAACTCACTCCTGTTACTGAAACTCATTCCTGTTACTGGAACTCACTCCTGTTACTGGAACTCACTCCTGTTAATGGAACTCACTCCTGTTACTGGAACTCACTCCTGTTACTGGAACTCATTCCTGTTAATGGAACTCACTCCTGTTACTGGAACTCATTCCTGTTACTAGAGCTCATTCCTTTTACTGAAACTCACTCCTGTTACTGGAACTCACTCCTGTTACTGGAACTCACTCCTGTTACTGGAACTCGTTCCTGTTACTAGAGCTCATTCCTTTTACTGAAACTCACTCCTGTTACTGGAACTCATTCCTGTTACTGGAACTTACTCCTGTTAATGGAACTTACTCCTGTTACTAAAACCCATTCTGTTACTGGAACTCATTCCTGTTACTGAAACTCACTCTTGTTACTGGAACTCATTCCTTTTACTGGCACTCATTCCTGTTACTGAAACTCACTCTTGTTACTGAAACTCACTCTTGTTACTGGAACTCATTCCTTTTACTGGCACTCATTCCTGTTACTGAAACTCACTCTTGTTACTGGAACTCATTCCTGTTACTGGCACTCATTCCTGTTACTGAAACTCACTCTTGTTACTGGAACTAATTTCCGTTACTGGAACTCACTCCTGTTACTGAAACTCATTCCTGTTACTGGAACTCACTCCTGTTACTGGAACTCACTCCTGTTAATGGAACTCATTCCTGTTACTGGAACTCACTCCTGTTACTAAAACCCATTCTGTTACTGGCACTCTTTCCTGTTACTTTTTATGTTTTGAGTAACATGACTGAAAGTAACAAGAATGAGTTTTTAGCATAGAATTAGCAAAAACATAATAAATAGCTAAATGGCGGCTTTGCTAATAGCATGAGGACACTGGTCACATTCTAGCAATTTTCTCAAAATTTGTATTTGAAAAATATTCAATTAATCACAACACTACTCTGTGATAAACTGCAGTTAATCACACTTAAACTTCTTAAGATTCAAATTTTTATAGTGCATATTTAAATATAAATAAAAGAATGAACGTAAGAAATGTAAAATGCTATTATACTTATATTATTGGTTTTAATATATTAAAATACTAGTATGTATGTGTGTGTTTGAGGGGAGATAAAGCCCTGGGTGTGGAATGCTGGAATAAAGAATGCATAATAAATTGAATAGAGAAAACGTTTTTTTGACTTTTTTCTTTTAGACCTTAATTATCTGAGCATAAAAAGTGTTTTCACACCTGTAGTTTAAAAGTTTCTAGTTTCTATGATTCGGATCAGTTGATGAGTTTGTTTATTTGTAGCTTTAGTTTCTCCCTCTGTTTGGTTTGGTTTCACACAGGCATAAAAACACCTAAACGCACCAAAATGTGCACCAATAAACCATGCAAGCACATCGTCTTCTCTGATTGGTCAGAGCTGCACATTCAAACACAGTGTTTTCAATGGGACATGCAGTGCAGATGTAGCAGAGTTACATATATCAGATTAAACTGCTCCTTATCAGCAGTTTGGCTCAATTAAAAAGAAGTATATTTAATAGAAGTATATTTAATCGTTCTCATCTTTTTACCTGGCTCATGTTTCAATCTTGACTGGCTGTAGAAACTTTTGACTGGGATTCACGCCATGTCCTGGCAGTTTCTCCATATATGGCCAAGGGGTTAACGTTTTAAAAAATGAAAAGGCTTGCTGGTGCAGAGAATCAGGAATGTAATGTCTTAAAAATTCTTTAGCTAAGTGATGTTTTGAGAGCCTAAAGTACAGAGAGAGTTTTGAAGGTCATCAGATTTCTTATATTTCGTCTACATTTCATCACAAACATTTCTTACAAAGCGTGTCTAGACCTCGTATCCTGGAGCACAAATTCAAGGCATCATGCATTTTGTATGGAGGACAAGCTGAGGTTGGAGATTCTATTACACAAAGTTAATATTTACCCTGGATATAATCCCAATTTTAGAAGATGTTTACTTGTCTTGTGCTCTTCATTTTAAAAACAGCTGGTGTCAGAAATCTTCAGCCCATTTGGTCTCACTGATACTCAAAATCTCACAGACATACAGATACAGAAATTATTTATGTAGTTATACTTGATTATACTTGATTCGCACAACTTGATTCGTGTTCAATATATGATTGTTGTACTAATGCCCCTATTTTTGTTTTCAGCAGTGCTCAAGAAGCTTAAAAAAGTCAGGTTTTTAGTATCTACATGTATCCTAGAGGTGTGATTATTGATTATTAAGAAAAATAGATCCGCCTGATGCTGTTTCTCCATGTATTTTATCAAAGTAATAATTAATAAACCATGTACTGAACTCAAATCATCAATATTCTTATGCTTTCAGCTCATAAACACTCTAGTCTAACCATTTTTAAAAAGATATCTTAGGTGTGAATATATTTAAAGTCTATACATTAAAAAAAAAAAAAAAAAAAAAAAAAAGGCGCTTGGTAAAATTTTGAGTAAAACATGATCAGTTCCAGGAAAATAGAACAATTCTGCTTCCTTTTACATTTTAAATGATTATATTTTTGAGCAGCCGTATGTCGTCTGGAGTAAAAGAGATCAGGGCATGTGTCTGTCTGATATAATTACTGTGTTATAAGACCTGAAAAAGAGAAAACAAAAACGGAGAAAAAACACATAAAAACAGCCTAGAGTTCAAAGGGTTAAGGGAGCCCTAAAAAGTTCAATACACGGTTATCAAACCCATAGCCTATAAACAATAGCCCTAAACTGCTCTCTATGGTCTCTATTCTATTCTCAACATCGCTCAATATAAGGGGCTACAAGCTTAACAGATTAGGTGTAGAACCCACAACCCTGAGATCAACAGCCAAGCCCTCATTTTAACATATTCTGCAAACAAACCCACAATGTTCTTATCATTAATGCCATAGCCCCTATTCTTGTTATCAACAGTGCTTAAGGGGTTCTAAAGAAGCTGTAAAGTCTCTTTACAGATTCAGGTATCGAACCTACAACCCTACCAACCACCAAGTCACCACATGTAATATAATATCTAAATCAATAACAATATATTATCTTAACAGATTCTGGTACTAAACCCACAATGTTAGTCATCAATGGCACTCTAAACACAGACAGTAAGTACATGGGTATCATAACTCATCAACAGAACTCAAGAGGTTCTAAGAAGCTGTAAAGTCTCTTTAAAAATTCAGGTGTCGAACCCACAACCCTATGATACACAGTTAAGTGTCTCGCCACCAACCACCAAGTCACTACTGCCCCTAATTTTGTCCTCAACATGACTCAAGAGCGCTCTAAATAGGTTTTAAATAAGTTCTAAAGTCAACTAAACACATTTGGTTATAGAACCCACAACCTTCTTATCAATAGTAATAGTTCAGCCACCACTGCTCCAATTGAGTTCTCAAATATGCTCACAATTGCAACAGTTGACGTATTTTTCTTGTTACTCTTCCAGCGAGTAAACCTCCAAAAACAGAAATAAAAACAAACAAAAAAGTGCCAGTCCCCGTTGCCTCGCTCGTGTCTTAATAATTTAAGGGCCTCGAGCAAAGAAATTCTTCTTATTATAATTGGTTTAGACCTCAACTGTCTCCGTCAACTGTGTTTTTATAGCGCTGATGATTTACAGCTTTGTCTTCGGCGACTGCAGGTGACTAAATGAAGTCTTCAGAGAGGTGGGCGGCTCGGGTATTCGCTGAGAAAATAAAGATTATGATCTAATTCCACTCTGCCGGGTTACGCTGAGCTCCAATCCCTGTCTGCACATTTAATGGAATCAGAAGCTGAGACGGTGCCGGGGCTGGGAAGGGAAAGAGCCTGTTAATGAAGACTAATGGGGGGAGATGGGCGCACAGAGCAGCCGGTCTAAAGAGAGATTACCGCGCCCACCTGAGAGCGGCGCGTAGGCTGGATCCCAGCTAATTATGCTAAGAGAAACGCTAACGTAAAGAAGATAAGACACTGCGGTTGTTGCGTTGTGTTTTGCAGTCTATTATCTGTGTCAATGGCGGCCCTGTTTTTGGATCAGGTGCGGGTGGTGGGGTGTTGGCGGGGGTTGAACACTGGCACTGCCAGACGTGATGATCAGCACTCTATGAAATATGAACTTGATTAAATTGAGCAGCGTGGATAAATTATCAGCTGTGATAAAGACAGAGAAGAGAGAGGGAAATAACACGGGCCAGGGGCCAATGACAAATTCCCCTCTTACCAAATGAGTTAGCGGCGGCAGCAGCGGCGGTTAGCATCACCTGTGCTACTCCGTGATCAAACTGCTGATAGGTGGCGATGGTGAACAAGGGGTGGGTTTAGTTAGCTGAAGATGAGGTTGAAGGGGATCAAATGGGCATCATTTAGAAAGACTCGCTGCTAAAACCAACAAGTCACCAATGCTTGGTCTCAACATGGCTCAAGGAGGAATTTAAGATAGCCATAAAACAGCTCAATAGATGTAGGTATCAAACTCACAACCATGCAATCAAGAGCCCACTCTAACAACCAACAAATGCTCAAGGGCCCTAAAATGGTCCAAAAACCAACTTGGTAGATCCGGGATTTGAACTTTGAACCATTTGATCAACATCCCACTTCTCCAACCAACAAGTGACCAATATTTCCAAATGCTTTTCTCAACATTGCTCAAGGGAGCCAAAAAAGGACCCTAAAAGTAGCTTGGCAGAATGTGGGATTTGAACTTAGAACCGTTTGATCAATAGTCCACTTCTCCAACCAACAAGTCACCGAAATTTCCAATAGCTTTTTTTTAACATTGCTCAAGGGAGCACAAAATGGCTTCTAACAGCTTAATACATGAGGGTATCAAACTCACAACAATGTAATGAAACTTTCCACTTCTCCAACTAACAAGTTGTCACTGTTTCAATGTTAT
Organism: Astyanax mexicanus; assembly: GCF_023375975.1. Classification (NCBI taxonomy): domain Eukaryota; kingdom Metazoa; phylum Chordata; class Actinopteri; order Characiformes; family Acestrorhamphidae; genus Astyanax; species Astyanax mexicanus. The sequence continues at coordinate 5,332,119 of NC_064408.1, forward strand.
TTTTAAGATTTCCGAAGTTAAATGGCCCTAAAACAGCTTGATAGATAGGGTTATCAAACTCACAGCCCACTTCTATAATCACCAATTCACCAATGCCCACAAATGCCCTGAAAAGCAACTTGGCAGATGTGGGTTTTGAACCCACAACCTTTTGATGAACATCCCATTTCTCCAACCAACAAGTCACCATTGCCCCCAAATACTTGTTTACAACATTGCTCAAGGCAGCCCACAAATGGTCCTAAAACAGCTTGATAGATGTGGGTATTGGACTTACAACCTTGTGATCAACAGCCCACTGCTACAACCACCAATTCACCAATGCCCACAAATGCTCTAAAAAGCAACTTGACAGATGTGGGTTGTGAACTCTCAACCTTTTGATCAACAACCCACTTCTCCAATCAACAATTTATCAGTGAACCAATGTTATTCTCAACATACTGTATCTGCAGTTAAATGACCCTAAAACAGCTTAATAGATGTGGGTATCAGACTCATAACCTTGTGATTTATAGATTTACAGGCCACTCTTACAACCACCAAGTAACCAATGCCCAAAAATGTTCAAGAGAGTCTTAAATAGGCCAAAAAGAGCTTAGCAGATGCAAGTTTTGAACTCACAACCTTGTGATGAACAGCTTACTGCTACAACTACTAACAACTAGTAACCAACTGCCCCAAATGCTTGTTCTCAATATTGCTCGAAGGCGTCCAAAAAAATTCACAACCTTGGGATCAACGGCTCAACAAGTTATCACTGTCCAAATGTTATTCTCAACATTTTTTTTGATTAAATTGCACTAAATCAGCTTAATATATGTGAGTCTCAAACTCACACTCACTCAAACTAATCTTGTGATTACCAGCTCACTGCTAAAACCACAAATGTTTTTCACAACATTGGACCAGGGAGCCCTAAAATGGGCCTAAAAAAGCTTGGCAAATGTGGGTTTCGAACTCACAACCCTGTGATCAATCGCTCATAACTCTAAGCACAGAGTCTACATGTCTCCCAATGGCCACGGAAGCTCAGTTTGTGAACGGTGAACACTGGCACTGCTAGATGCAATGATCAACGTTTACAACATTGCTCAAGAGAGCCCAAAATGGCCCCAAAACAGCTTGGTAGATGTGGGTATCGAACTCACAACTATCCTATCAACAACCAACTTGTCCAATTAATAATTTGTCAGTGAGCCAATGTTTTTTTAACGCATATGTAGTTAAATGACCCTAAAAAAGCTTTATATATGTAAATATTGGACTCACAACCTTGTGATTAACAGCCTTGTTCTCAACATTGCTCAATGAAGCCCAAAATGGCCCTAAAAAGATCTTTACTTCTCCAATCAACGATTTATCAGTGAACCAATGTTATTCTCAACATATCTGCAGTTAAATGACTCTAAAACAGCTTGATAGATGTGGGTATCGGACTCATATCATTGTGATTAACAGGCCACTTTTACAACCACCAAGTAACCAATGCCCAAAAATGTTCAAGGGAGCCTTAAATAGGCCAAAAAGAGCTTTGCAGATGCGAGTTTTGAACTCACAACCTTTTGATGAACAGTTTACTGCTACAACTACTAAGTAACCAATGCCTCTAAACGCTTGTTCTCAAAATTGCTCAAGGGAGCTCTAAAATGGCCCTAAATCAGCTTGGTAGATGTGGGTTTTGAACTCACAACCCCCTTCCAAGTCTCCCAATGCCAAGAGACCAGGGTTAAGAAACTAATTTAAACTAAGTGTAGTGTACTAAATTCTGGCTTTCCACAACATCCAGCTTCTAGCTAACTAGGCGGCTGGGGCGGGGGCTTCCCTACTAGCCCACCGCGCTCTGCAAAAAACATCAAGCTGATTGGCTGTTTCTCCTTAAAGGTGGAACTTTATCCTTGAACTGGCTCCGTGATTCGCGTCAAGAGATTTTCCATTCACTACGGCTAAGTGAAATGATTCGGGGCTACTGGAATTTTATTCGGGGCTAAAGCCCCAGAAGCCCAGGCCAGGTGATGCCCCTGTGTATTATCATACATGAACAAACAGCTCTTACAGAAAATGCAGACTAGAAATAATTTTCCGGCATCGTTTTGGCGCCCCCTCTAGTACAGCGCCCCTATGCGTCGCATGTGCTGCATACTCCCCTTTTGCACCACTGGCACTGCCAGCCGTGATGATCAGCACTCTATGAAATATGAACTTGATTAAATTGAGCAGCGTGGATAAATTATCAGCTGTGATAAAGACAGAGAAGAGAGAGGGAATTTACACGGGCCAGGGGCCAATGACAAATTCCCCTCTTACCAAATGAGTTAGCGGCGGCAGCAGCGGTTAGCATCACCTGGGCTGCTCTGTGATTAAACTGCTGATAGGGGGCGATGGTGGTCTCGGGGTGGGTTTATCCGGCTGAAGATAAGGTTGAAGGGGATCAAGTGGGCATCATTTAGAAAGCTGAGTAATCTGCCATCACCGGGATAATGTTGTTTTCTCCTTTTTGTTTGTCCTCTCCGACCTGGCTGCAGATATCTAATCAAACCTGCCCCATTCTGTTCCCCGCGAGCTGCCAAATGCCTGACGTGACCGTAACCCCGCCAATTCACCCCATCAATCTGCCCCCGCGCTTCAGCCCCTCGGACGGCCGAATGATATATCCTCCTCCCGGCTCTCTCCGCGGAGCAGTTATGTGCATCGCGCCTCCATTATTCAAACAACAAACAGATGGTCAATTAACTTTCATTCATTAACTCAACTGCACACGGATAAAAATGACCCCCGATTTTATCATTCACTGTGTGCTCTGCTATTTTCTCTTTTAATACGTTCCATTACTGCCGGTATCACCCACACTGCTATCGTCTAGGCAGCATCTACACAACTGTTACACATGCGTTACACACTACTTCTGTATGTGTAGCTCAATAAATATGAATAAAGAGTTGCTTAATACACTTTTCTTTTCTTTTACAACACTTAAGTTGCCATAAGTTGTTCCAAAATAGTATATATTTAAGTATATATTTAAATGTTCCATGTTAACTATATTTAAAAAGATATATACTTAATACACTTTTCTTGTGTGTTAAGTGTATTAAGTATATTTTTAAAAAGTATACTTGGAAAACATAGAAAAGTACATACTTTTTAAAGTATTAAAATGTGTACTTAAATATATACTAAATATACTATTCTGGGTGCCACTTTAAAATAAGGCTAATTTATAAAGGGTTTATAAATAGTGAGGGGGTTATAATGAGTTTATAAAAAATGAGAGAGTTTATTAATGGTTAATAAACAGGTTGTAAATACTTTATAAACCATTAATAAGTAGTTAAAACACAAAACGTATCCTACTTTGTTTTTTCCATCAGTCAGCATTATACCTCAGTAAAAAAGTGTTCAGGTATCAACCCAAGCCCTTTACTCTTTAACTAAAAGTACTGGATGTAAAACTACTATAAAAGTTTAAAAGTAAAAGTAATGTAAAATACATTTAAAAAATAGTAATCTACCTCTCCTCCCCAAAACAGATTTTTCTAAAGGCCATAATGACTATAATGTTATATATATAAAAAAAAGTTAATGTTGACATTTTTTATGCACTGTTTCAGCTGTATATAAGCACATTGAAAATGAAATTAATGTATTTTAATAAAATGTTTATACAGCTCTGGACAAAAAAAATAAGAAAGCACTCGTTTCTGAATCAGTTTCTCTGATTTTGCTATTTATAGGTTTATGTTTGAGTAAAATTAACATTGTTGTTTTATTCTATAAACTACAGACAACATTTCTCCCAAATTCCAAATAAAAATATTCTCATTTAGAGCATTTATTTACAGAAAATGGAAATGGCTGAAATAAAATAAAAAGACCTCAAATAATGCAAAGAAAACAAGTTCATTTTCAAAAAGAGTTTTAAGAGTTCAAAAATCAATATTTGGTGGAATAATCCTGGTGGTTTTTAATCACAGTTTTTTTTTCATGCATCTTGGCATCATGTTCTCCTCCACCAGTCTTACACACTGCTTTTGGATAACTTTATGCTGCTTTACTCCTGGTGCAAAAATTCAAGCAGTTCAGTTTGGTGGTTTGATGGCTGGTGATCATCCATCTTCCTCTTGATTATATTCCAGAACACAGTATAAACCAATAGGGAGTCGGAATGGTATATGTTTATACTTCTTTACATCCAATCACAATCAGATTCATCTTGATGGAAAGATTTATCTGGATAGTTTTTTTTTTTTTTGAACCATTGAAATGACAAACTAGCTCCAGATGCTTTCAATCTATTTCTTTTTATTTAAATGCATCACTACAACAGAGAAATTCACTCTGGTTTTAAAGTATTCCATCTGTAATTGTTGACCTGCTGTCAGTCCAGGGTTGGAAGCTTCCCAGAATGCTCCAGCTCTGTTCCTGTTAGTGATGCATGGTAATCTAGGTGGGCAAGCATAAGGTACCCAGCCCCTCTGAGTCCAGCAGCCAGCATCACTCATTTCACTGTCTAATGACTATTTAGGGATAAACTGAGTGATTGCAGCATCTGTCCCTGATAGAGACGGATGGGTTTTGACGCTCATATTGATCACAGCATACAGCCAGTTCCTGAATTTGGACATGGATTCTGTCCAAATTCTCTGTCCACAGCCAGTTCTGAGCCTTTACTGGCAAAATAGTTGAAAATATACTATTTTTAACCTTCTTATTAAGTGTTTTTCATTATTTTTTCTTTATTTAATACATTTTCTACATTGTAGATTAACATTAAAGACATTGAAACAATAAAAGGACACATTATTACAGGAATTACAGTAAAAAAAAAGTGTTAGTCCTCCACATTAATCACCTGATCTAAACCTGATGAAGAAGCAGCTATTGTCCAGCACCTCCAGCAACTCCTTCCTTCAAGATGCTGAGAAAACTATTCCAGGTAACTCTCTCTCATGAAGACACTGAGATTAAAATAAGATAAATGTGGCTATAAAACATATCCTGGTTTGTTTAACACTTTTTATTTACAGAATAATTCAGCATATATTCCTGTAGAGCTTTAATATAGTCTTCAATATACATTTTACAATACAATACTATATTATAACAATGGTATCACATTGTATTAACATGATATTGCCAAGTGAAACATAAAGATTGCCATTAAAACCATGTGAATATCAATTAGAAGAAAGTAATGACGTCATTTTTAAACATATATATTACTACTATCAAGGGAATCCGTTTCTCTGATTTTGCTATTTATACATTATATATATATATATATTTGAGTAAAATGAACATAAAACTAAAACTAAACTAAAAACATTGAAACATTTCTCCCAAATTCCTAATAAAAATATTGTCATTTTGTCACGTCTGGTGCTGTTAGCTCCTCTGTCCCTTCCACACCCAGCTCTAACGGAGGTTCTCAGGTTAACAACTACACTACCCAGAATGCACCACCCGCTGACATCACGCACTCACCTGATCACGTGACACCTCACCTGCTTCCACCAGGAAGCCCCGAATACTGATTACTGGCACTATAAAGGTGCACGCCAAACAGACTTCATCGCCGCGTATTGTAGGTTATCCTCATACAAAGCGTTACTTATCTCTTGTCTCAGTTTACTTGTGTATGACCTTGCTTTTTGTTTCTCGACGCCGATTCTTGCCTCTGCCTTTGATGTTGGATTGTTTGTGTATGACCTGGACTGTACTTTCACCACCGCCTCTTGGATTATCTCTGATACTGGATTGCTTGTGTATGAACTCTGGACTGTCTCTCGTTTATGGTATGGTTTTGTCTGCATTGCTCTGTCTACTGGTGATCACCCTTGTTTTTGTATCGACCCTGATTTCATCTGTTTATTATCATAATAAACACATTTTGTTTTTATCAGTATCTGCGCTTGTCTGCTATTCTGTTCTGACCATGACAGAATACGCGGCCGAACTAAATCAGATAGCAGATACTGAGGCTATTAGATCTGGTTTAGCCAACCAGGGGAGGCTACTCGGTCAGCACCAGCAAACGCTCGCTGGTGTGACCCAAGCTGTTTCTGAGCTAGCCCGCCAGCAAACCACGCAGCAGCAACAACTAGCTGAGCTGCTAGCTCACCTCAGAGGCGTAACTGAGCCTAGCCCTAGCCCGTTAGCTGCCCCCAGTATGCCCAACGCTAACTCTTCTGTGCCTGGATTTTCTGTCTCTAAACCGGAGTTGTTTGATGGGGATCCGGAAAAATGCAGCGGTTTTCTTTTACAATGCTCCGTGTTTTTCAGTAATTCACCGCCTACAACCGATAAAGCTAAGATCGGTTTCATTATCTCACGGCTTTCTGGTAAGGCACTCGAGTGGGCTACAGCTATTTGGGAAGACCTTTCTGGGGCTAGTTACACTGACTTTTTGGCTACTTTCCGCTCAGTTTTTGATCATTCGCGTTATGGACAGTCTAATGGAGAACTTTTGCTGGCTCTTAAGCAAGGTCAGAAGCCGGTGGCTTCCTACGCTCTGGAGTTTCGCACTCTCGCGGCTGGTAGTGGGTGGAATAACGCTGCGTTGATCAACGTGTTTAGATGCGGACTTAATCCAGATATACAGAGGGAATTAGCCTGCAGAGATGATTCCCTAACCCTGGATCAGCTCATTTCACTGTCGATCCGGTTGGATCAACTTCTCTCGCGCCGACCCAAGATCAGTCCTCGCACTCAACACACTTCTGTGTCTCTGCCCCGCGCTCCCACTCCAGAGAAAGCTGCGCTGCCTGCCCCAGAGCCCATGGATATCCAGAAAACCCGGCTAACTCCTGAGGAGCGGCAGCGACGAATCCGGCTTCGCCTATGCCTTTATTGTGGAGAGGCCGGGCATTTCAAGGCTGAGTGTGGTCTCCTGACCCGACCTGTGAAAGCTCCAGCCCTGGGACACGTAAGCACAACACAATCCTTCGCTCTAAATGTTTTTCTTTGCCTGTTAATATTGTGTTACCTACTGGTATGCTCTCTGTCCCAGCGCTTGTAGATTCCGGGTCGGAGGGGAACTTCATCAGCCAGGACCTAGTTAAGGAGCATGGAGTGCCCACCAGAGAACTTCTACGTCCATTAGCCATCCATGCTGTTGATGGAAAGACTGTCCGCTCCAAGCCGGTTACCCTGCAGACTCTGCCCATCACTCTACAAGCCAGCGCTCTTCACTTTGAGGAACTACCACTTTTCGTGCTTCCCTGCACCGAGCATCCAGTTATCCTGGGCATGCCATGGCTGAAGACCCACGATCCCACTGTCTCCTGGCGCGATGGGGATATCACGGTTTGGTCTACTCACTGTCATGAACATTGTTTAGCTCTGGATAGTTTAGTTATTCAGTCAACTTCTGTAGAGAGTCCTGAAGTTTCTGATCCTATTGTTGTACCCCCTGAATATTCAGATTTTTTGGAAGTGTTTAGCAAAGAGAATGCTACTAAATTGCCTCCGCATCGTTCTTATGACTGTGCCATTGACCTAGTGGAGGGTGCCACCCTACCCAAAGCTAGGGTCTACCCCCTTACTTTAGATGAGGAGAAAGCTATGAATGATTACGTTACCGAAGCGTTAGCTCAAGGTTTCATTCGGCCGTCGAAGTCCCCTGTCGGTTCTGGGTTCTTCTTTGTGAAGAAAAAGGACGGGGGACTGAGACCTTGTATAGATTATAGAGGGTTGAATGCGATAACTAAAAAATTTGCCTACCCATTGCCTCTCATTCCTAGTGCACTCGAGCAACTACGCACGGCCTCTTACTTCACCAAACTCGATCTCCGCAGTGCATATAATCTTATCCGCATTAGGGAGGGGGACGAGTGGAAAACAGCGTTTACCACTACTAATGGCCACTATGAATATCAAGTTATGGGCTATGGTCTCGCTAACGCCCCCGCCGTTTTTCAGTCATTTATGAATTACGTTTTCAGGGACATGATTGGGAAATACGTAACACTTTTTATAGACGACATTTTGATCTATTCCCCCGATCTTGAATCACATGTCAAGCACGTTCGTTCTGTTCTCCAAAAGCTGTTAGATAACAACCTTTATGCTAAAGCCGAGAAATGCGAGTTCCACCTTCAGAGAGTCGCATTTCTCGGCTATGTCATCAGCTCCCAGGGAGTTCTTATGGATGATTCGAAGGTAGATGCCGTTACTAGTTGGCCTGTTCCCCAATCTATCAAAGACCTCCAACGCTTTTTAGGATTCGCAAATTTTTACAGGCGTTTCATACGCAACTTTAGTGCCATAGCAGCCCCCCTTACAGCGCTAACTAAGAATGCCACCAAAGTTCTTAAGTGGTCTCCTGAAGCTGACAAGGCTTTCCAAGAGTTAAAAGCCGCCTTTGTTTCTGCCCCCATCCTCAAACATCCTAATCCGGATCTACCTTTTGTTGTTGAAGTTGATGCTTCTAATACTGGCATTGGTGCAGTACTCTCCCAACGCAGCGGTTCACCGCCCAAATTACATCCCGTAGCTTTCTTCTCAAGGAAAATGTCACCTGCGGAGCGTAATTATGGGATAGGGGATAGAGAGTTGCTGGCTGTAAAACTAGCTCTAGAAGAGTGGCGTCACTGGCTGGAAGGTGCTGCACACCCATTCACCGTTCTCACAGATCACAAGAATCTAGAGTATCTCCGTACAGCTAAACGCCTAAACCCCCGTCAAGCTCGTTGGTCATTGTTTTTCTCCCGTTTTAATTTTTCTATTTCATTTCGTCCTGGTAACCGTAATACTAAGGCTGATGCCTTATCCCGTGTTTTTAGTTCCCCAGACGACACATGCCACGCTTCCGAACCCGAACCCATTCTGCCACCCACTGTTAAAGTAGCAGCTATTAGATGGGAACTAGATGATCTCATTCAGAAAAGTCAAGTTAACACACGAATTCCGGAGGGTTGCCCTCCTCACAAGATTTATGTACCTGAACAGTTTCGCGATCAGCTCATTGGCTGGGCACATGCTGCCCTTACTTCCGGTCATCCAGGTGTTACACGCACACTACAATTAATCTCAGCTCGGTACTGGTGGGAAACCATGCGAGCTGACGTTCAAACCTTCGTAGTTTCTTGTTCAGTCTGCGCACAATGCAAAACACCCAAAACCCTTCCAGCCGGTAAGCTATGTCCCCTGCCTGTTCCTGAACGACCATGGTCACATATTGCTGTAGACTTTGTTACTGATTTACCTGAATCTGAAGGTTACACAACTATCCTTACAGTGGTAGACAGATTTTCTAGGGGAGTTAAGTTTATCCCTTTTCCTGCACTTCCTACTGCTCTTCAGACCGCCCAAGCTATATACACACACATTTTCAGACATTATGGGGTCCCGGAGGACATTTTGTCAGATAGAGGTCCTCAATTTACTTCTCGGGTATGGAAATCATTTTTTGAACATTTGGGTGTACACGTGAGTCTCACTTCTGGGTTTCACCCCACTAGTAATGGTCAGTGTGAGAGAGTAAACCAAGAGTTGGGAAAGTTTCTAAGGTTATACTGTTTCAAGCATGCTTCTGAGTGGTCACAATATTTGATTTGGGCTGAAATAGCCCAAAACTCCTTAACTAACTCCACGTCTGGTCTCACTCCCTTTCAGTGCATTCTGGGTTATCAGCCTCCGTTAGCTCCGTGGACAGCGTCGTCCACTGAGATTCCCGCTGTTGACGACTGGATGAAGCGGAGTGAGCAGGTGTGGGAGGAGACGCATCAGCAGATCTCGGAAGTCTTACGGAAATATAAGGAGCAGTCCGACAGACACCGTGGTACCACCCCCCAATACCAACCCGGAGACAGGGTGTGGTTGTCGACCCGGGACTTGAGGTTTGAGGGGGCCTGTAGGAAACTGCTGCCTAAGTATATTGGCCCATTTAAGGTGTTGTCTCAGGTTAACGAGGTGACTTATAAGATTGAGTTGCCAGCTCAGTACAGAGTGCATAACTCGTTCCACGTTTCTCTGCTCAAGCCTCTTGTCCCAGGTCCGCTTGCTGAGGGTGTTCCAGATGACGTGCCGCCTGCGGCTGTGGAGGGGGAGGATTCGTCTACCTATGCGGTTCGAGAGGTGTTGGATTCACGCAGGCGTGGCGGTGTGCTCCAGTACCTCATAGACTGGGAGGGTTACGGCCCTGAGGAGCGTTGCTGGGTTGCCGCTGGTGACGTGCTGGATCCTGCTCTACTGGCCGAATTTCATGCCCGTCACCCTAGTAAGCCTGCTCCTAGACCCCGTGGGCGTCCCAAGCGCTCACTCTCTTCTTCGGCTCCGGTACGTAGGGGTTCCCAGTCTCGCAACCCCCGCCTGCCCGGCACCTCTGAGGCTACGCCTGGTCCTCCCGCCGGTACTCCCTGCCCGTCGGGTGGACGTCGTCGTGGTCGTCCCCGTTCCGGCTCCGTTCCGACTCCCTTGGGGGGGAGGTACTGTCACGTCTGGTGCTGTTAGCTCCTCTGTCCCTTCCACACCCAGCTCTAACGGAGGTTCTCAGGTTAACAACTACACTACCCAGAATGCACCACCCGCTGACATCACGCACTCACCTGATCACGTGACACCTCACCTGCTTCCACCAGGAAGCCCCGAATACTGATTACTGGCACTATAAAGGTGCACGCCAAACAGACTTCATTGCCGCGTACTGTAGGTTATCCTCATACAAAGCGTTACTTATCTCTTGTCTCAGTTTACTTAGTGTATGACCTTGCTTTTTGTTTCTCGACGCCGATTCTTGCCTCTGCCTTTGATGTTGGATTGTTTGTGTATGACCTGGACTGTACTTTCACCACCGCCTCTTGGATTATCTCTGATACTGGATTGCTTGTGTATGAACTCTGGACTGTCTCTCGTTTATGGTATGGTTTTGTCTGCATTGCTCTGTCTACTGGTGATCACCCTTGTTTTTGTATCGACCCTGATTTCATCTGTTTATTATCATAATAAACACATTTTGTTTTTATCAGTATCTGCGCTTGTCTGCTATTCTGTTCTGACCATGACACATTTAGAGCATTTATTTACAGAAAATGAGAAATGACTGAAATAACAACAAAAAAAAAAGATGCAGAGCTTTCAGACCTCAAATAATGCAAAGAAAAGAACAAGTTCATATTCAAAAAGTTTTAAGAGTTCAGAAATATACAATATTTGGTGGAATAACCCTGGTGGTTTTTAATCACAGTTTTTTTTTTTTTTATGCATCTTTGCATCATGTTCTCCTCCACCAGTCTTACACACTGCTCTTGGATAACTTTATGCTGCTTTACTCCTGGTGCAAAAATTAATTCAAGCAGTTCAGTTTGGTGGTTTGATGGCTTGTGATCATCCATCTTCCTCTTGATTATATTTCATATAGCTTGATTATATTTTTATAGCATTGATTTCTATGGGTGTTTACTGTGTTCAGGTTGTGTGTAGTTATTCAAAAAGTATTCCTGTATAAAACAATTTTTTTAGAATGAAAATATACCATGTACAGAATACAGATGCTGCATTTGTATATTGGGAATATGTTTTTTCAGTAAGTATAGTGCTGGTACTCCATCAGGTCCTGAAACTGGTGATTTTGTAGTCAGTGGTGACGGCAGCTGTGATTGGTCCAGCCCTGTTTCAGAGGAAGTGCAGGGGAAGGTGGTGTTCAGATCCAGATGGTGCAGCCCGGGGGCAGAATCGTCTGGAAATCAAAACCATCCAGGTCGCAATTAGCCGGGTGAAGTGTATGTTTAATTAAATTTATTCAACACTTTGTTACCTTGCTGCTTCATAGCAACGTAGCTACAGGGGCTGGATCTACCAGTACTGGGGTTTCAGTGGCCGCAGAGTTTTGGGTTTCAGGTTTGGCAGCCTGTAGTACATTGCTTTATGTACCCAACAGATTTATTTAATATTATGTTTTTTTAATATTTTCTCTGAATGAACACATTATTACACATATACGTAAATCAATATTAACCTTCACGTTACAGAACTATTTCTACATTTTATACAGGTTTCTTTTACATAAAAGACATTACATTACATTTTCTTCCAATACCAGCATTCACTATAATTTTCCACTCTCTCATTCAAAATGCCTCTAAATATATTACAATTTTTTTTTTTAAACAAATGAAAAATCTTAATACATTTTCTGAAAGTTACGAGAACGCTATATAGAAAAGACCACAATGCACTACATTAAAAGAAGATACAGCTCTGGAAAAAAGAGATCACTTAAAAATGATGAGTTTCTTTGATTTCACCAAATTGAAAACCTCTGGAATATAATCAAGAGGAAGATGGATGATCACAAGCCATCAAACCACCAAACTGAACTGCTTGAATTTTTGCACCAGGAGTAAAGCAGCATAAAGTTATCCAAAAGCAGTGTGTAAGACTGGTGGAGGAGAACATGATGCCAAGATGCATGAAAAAAAAAACTGTGATTAAAAACCACCAGGGTTATTCCACCAAATATTGATTTCTGAACTCTTAAACCTTTATGAATATGAACATCTTGTTTTCTTTGCATTATTTGAGGTCTGAAAGATCTGCATCTTTTTTTTTTTTTTATTTCAGCCATTTCTCATTTTCTTTAAATAAATGCTCTAAATGAATATTTTTATTTGGAATTCGGGAGAAATATTGTCTGTAGTTTATAGAATAAAACAACAATGTTCATTTTACTCAAACATAAACCTATAAATAGCAAAATCAGAGAAACTGATTCAGAAACTGAAGTGCTCTCTTATTTTTTTGTTACTTGATTTTTTAACAAAGCAAATTTTAATTTGTTTAATTAAGTTTTTTGGTCATTAATACCGCCATCTTGGCATAATTGCTTTTAAACCTCTTTATGGAATGTTTTATTACTAAATCTCCATTTGGAGGGCATGGGCATCATTATTCACGTTGTTCCAACACCCCAGTTGTACAATATGGGATTCGACCCAAGCTGCTGAGTATAATGTGAGTTTTGGCCCGCATCGCTTGTGACTACACCCTGGTTGCCAAGTATATAAACTCTAAGGTCTAAGTATAATATAGGAATTGGCCCACACCACTTTTACCAACACCCTGGTTGCCAAGTATAATATGAGAATTGACCCACACCACTTTTACCAACACCTGGTTGCCAAGTATAATTTGGGAGTTGTCCCAAGACACTTATGCCTAAATATAATGTGAGTTTTGGCCCACATGACTTGCAGCAACACTCCAGTTGCCAAGTATATTATGAGAATTGGCCCACACCATTTGTGCCAACACCCCGTTTGCCAAGTATAATATGTGAATTCACCCACACGTCTTGTACCAACACCCCGATTAACAAGTATAATATGGGACTCGGCCTGAGCTGCTTGTGCCTGCACCCTGGTTGCCACATATATTATAAGAATTGTCACTTAAAAGACACTTAAGCCTAAGTATAATATGGGTTTTGGCGATTATTATTCTTTCGCCAACTCCCTGGGGGCCGAGTATAACATAGGAATTGGCTCACATCCCTTTTGCCAACACCCCGGTTGCCAAGTATAATATTGCGAATTGTCCTAAGACACTTGTGCCTAAGTATAATAAAGGTTTTGGACCACACCACTTGCACCATCATCCCGGTTGCCAAGTAAAATGTAAACATTGAACCACATCACTTGCACCAACACCCCGGTTGCCGAGTATAATATGGGAATTGTCCCAAGGCACTTATGGCTAAGTATTATTTTTGTTTTGGCCCACACCACTTGCACCTACACTCTGTTTGCCGAGTATAATATGGGAAATGGCCCACAACACTTGTGCCAACACCCCGGTTGCCAAATATAACATCAGAACTGTCTTAAGACACTTAAGCCTAAGTATAATGGGTTTTGGCGTTTATTATACTTTCGCCAACACCCCGGTGGCCAAGTATAATATGGGAAATGGCTCACCCACCTTTTGCCAACACCCAAATTGACTAGTATAATATGAGAATTGGCCAACACCACATGTACCAACACCTTGGTTGCCAAGTATATAAACTCTTAGTCTTAAGTATAATATGGAAATTGGCCAACACACCAGTTGCCAAATATAACATGTGAACTGTCCAAAGACACTTGCGCCTAAGTATAATATGGGTTTTGGCCCACACCCCTTTTGCCAACACCCCAGTTGCTGAGTATAATATGCTAGGGGTGAAAAAGCATCACTTTTATATAAATATAGTTTATAGTTCTGTTAGTTAAGTCTTTCATGTTTTAAAACTCTGGCTCCGCCCCTGACAGACACTAATTATAAGCTGGTAAGACTGGGACACACACATGAATTATTACAGTCCGGAACAGCAGACGTTTGCTCATAATGGGTCGAGACTAGAGACATAAAAACAATCTCGGCAGCATAATTGAGTAGCGTGAGCGATATCAGCGGAAGCAGCGTCACGAGTTGCTACTCGTCACGCTCGGCCCCATAGGTTTTATTTTCCATATCAGACGTGACACGGCGGCGCACGCGGCTCACGCAGAGACAATTACGCCGCTGGCGATGTTGGGAGAGGAGATTGTTGATGGTTCAGCCCGCGTTCACCGGCTCTGAGGTAGCGAAATCTGAGTGCCATCTGTACCCAATCCACAGGATCTTAACCAGCAGCATTTATTGCACATATGATTACTGGGTGGCATGCTGTTTTCTTTACAAGCCATCTGTCCAGGAGAGGCTACACCAGACCCAGGGAGAAAAAAAAATAAATATATAAATAAATAAAAAAAACCCTGGTGTGCTGGAAAATATGAGTCTCTGACTATCCACTGAGCTATTCGTACAAAGCTGCCACTGTGTTTTATACTGTTTTACTTAAGAAAAGGTTAATATTAGAAGTGTGAAATATAAAGCTCCATCTGTGCGTACTGTATATACAGCATATATACAGTTATAGTCCACTTGAATTTTATACAGAGTAATTATACATACACTATATATACACTACCGGTTAAGAGTATTAGAACACCCCCATTTTTTTCCCCATTTTTCTTTCCTATTTTATGACATTTAAGCTCTTAAGGGTTTAGTAAATAACCAAAAATGGTGCAAAACCAAGGTTTAAAAAATGCTGCAATAAACTGCCAGGTCCTTACAGTAAAATATACAGTATATACAGTTTATTCTATAAACTACAGACATTTCACTCATGCCTAAGTATAACATGGTAATTGGCTCACACCCCTTTTGCCAACACCCCGGTTGCAGAGTATAATATGAAAATTCTCCCAAGGACCTAAGTATAAATTGGGTTTTGGCCCACACCACTTGTGCCAACACCCCGGACTGGACAGAAGTTAGAGACATGCAGATTTAAAAAAGGAAAGAGGCTTTTAATTACAAGACTAGGATAAATTCTAAACAGGTACATAACAAAAGGTGCAAGGCCAACAAAATAGAAAACAAAAATAGAGTAGCAACGGTCGTACACATAAAATGAAACAAGAGTGGCAGGAGTGCTAGTAATGCTAGGTAGCTAGTCAAAACTTGGCAATGAACTGTACAAAGGAGAGGATATAAATAGACAGAGAAGCAGGTGAAAACAATCAATAGTCAGGTGACTGAGACCGAATGAGTGTCATGTGATGATTAACATCAGCGGCATTCTGGGAACTATAATTCTGGGACACTATAATTAAGCAATAACACACCAGAGGGAGTTAGCGGCCTAATGCCTACGACTGCAGCCCAGCAGTGCCAATATTACATGTTATAGCACGAACCTCGAGTGTATTATTGTGATTATTATACCACAGTTCCATTATCACTGTTTATTAGAAGATTTTGAGTTAAAGAGGAGGAGAAAGTAGGATTTGTTTGGTTATAAAATCACTACGCCAGTTAAAACAGTTCCATTGCTGCTCTGTTTGTAGCTGCACTGTAAGCTCTGCACTGTTGCTAGTTTAGCGTGGCGGCCTCTATTTTTAGCCATTTCAGTCCAAACTGTGGAAATGTAAGCTTATTGTTAATAAACAAAAGAGCTTTACTCACACAAACATAAAAAAAGTTCAGGAGATAAATCTGTGTAGATGAAAGTTCAGCGCTCGATTGAATTAGAAAAAAAGTTTTTTTGACTACACGAGTCCCCTATTTTACATTCAGCTTAAAATACCCGGTATTAACTGTAAATTATAAACACTTAAGCTTTTATCTGATATTGGAGACATGGCGTTTCTGCACTGTGTCTCTATGGAATCCAGTGGCTCCCAGTGGTGTTTAAATAATAACATCGCATTTGGTTTGTATTTGGTTTGTAAGCACTGCTGCATCATTGCTAGGTTACCTGTATGTGGCGGACTTATACACTGAGAGCTTCGGTTACAGTGCATTACCGGCTGATAACGTCACTCATAAAACGGTTCTTAGCCAATCACATTGCAGGGTCGAAACTAACTGTGGTATAATTCTGTTTTTATATTATCAGATAATGTTTCGACTGTGCTGTTCCACTGCTCATCTTCTCTGTTTAAACAACTAAATGGTTTCTTCTATGATTTGCCCAAATAATCTTCTACAGCACCTTTATTCTGAAGAGTGTAACTTCTTGCAAACTTCAGTTCCAGCCCTAATCAAGCCGACCTGATCGTATAATTAGTGCCTTTAGAAATGTCTGATTAGCTGAGGGAGGTGAGTTGGGTCTGGGTTGAAGGTGAAACCTGCAGGAGGAGGTTATTTGTGAGAGTTGATATAGATTATTTTATTTATTCAGGGTTATTCAGGGTTGAATTTTTCTCAGTTGGATTCAGCTGGTTTCCTGTTCTGGGGTCGGCACTGTGCAGATGCCTCACAGTTCTGGTTTAGTTCCTGCTTTGTTTGAAGCCGCCGTTCGTGGGAGTGACATTCACGGTTCAGCCCACATGCAAATTCCTTATGCTCATCCAAATTTCCAGCCCGGCTGCTGAAACTGAAGCTTCTGCTTTGTGTTGTTTGTTGGAGAGGAAGTTTTGCATTTATTGCTGTCGTTAAATCACTGCAATAAAAAAAATATATATATATTTTTTAAGTATTTGCCAGGTTAATTTTATTAAACAGATATGGCCATCTCCAGCTCATTATTATACTGGTACATTTGACCATTAGAAATTAAAGAAACATTAAAGATTATATTTTCTGTAGTAGCTCATAAAAAGATAAGGATGTATTATCAGATATTAAGAAATCATGCCCAGTTTAAAAACATGACAGCTCTCATCAGCTGAGCTGCAGACAGTATTTTCTTATTAGAACTATGCAGTACATCATGGAAATCTGTGCGGGTTTTGGCCTTTGAATCTTCCCACTGTCCCATTTCCACACTCTGGTTTGCCAGGTATACGTAGAACACAACAGCACACAAACAGTATGCTGTAGTCATGGAAACGGGTAGCTGGCTATTGTTTTGCTGAACAGGTAATCACTGAGCTGCTGTAAGGTTGCTAACCATCACTAGGAGGTTGCTAACTATTACACAGGCGTTTTGGACATTGAAACATATACACACACATATATATATATATATATATATATATATATATATATATATATATATATATACACTTATTACTCAGCTACAGATTAAGACTCAAACTTTTCATCTGGGGAGGAGCAGAAAACAGAAATCAGTCATGCTTACATGTTTTATAAAAGAAGAGGGCACTTCAGTTTCTGAATCAGTTTCTCTGATTTTGCTGTTTATAGGTTTTTGTTTGAGTAAATGAACATTGTTGTTTTATTCTATAAACTACAGACAACATTTCTCCCAAATTCCAAATTAAAATATTGTAATTTAGAGCATTTATTTGCAGAAAATGAGAAATGGCTGAAATAACAAAACAAACAAAAAAAAAAAGATGCAGAGCTTTCAGACCTCAAATAATGCAAAGAAAAGAAAAAGTTCATATTCATAAAACATTTTAAGAGTTCAAAAATACTAAAAATATATTTGGTGGAATAACCCTGGTTTTTAATCACAGTTTTTTTTCATGCATCTTGGCATCATGTTCTCCTCCACCAATCTTACACACTGCTTTTGGATAACTTTATGGTCTCTTTTTTTCCAGAGCTATATATTATCAAATAAAGTTGATAAGAAAACTTAAAGTATTTTCTGATCAGAGGTTAAATATGGAGAGGAATCAAGACTTATACAGATAAAGATACAGATTTTTAAGCCAGTCAAAAGAAAAAGGTGGGAGTTGTTCGGTACCTCTCAAATCCATTTGTAGCAGCCTTTATTTCTTTTATACATTTTGAATATCTGTCATATTGGTTGAAATTGCAATAGCTTCAATATCGTCACAATAATAACGATGTTTCAGCTGAAAAGGGGCAATATTAGTTTTGAAACCTATTAATCTTTCTATCCATTTAGCTGAAAAAAATAAAGTCAAGACATGACAAAATAAAATGCAATTTGTTTATCTCTGATAAATCATTTAATATTTCATTTACAGCTTGAGAAATATATCATACAGTGGAATATAGCAAGAGTTCAAGGACTTTTAAACCATATAACCAAACAACAGCATTCATTTACAAAAAAAAAAGCTCCAACTGTTCCCTAGTGAAAAAAAGTAGAATAAAGTACATTAAGCACTATTATTATGCTATAGTGCACTAAAGTGTTCTTGTAGCCACATTATTATTAATCAGTATATTTAAAGAGTGATAAAATAAACAACTTTTTCTTTTTGTACTTATTATACTTTAATTACAGTATAAAAATAGAACAAAATTCTTAGTTAAATTGTGCTAAGTGTACTTAACTGTACTAAAATGGAACGGAAATTTTTAAATATACTTAAGTAACATTTAAACTACTATATTTTAAATATGCTTACAGTAAAATTATAATACATTTAATAATGATGAGTATTACAATTTATTATACACCAGGTATCTTAGAAATGTACTAAGAATTGATATATATATATATATGATCTGTCTTTACATTAGAGTACAAATATACATGCTTGTTGTTCCTGTCTTTTGTAAGTAGCACACTTCTAATATATACTTCGTTGGGTATGAAAATATATATTTTAATATACTGTACTACAAATTTTAGCACGTTACTTACCTTTTAGCTGTTATATCGAGGTAATACCTAAATATATTTGTTTAAAACATTTTACCAATAATGCAGTAATTTAATTTACTTTCTAAAAAGTTACATGGTGCATTGTATTTTAAGTGAGCTACTGTAACTACAGCTGTTTTTTAACACAGTTTGCTTAAATGTAAAAAAGTATATTTGTAAATAAGTATTTTAGAAGTATACTGAATTACATTAAACTAAAAGTGTACCATCTCGATCCCTTAGGTCTGCTACTGCTGGACTTCTTAAAGTCCCAGCCTCTAAACTCCGTGGCTTTGGTGATCGGGCTTTTTCCAGACTTGCTCCTCAACTATGGAATTCTCTCCCATCTGTGGTCAAACAATCCTCCTCTCTTTCCTTGTTCAAATCTACACTCAAGACTCACCTCTTTTCTCTTGCCTACGGCCTTCCCTCTGTTTAATGTACTATACCACTTATCCCTGCTGTCTGTTCTCGTACTATGTTGATTGTCTGTCTCCACTTGTTGTGTAATGTTTCTATTTGTTTTCACAAATGATGACTGTAAGCGTCTTTGGGTTTTAGAAAAGCACTATATAAAAATAAAGTATTATTATTATTACTTCATAGTAGTCTATTTTTTAAAATACATTAAAATATTGTACTTTAAATATCAAAGTATGATCAAAGTTTACTTTCAAATATTTTATGAAAGCATAATATTAATGTACTTTTAATATATTTTAAGTACATAAATCTGTTAATATATTTAGAGCAGTTTTAGACATTTCTCAATATGTTTTAGGTACAACCAAGTAGATTTTTTTTTTTTTAACAGGGAATGTAATACCTAAATATATTGATTTAAAACATTTTACCAATGTAGTAATTTAATTTACTCTCTAAAAATAATTACATGATAGATTGTGCTTCAAGTGAACTACTGTAACAGTTTTTTTTTTTTCTTTTAACACAATTTGCTAAAAATGTACAAAATTATATTTGGAAAAAAAATGTTTTAGAAGTATATTAAATTGCAGTACACTAAACGTGTACTTCATAATAGTCTATTTTTTAATGCACTATATATATATATATATATATATATATATATATATATATATATATATATATATATATATATATATATATATATATATATATATATATATATATTTTATATATATATAATTTATTATTTATTTATTTTTTAAGTGTCAAAAATTACTTGATACATTGTGCGTCAAGTGAACTACTGTAACAGCTGTTTTTAACAGTTTTCTTTAAAAAAAATTTACAAAAGTATATTTGGAAATAAGTACTTTCGACGTATATTAAACTACATTAAACTAAAGGTCTAAGACTAGCAGTCTATTTTTTTAAATACACTATATTGCACTTAAGTATAATTAAAGTTTACTTTTAAACATTTGATGAAAGCATAATATTAATGTAATTTTTAATATATTTTAAGTAAGTACATAAATCTGCATTTTTAGACATTTCTCAATATGTTTTAAGTACAATTAAGTGTATATATATATATATATATATATATATATATATATATATATATATATTAACCAGTGTTTATATCTATTATATATTTTTTGCTCTATTGTAAAATTAGCTTGTTAGCAGTTTCACAGATTCCCAGCTCTTCCGGCGCAGTTATAGAGATGTTGTATAACAGGCTGATGCCCGGCGTCCCTCTGTCTGGCTCTGCCACCGCAGTCGCTGCTTTTCTTAGTATAAATAATAAGTACCAATTTGAGGGAGCACACGTCTTCTCTTGTTGCCTTATCTTTCAATCTGCTCGGCGGTACTCCGGGTTAATAAGGGCCAAACCTGTCTTGTCCCATTCTCCACAATCAGCTTTATCTGACACTTTGACAGGGGCCAATTGCAAAAAGGCAAAAATAACAGGACGGCGAGAGTTTGCCCGTCTAAACGAGGTGCACACCTAATTTGGAGGACTGCGGTCGCGCTCTAGCCCAGTGTAATATAACTGACACGCTGCTACAAGTTCATTCTTAGCCTCCTTCTCCGCTTCATTTGTCATTCTGGGGCGACTGGGCTGCTGAGGAACTGAACTATATATACACAATTCTGGAAAAAACAATAAGAGAGCACTTAAAAATGATGTTTTTCCTTGATTTTAAGGAAAGGAAGATGGATGATCACAAGCCATCAAACCAAGCTGAACTACTTGAATTTCTGCACCAGGAGTAAAGCAGCATAAAGTTATCCAAAAGCAGTGTGCAAGACTGGTGGAGGAGAACATGATGCCAAGATGCATGAAAAAAAACTGTGATAAAAAAAAGGCTTATTCTCATCCTACACTCTACCATCATGCATGCGAATTGGACAGTAAAACTTTCACTAGAACGTTTCATCCTGCACTCTACCATCTTGCATGCACAGCGAACTATATATATACACACATCTCTGGAGGAAAAAAACAGAGCATTTAAAAAAAAAAAAAAAGAGAGAGAGTTTTTGATTTTACCAAATTATAAACCTCTGGAATATAATCAAGAGGAAGATGGATGATCACAAACCATCAAACCACCAAACTGAACTTCTCGAATTTTTGCACCAGGAGTAAAGCAGCAAAAAGTTATCCAAAAGCAGTGTGTAAGACTGGTGGAGGAGAAAACTGATTATTAAACCAAGGTTATTGCACCAAATATTGATTTCTGAACTGATTTTAAAACTTTATTAATAAGAACTTGTTGTTTTCTTTGCATTATTTGAGGTCTGAAAGCTCTGCATTTTTTTATTTATTATTTCAGCCATTTCTCATTTTCTGCAGATAAATGCTCGAAATTAAGAAGACTCTAAAATATTAATTTAAATCTAGATAAATGTAATCTAATTATCTGGTGATTGTAATTGATTTTGGAAGCCTGTGTTTAACATTATAATTTTATATAATATATTTCATGCACCTATTGCACCTAAACAGTGCAATAAAAAAAATAAAAAAGTGACAAATAATTTTTAAAGTCTGTTAAAATTAGCATATCTTACATTGCTTCATTGAGAATTCATATTGCTGCCATGCCCTAATGTATGGGTTGCTGTTTTTTTTTTATATAAACGTTTTCATTGGCTGGTTAAGGGCCTATTCTGATGGACAGCAGGTCTCAGTTATTGTTATGTGACACAAAACACAGAAAAAAAGAAGAAAATACTCTATATGAGGTCAATTTGTAATGGACGCAGTGTCCGAAAGGGTTAACTAATGCTGAAATGACTCATTGAGTTATTGAGTAAGTGAATCAATAGAACAATTGATTAATCAATGGGTCAACTAATCAATCAGACAGGTAGTCTACAGCAAGCAGCATGTACAGTATAATCTGTTAAATAAGCTACACTGTGAATATGGATGTGATTGGAGGTAAATCCTGCCAAAAAATAAAACTGAATTTAAAACACTAAAATAAAAATGCTGTTAAATAATGTTTTGCACTTTCACTTTCCAAATGTGTAAAAAAAAAATATGACTGAAAAAAAAAATGAATCACTTCATTCGCAATGTAATTTTTTCCAATTGAGCACAGGTCATATGTGACAAAAATAAAAATTAAATTAAATTTAAATTAGAAATGTTTTTCCTTGATTTTAAGGAAAGAAAGATGGATGATCAAAAGCCATCAAACCAAACTGAACTGCTTGAATTTCTGCACCAGGAGTAAAGCAGCATAAAGTTATCCAAAAGCAGTGTGCAAGACTGGTGGAGGAGGAGAACATGATGCCAAAATGCATTAAAAAAAAAATGTGATAAAAAAACAGGATTATTCTCATCCTACACTCTTCCATCATGCATGCGAATTGCATGATGAACTAATATATATATATATATATATACATATACATATATACATACACACACACACACACACACACACACACACACACACAAACTATTTTACCTAAACAGTCTAAACGTTTTCATTGGTTAATGGCCTATTCTGATGGACAGCAGGTCTCAGTTATTGTTATGTGACACAAAATAAAATTTAAAAAATAATAATTTTAAATTAAAAAGACATTACCATACAGGTACTGTATTTCACAGTTTTACCACTGAAAATATAATCTATAATGTATAATCTAATGTTTCTTTAATTTCTAATGTTTAAATGTACCAATATAATGATGAGCTGGAGACGGCCACATACGCCCTGGTGAAAAAAAATAAAAAAAAATAAAAAATAAAAATAATATATTATATATACATATATATATATATATATATATATATATATATATATATATATATATATATATATATATATATATATATATATATATATATACTCTATTCGTACTTAAAAGATGTTGAGAAATGTCTAAGTATGCTGTAAATATACTTATAAGAGACTTATGTACTTAAAATATATTAAAAATACATTAATATTATGATTTAATTAAATTTGAGAGTTGGAAAGTAAACTTATCATTTTTTTTTAAGTACATTATAGTGTATTATACATAAATATACTACTATAAAGTACACTTTTAGTTTAATGTAACTCAGTATACTTCTAAAAGGCATATTTCCAAATATACTTTTGTACATTTTTAGCTAAGTGTGTTAAAAACTTTTTAGAAAGTAAATTATATTATTACTACTAATTAAAAAAGTGAATTTATATATATTTTTATAAATATATTTTTATACCAAACGAAGTATATACTAGAAGTGTGCTACTCACAAAAAGACAGGAACAAAAAGCATATTTGAACTCAAATGTAGTTCTAGAATAGTGATACAGTTGTAATGCTCTACTCATTTAACGTATTATAAATTTACTGTCAGCATATTTAAAATATGGGGTTACATACATGAAGTAGTTTACATGTTCAAATGTTACTTAAGTATATTTAAAATAGTTTTTTATATATATTATTTTAGTACTGTTGCGTACACTTAGCACAATTTAACACTATAGCATAATAATGATGAGTATACTTTAATCTACTTTTTTTTCCACTAGGGTAAGGTCTCGGTAGAACGCAGAATCCACTGGAGATCCAATTTAAACCTACAGTTACTTACACAAGATAGCTAACGCTAACTAGCTCTGTAAACAGAAGCTGTAAGGTCTGCCTGTGGGCAGTACTGAGTTGAGGTGGGCAACATTTTACAGCTCTCTGATCAACTCGTATTTCTGAGGATTCTCTTTTACTAGCAGTGATGGTATAGTTACCTTGAAAAAGTAATCCGATTACTCATTACTGATTACTCCTTTAAAAAGTAACTTAGTTACTTTATGGATTACTTGATTTTAAAAGTAACTAAGTTACTTCACAAGTTACTTTATTAGTTACTTTCAGCAGCTGCAGACACCACCTCCCGCCGCCTTAACATAAACATTATAACCAGTTTTGCCAATACTGCCTTTATTGGAAAATGCATTTTTAACAGCAACAATTTATCTCTTAAGTTGAACTATTTCCTAAAAAAATAAGTTTTTTTTATAAAAATAAAAAAAATAACTTTACATAAATATTTTTTTTATAAAAAATAAAATATGGTCTTTCTTGATTTTACTAAACATAAATACTTGTTTTTATAAAAAATATATAAAATAAAGAAAGTCTTTCTTGACCTGACATATTTAACACTGTAAAACTGAACATTGAAGCTGTTGTTCTCTGCAGGGCAGCAAGGAGTGGTTTTATAAAACAGAACCGTGTATATGGTCTAGACCAGGGATCACATATATGCAGACTGCGGTCCGGGTCCGTACCCAGACGTTGTCCAATACGGACCCGTACCGGACCCAACTACTGAGAAGGATTTAATTCTGACCGTGTTCATTCTTTTCTTGTCTTTACGGTATACGCGCTCTGTGCCACAGTGAACTTCCAATCACGTGTGGTGTAAAATCTTTAAATGCTCTCCTCTGCCAATCAAATTTGTGGCAGACCGCTGCCCTGGCTAGTGAATTGGGACGCGGCCGCAAAAAAAACGCCTTTATAAAGAGATAGGGAGCCCGAGAACTGGCGGAAAACGAAAACGGGCGGAAACTAAAGACACGGCGAGCGCGAGAGAGAGAGACAGGGGAGAAAGCGAGACGCGTGTGATTGGGGAAGAGCGGAGGGGGAATGGGTAAGGGAGCGGTGTGTGTGTGTG
This sequence comes from Astyanax mexicanus, assembly GCF_023375975.1. NCBI lineage: Eukaryota > Metazoa > Chordata > Actinopteri > Characiformes > Acestrorhamphidae > Astyanax > Astyanax mexicanus. The sequence goes on from NC_064408.1 coordinate 5,357,306, forward strand.
TGTGTGTGTGTGTGTGTGTGTGTGTGTGTGTGTGTGTGTGTGTGTGTGTGTGTGTGTGTGTGTGTGGAGGAGATGAGGTGAAGAGAGAGAGAGAGTAACGCACAGTGACTTAAATAAGTAACTTTAATCTGATTACTGGATTGGAAATAGTAACGCATTAGATTACTCGTTACTGAAAAAAAGGGTCAGATTAGAGTAATGCGTTACTAAGTAACGCGTTACTGACATCACTGTTTACTAGATAGATAGATCTTTATTGATCCCTTTGGGAGTGTTCCCTCAGGGAAATTAAAAGCTACTGCAGACAGTGGAGGCTCAGCAACAGTTTCATAATCTGCATCCATATACAACAGAGAGTCATTTAGTATATAAAGAAGAAAAAGTGGATTTTAGCAGAAGAAAACCTTTAAAACACCCTATATGTTCAGAGTTCACTCTGAAGACGTCTCTACCTGTAGAAACAGATTTAGCTGGGCTGGATTTTGGAGGGAAGAGCAGTTTCAGTGGAGTTTCAGGCCCATCAACACCAGATTAGCACAGTCACTCAACTCACTCACGGGGGAATTCACCGGGTCACGGATTCCCCCAACCAGCAGCCATCTATCTCCCTGAGTGACCATTCATCAGCTCAACTTTATACACCAGCTCTCTCCACCTCTCCTGCCTAATGGGGCACAACTGGACGCCATCGAACTGCTGCATTCCCATTCCAGCCCTGCAGAGCTGGAGTCCATCACCATTCCACTGATTTTCCCACTCAAACTGTGTTATAGTACACCTGAAGATTAACGGACAGGTGAGTCACACCTGCCTGAGCAGAGAAATCACCAAACTCTCAGACTTAAACCTACAAGAAGAGGCAGAAGATACTCTGGATGGAATGATAATCAAGAAGATTGCAGGCAGTTATTTTAGATGAGTACAGAAAATGGTTTAATTTAATGTAAAATCGCTTGCCTTACTGCAGGTGTTTCTAATAAAGTGGCCACCATTGAGTGGAAGCACAACGTAGTAGAAGTAGAAGTAGTAGTAGTAGATGTTTCCAATAATGTGGCCACCAGTGAGAGGTAGCATAAGGTAGTAGTGTAATAGATGTTTCTAAAAAAAGTGTCCACAAGTGAGTGGAAGCACAAGATAATATACCGTATTTTTCGGGCTATAAGGCGCACTTAAAATACTTATTTTTTCCCAAAAATCGTCATTGCGCCTTATAATGCAGTGCGCCTTGTGTATGGATTTTGCTTGTGTTTACTGACCTCGATTTTTATGTGGTACACGGCGCTCTGTTGTGCAGAATTCCTCACCCACGCCAGAAAAAGATCCCCCTCTTGGGCTAGCGCGCGGTTACCTTTGACTGCCGTACTGCCTCTCGGCTGTGGCTCAGGGTAGCTAGTTTCCACTGTAGCTCCGTGGCCAGAACAAGGTGCCGGTAAACTTTCCTTTCCACCCGTTCTGGGGTAATAGCACAAACTGTTTCTTTTTAGCGCCCACTTCTAAGTAAAGTTAACCTCTTAACACGCGCTGGCCCACCGGCGGGCCAGAAATATTTAATATTTCATAACTGGCTGTGTTTCTGAATAGTTATGAACAGTTACAGGTTCAATATAGACATCCAATATACCATTTTAAAGCTTAGAATCTCTGCTTTTGAGCTATTTAGCGGAATATCCTTTCAGAAAATAAACATTTAGGGCGAAATATGCCTTGGTTATGATTTTAATAATTCATAACTCTCATATTTGCGTTTATCGTTCGTCCATATTTCATCGAATGCGGTCATGTCATACCATTCAAACCGTCTGGCTCTCCGGATTCCAGAACTGTGCTTTTACTGTAGGATGTATGTTTCATGAATTAGAGCTGCGTCAGAGCGCATGTTTCCAGTAATAAAAGGCTCTCCTTTTGTCCTGGGGTAACCTCCGGTCACTGCCGCCACCCCCCGAACACACACCCGCGCTCAGCCACAGGTCCTACCTTCAAAACGCGTCCAGACTAAAGAGAATCCATCAATCCAGTCTCCTGTAATCCACAGTTATATCCAAACAGCGCTGGAAATCACTTCATCCAGAAATGAAACTTATCCAATCTTTATCTCTGTTTTAAAACCGTTTTATTCACCGAATTCGGCACAACACGCAATTATAGTCAGAAGCCTCGCGGAGTAATACGTACTTGCTGTGCTTCAACATAATATTATGGTCTGTCGGAGCGTTACGGCTACCGTTGTCAGGAGCGTCGCGGAGTAATACTACTTGCTGTGCTTCAACATAATATTATGGTCTGTCGGAGCGTTGCGGCTACCGTTGTCAGGAGCGTCGCGGAGTAATACTAACTGTGCTTCAACATAGGTGTGTGTGTAAGGACCGTGAAATGGCTCCAGTTAAGAGACATGCTTACGATGCGGATTTTAAGCTCAAGGCTATCAGTCACGCAGTAGAACATGGGAATAGAGCAGCTGCGAGAGAATTCAACATTAATGAATCAATGGTACGGAAGTGGAGGAAGCAAGAAAATGACCTGCGCCAAGTAAGGAAGACCAAACAGAGTTTCCGAGGGAACAAAGCGAGATGGCCAAAGTTAGAGGACAACATTGAACAGTGGGTTATTGAGCAGAGAGCAGAGGGACGAAGCGTTTCTACAGTCTCTATTCGTCTCAAGGCAACAGCAGTAGCTCGGGAAATGAACAGCTGAGTAACAGCAACGAGACTGACTCTGATAATGACGAGAGGAATCCGGAGATGCTTGATGCTGTAATCGCTGAACTGTTTAACTCAGACACTGAAGATGAAGAATTTGATGGATTTGTGGAAGAGGAATGAACTGAAAAAGTGAGTGCATTGTTTTCATTGTGTTGAGAGACTGCTGCGAGTTACTATTAGAGAGTTATCGTTCAGTTGTTGTGGAGTTTTTGTTCACAGATATTGTGAAGGATTTATTTTTCACAGCTATTGTGAAGGATTTATTGTTCTGAGATTGTACAGTTATTTTTCACAGATATTGTGAAGGATTTATTGCTCAGAGTTATTGTTACTGATATAAATAAAGTTTCATTTAGTGCGCCTTATAATCCAGTGCGCCTTGTGTATGGACTAACACTAAAAATAGACCGTTCACTCATCGTGCGCCTTATAATACGGTGCGCCTTATAGTCCGAAAAATACGGTAGTAGTAGTAGGTGTTTCCAATAAAGTGGCCACCATTAAGTTAAAACACAAAGCAGTATAGTAGTAGTAGGTGTTTCTAATAAATTGGCCAACATTGAGAAAAATGCACTAAAGTGGCCATCATTGCGTGGAAGCACAAGGTAATATAGTAGTAGTAGGTGTTTCTAATAAAGTGGCCACTAGTGAGTGGAAGCACAAGGTAGTATAGTAATCATAGGTGTTTCTAATAAAGTGGCCACCAGTGAAATTTAAAGATAAAGGTAGGTGTTTCCAAGTTCCGAGTTGAAGCACAAGGTAATATAGTAGTAATAGGTGTTTCTAATAAAGTGGCCACCAGTGAGTGCAAACACATTGTAGTACAGTTGTTGTAGGTGTTTCAAATAAAGTGGCCACTAGTGAGTTGAAGCACAAGATAGCATAGTAGTAGCAAGTGTTTCTAATAAAGTGGCCATCATTGAGTTGAAGCACAATGTAGTAGTAGTAGTAGGCATTTCCAATAAAGTGGCCACCCTTGAAATTTAAAGATAAAAGTAGGTGTTTCCAATACAGTGGCCATCATTGAGCTGAAACACAAGGTAGTACAGTAGGTGTTTCTAATAATGTGGCCAGTTACTGAAGTTTAAAAAGATAAAGGTAGATGTTTCCAATAAAATTACCACTAGTGAGTGGAATCACAAGGTAGTAGTAGTAGGTGTTTCCAATAAAGTGGCCACCATTGAGTGGAAGCAATAGGAAGTATAATAGTATGTGTTTCCAATAAAGTGGCCAGTGACACAAGCACAAGGAAGTAGTTGTTTGCCATAAAGTGGATGTTAAGTGTATAAAGTGTATTTTATCTGAATTTAAGCATTTTTTAAGACTTTTAAATGAATATAATGCAGATTTTTAGCTTTATCATCAAACCTGATCCGCTAAACGTATCAAAGTGAGCCGTATGATTCCTCCGAATCATCCCGTTTCATCTGCTTTCTCCGTCTGTGGGTAATGAGGCGTGAGAACCCATCCAGGTGCTGGTCTGAAAGTTAAGCGAATCTGTTCTCGGTTCTATTTTAAAAATCGATGTACAGAAGTTCACAGATAAGCAGGGAAGTGTAGCTTAAGGTTATCTGTCTCGCAGGTTCGGATATAGACTTCGGTAAAAGTGCAGGCATTATCACCCGGTCCACGAGGAGACGGAAACAGAGCTGTCAATGCCTCTGAAAAGAAAAAAAAAAATATATATATATATATATGTATAAAACGTGGTGTAGAATGTGCTAAATGCGCTTATTTGACACCCACGCATTAAAGAAAGATAAATTAAGCAATGTTACACTTGCTCTATAGAGAACAGCAGTGAATTGCTATACTATATATTGCACAGTTTAATAGAAAAGTTACACTTCATGCTTCCCTCTGCAAAAAAAAAGATATACTTAATTGTACCTAAAACCTATTAAGAAATACATAACATATTCATGTACTTAAAATATACTTAAAATATATCAAATGTTTGAAAGTAAACTTTGCTCATACAAAGTACAATTTTGTGCATTTAAAAAAAACAGTCTACTATGAAGTACACTTTTAGTTTAATGTAAATCAGTATACTTTTAAATGACTTATTTTTAAATATATTTTTATACATTTTTACAAGTGTGTTAAAAACAGCTGTTACAGTAGTTCACTTAATGTGCAGTGTATCATGTAACATTTTAGAAAGTTAATTAAATTACTAGTACTCATTAAAAAAACAATTTAAGTGCATTTGTAATATGCAAAAAATTGTAGTACAGTATATTAAAAATATACACTGCTCAAAAAAATAAAGGGAACACTCAAATAACACATCCTAGATCTGAATGAATGAAATATTCTCATTGAATACTTTGTTCTGTACAAAGTTGAATGTGCTGACAACAAAATCACACAAAAATCATCAATGGAAATCAAATTTGTTAACCAATGGAGGCCTGGATTTGGAGCCACACACAAAATTAAAGTGAAAAAACACACTACAGGCTGATCCAACTTTAATGTAATGTCCTTAAAACAAGTCAAAATGAGGCTCAGTATTGTGTGTGGCCTACACGTGCCTGTATGACCTCCCTACAACGCCTGGGCATGCTCCTGATGAGGTGGCGGATGGTCTCCTGAGGGATCTCCTCCCAGACCTGGACTAAAGCATCCGCCAACTCCTGGACAGTCTGTGGTGCAACGTGACGTTGGTGGATGGAGCGAGACATGATGTCCCAGATGTGCTCAATCGGATTCAGGTCTGGGGAACGGGCGGGCCAGTCCATAGCTTCAATGCCTTCATCTTGCAGGAACTGCTGACACACTCCAGCCACATGAGGTCTAGCATTGTCCTGCATTAGGAGGAACCCAGGGCCAACCGCACCAGCATATGGTCTCACAAGGGGTCTGATGATCTCATCTCGGTACCTAATGGCAGTCAGGCTACCTCTGGTGAGCACATGGAGGGCTGTGCGGCCCTCCAAAGAAATGCCACCCCACACCATTACTGACCCACTGCCAAACCGGCCATGCTGAAGGATGTTGCAGGCAGCAGACCGCTCTCCACGGTGCTCAGTGTGAACCTGCTTTCATCTGTGAAGAGCACAAGGCGCCAGTGGCGAATTTGCCAATCCTGGTGTTCTCTGGCAAATGCCAAGCGTCCTGCATGGTGTTGGGCTGTGAGCACAACCCCCATCTGTGGACGTCGGGCCCTCATACCATCCTCATGGAGTCGGTTTCTAACCGTTTGTGCAGACACATGCACATTTGTGGCCTGCTGGAGGTCATTTTGCAGGGCTCTGGCAGTGCTCCTCCTGTTCCTTCTTGCACAAAGGCGGAGGTAGCGGTCCTGCTGCTCGGTTGTTGCCCTCCTACGGCCTCCTCCACGTCTCCTAGTGTACTGGCCTGTCCCCTGGTAGCGCCTCCAGCCTCTGGACACTACGCTGACAGACACAGCAAACCTTCTTGCCACAGCTCGCATTGATGTGCCATCCTGGATGAGCTGCACTACCTGAGCCACTTGTGTGGGTTGTAGAGTCCGTCTCATGCTACCACGAGTGTGAAAGCACCACCAACATTCAAAACTGACCAAAACATCAGCCAGACAGCATAGGTTCTGAGAAGTGGTCTGTGGTCCCCACCTGCAGAACCACTCCTTTATTGAGTGTGTCTTGCTAATTGCCAATAATTTCCACCTGTTGTCTATTCCATTTGCACAACAGCAGGTGAAATTGATTGTCAATCAGTGTTGCTTCCTAAGTGGACAGTTTAATTTCACAGAAGTTTGATATACTTGGAGTTATATTGTGTTATTTGAGTGTTCCCTTTATTTTTTTGAGCAGTGTATATTTTTATACCCAACGAAGTATATACTAGAAATGTGCTACCAACAAAAGACAGGAACAAGAAGCATGTATATTTGTACTATAATGTAATAAAAATAGATCACATATTTAACATCAATTCTTAGTACATTTCTAATCTAATATACCTGGTGCATAATAAATAGTGATACAGTTGTAATACACATTAAACTGTATTATATATGTATTTTACTCTAAGCATGTTTAAAATATGGGGTTACATACATGAAGTAGTTTAAATGTTTAAATGTTATTTAAGTACATTTTAAATAGTTCTATTTTAGTACAGTTAAATACACTTAGCACAATTTAAGTAAGACTTTTGTACTATTTTTATACTGTAATTAAAGTATAGTAAGTATTAAAAAGTTCTATTTTATCACTCTTTAAATATACTGATTAATAATAAAGTGGCTACAAGAAAACACTTTAGTGCACTATAGAATAATAATGCTTAGTATACTTTAATCTACTTTTTTACTAGGGTGTGAATTTCATTTTCCAGCAGGACTTGGCACACTGCCCACACATATCTAATATATATATTACACGAGTTTCCACCAATCAGTGATTGTTTCCCTCTGCTACCGACAACTTTTATGGAGATGCGGATTTCATTTTCCAGCAGGATTTGGCACACTGCCAAAATTACCAATTAGACCAGACAATATGAAAGTACATCAAACTAAACTAAACTAAAAACAAAAACTCCAGCCAGATAATAAAACACACCCAACTGTAGTGGATTAAACAGAGGATTCCTGCATCGCTTGGACACACACACACACACACACACACACACACTACCCCCACTTTATGGTCTATAAGGAACTTCAACCCCCAGAACACTCTAAAAGCCTTGGAGTTATCTTTTTCAAACAGCCTTAAATTTCAAAATGACATTTCCTGACTATTTCTTCACTCAGCCTCGCTTGAGAACCCTAAATGCAAGTCAGGGTAAACATTTTTAAATTCTTTTTTGACATTCCTTCAGACGCTGTCAGTCGTAAATCTGGATTTAGGACCGTTAATGTTTAAACATCTGGAACTGTGCACAATTGTGGTTTTGCCAACAGCACAATCACCAGGACAAGGACGGGACTACGGGACTTGAGAGAGGGTTCAAAACTTAATGAATGCCTTGGAAATTGTAAATTCACCAAATATATTATACCAATTTAGGGGTTTGTGCTTTCTGCAACCACTTAGAAATAAGATTCATGAAGTTAAAATGAATGCTCTTAGCTTGGAAATTACATTCCCAACACCAACTTCACCAACTTCCCCCACGGTCGTAAATTCCGACGACAGCCGCTTATCTAAACACTCAGCAGAGAAGAGGAATTTCTCACTGAGAAGATTTTGCTTAAAATACATATATATTGACTATATAAAAAAGGTGTTTTATAGAATGTTTACTAGATAATGGTATATGTGTTTGGATGTGTCCTGATTAAATTCTCCTACACATTCGAGTCTGAATCAACAAGGTTTAACTAGCATTTGATAATTTAGCTTTATTTGGTTATCAGTGGTTTAACCATGTATTATCTTTTAAGTGATTTAATTGGGTTTAAATAATAACATGACTCTTGATCTCTTTCTGACAGAGTACCATCCATCATTGTATTTCTAAGATTATCTTGAGTATTACAAAACTGTTTGTGGGCAATATATATATATTACATTTATTGTGATTCAATTGTAAGATTGTGTTTCCTGAATTTATCATCACAAACTGATATGCTGAAAAATGTATTTTGATCCACTGTTTAATTGAGTTTTCTTTTGGTTTGATCTATTAGAAAAATTCTGAAGCATGCTGACCATGTGAGCGAGGGGGGGTTTTATGGCCCTTTGTGAATCCCCACCAAAGTTTGAAATTGCTCCTAGACCAATCAAAACACAGACACTTGGGCCACAGGGCCAATCATAGCTCGAAGGCCAAACAGGCCACAGAGTCTAATAGTTAAACTCAGTTTCCAGTTTAGAGTTTCCAGTTTAGAGTTTCCAGTTCAGGTCAGAGCAGTTGGAGGAGAAGCAGTTAGAGAAGGAGTTGGAGAAGATGAGTTGAGGAAAACAGTTAGAGGAGAGAGGTTAGGGAGCCAGAGATGGAGAAAGGATAGACCGTTAGTTTAGTCATCTTAAGTTAGTTTTCTTAGACTAGTGCATTTAATCTTCAAGTATATTAATATTAGCTATCCTAGTTAAAATATCTAAGGTTATTTTACAATCTACGAAGCCAAGCATTATTCCATCTAAGTTTAGCTAAAGTACAGCTGAAAAAGAGATCCGCCAGATCCAACCCAGAAACCTGCGGTCCGGAGGCCACCAGCAAGCCACCTGAGAGCGAAGGGATTTCCCTGTGGGTTCTACTGGGGCTCCGTGCTGACACAGGAAGTCCACCCACCCTGCAGACAGGCTCACGTGATCCTTTTTCGGGGTGAAGCAGCAGACGACCAACCCAGGCGGACGTCACCAAGGCTCACTTCAACAACTCAGAGTAAGGCAGAGCTGGGTTTAATCTTTCGGCAGATGGTGTCTGTTGGTCATGGTTTGGTCGGGTCTTTAATAGAGCGTCTTTAGTATAGATGACTCATTTTGAGTGGCTTGGTTGGAAATAAGAATTGGTTTCGTAGACTTAAAATGCCTTAGACCCTTATTTAGAAATACTCACTTAATAGTTATATTAATCTTTATTCCTTTCATATCAGCATTATAACGTGTTTGTCTTTTATTTCTCATTTATCGTTCTACACTATGATTTGATAGCTAATGGCTACATTTATGACTTTTTAATGAATTATTTACTCATATCTGTGTGATTTAATAAATACTTTTATTTTACAAAACCTGTCATTTCAGTGTGTTTTTCTGGATAACTTGGTTATGAAAATTTCTGTCACCTGTAGAAACCACACCCTGAGATGTCTTGTGTTATTAATTAATTTGATTAATTAATTAATTAATTAATTAATCTAATTAAATTAATTTAATAACTGGCGCCCAATTAAAAAATATTTCAACATCTCAATTAGCACCAGGTATTAAACCACTGAGCCGCTACATAATTTGGCGCGCCAACGTGGGGCAGGATTATATTCTTATTGGTTCTCCGCCGCGAGACCAGAATATACACATTTCATAACCAGTTCCAGAAAATAGCGCTGTAAGTTGCAGAATAAAGTGTATTTTGTTTTTATTGCTAAATGCGTTAGCTGCTGGCTAGCTGGCCTAGCTGGAGTTAACTGCATAAACCCAGCGTGTTAGAAACACACGCACAGGTTCTACACGTGCTTTTGTTTACAATTCAGGACTGGCCAGTCCCCCGTTGTGTGTGCGCGTCGCGCGCACGGTCCCCTGTGTGTCTGTATAACGTGTACAGTTGTGTGTGTGGTATGCGAGCGCTCTTTGTAAAATAAGCTTGGTTGACACACCGCCGTGTGTGGGTAACCTTAAACCCGGGTGTATATACGTGTATATACGTGTGTACTTACATAAAGTTCGAACTGTTTCCGGTAAAATAGACAGATTTTGCCAGTGTTGATCTGATAAGGCCTTCGCGCAGCTCTGAGTCGCGGATCTCCGGCCCACTGACTCCGCGCTCCAGTTAAAACTGCCGGTTTTTGCGCGAAATCCGTAAAATCCTGCAGTACTGGACACTTCCACGTGCGTAAAAGAGTAGCTAACTTTTACGTAACACCACCCTGAGTGGCAGGAAGTTTATTGTGTGCGTGATTAAACTAACCACGCCAGGATGTAAATCCTCTTTGCTCATCTTGTGAAGTGTGTTGCTGCTGTGTTAAACTTTCGGACAGCCGAGTCCTTCTCCTCTGCTATTCACAGTCGACTGAGTCAGTCAAATCTGCTGACCAGGTCCCAGACCCAAGGGGCGGTCCTTAACGTGGCATCATCAGTGGGCGTGACCACTCCCACCAGTCGGCCTCTGCCACCATCTGGTGGACAGCCTGACTATTTACACTCAAACTCAAAGGGTGTTTTACTACCCCTCACCACTAGGGGGGGTACACTGCCACATCGCCATCTGGTGTTTGATTTGGGTAACTGCATACAGTGCAGAAAGGTGCATTTCATTTGTTTGACCACCAGAGGGAGCCACTTAGCCACATAGCTGTGTCGCCACCTGGTGTTGTACTTGTGTAATTGCTATCATCCTGTAGAGTGCATTTAGAGTTTCTGTCGCCAGAGGGTGCCAATTTCAAACAAACTTTTTGTTAAGTTAATAAAGGGAATTTGCATTGTGGTTGGGTTAAATGGTTTGTAAATAAGTAAACAAATAACTGCATTAATTTAATCGGTTTATATTAAATAAGTTTCAGGTCTGCTCTCTCAAACATTACTCTTTATGTTACATTGAACCAAGCTAAATAGCTATCTCCATTGAGTAACTAATCACAACATAAAATAATTAACTGGTCATTTTAATCAATTTGATTAAGTAAAGTTAATTAAATTTTTGTTAATTAATTATTTTCAATTTAATTCAACCATCTTCAAATAAATTAAGATTAATTATTGATCGATTAAGATCAATTATTAATAACTAATTGAAATTAATTAATTAATTAACCATTAAAAAAAAAAAAAAAAAAAAAAAAAAAAACGTATCCAGTTATCAGTTACTCAACCATATACCCAGCACACCTGTGCTTAATACATAGTTAAATTCTCCCATCCTGTACATAGTTAATAACTATACCCATATTTAGACCTGCTGCATATAGTGGCCTACAGTTACTAAACTGTTCACTAGCACCACTGACAACAAATCTAACTATTCTTTCAAAATTAATCTACTAATTGTAACCTTAGGTCACCCACTTTTACAGATTTTCTTCTTAGAAAAGGCACAATGCTAATTAACTCGAACATAAAATAAACTTGTTTGTCATCAAAATTGTTTGATTCCACGTGCTTTACGTAAATCAAAATGTGTGTCACTGAAAAAGCTCTTTTAGAGCTTACAGCTGGTTTACCCCCAGGACTTACCGTCCCAGTCCAACAAATGGACAGTGGGGGTCTCCATGCACTAATTGCCAAAAGCCTCAATGAGTGTGTATCTAAAATCCTTGAGGGCAAGCAACAAGTGGATCCGATTTCCCTAATACTGTGGAAACAACTGCTGTTGTCACAGGATCAACTTGCTGCTTCCTCCAAAACCATTCAAAATCTCCAAACAGAGATTGTGACCTTAAATGATAGAGTTGCAGACCTAGAGAACAAAACTGTACAGTCTGAAATGAACCAAAGAGACCTCAAAACCGAAGTGCAGCTGCTTCAAAAGGAAGCCAACATAGCTACCCAACTTGCAGCTCAGTCACAGGAAAAACTAAAACATGCTATTGCAAGACAGGTTGAGCTACAAACTGAATTAGCACATGCTAACAATGCAGTCAAATTAACTCGAGACCAAACAGAGTTAACATTTGAGCTGATGATGGAGGGAGACTCCCCCATCAATCCAGCTGGTAAATCAGGAACCCCTGGGGTTCCGGATCCTAAGCAACAACCATCCACAAATACAATCCCTCTAGTCTCCCTTAAAGGTGCTGAAGCGCCAGTAGAACCAAGGTTCACTCAGCGTTCCCAGCCACATGGGACCTCTGTGCAACCTCAAGCACCCTCTGATAGAGATTTGGACAAAATTGCGCGTAACATCCCACGCTTTGAACCAGAACCGGATGGTTCTAATGATGTCCACCAGTATCTTCGCGACATTGACTTCTTCTTACGCCGTTTCCCCAAGGCCACGGTAGATGATAAAATCTACCTCATTAAGGTGTCCTCTAGTCGGGAAGTTGGACGTTTCATTGAGCGCCAACCACCCCAGGTTAAGAGAGATTATCCTGCTCTTTGCAAGGCTTTGGAGAATGAGTTCTCCAACCACCTTGTTCAAACCGGCCTTGCTGCAGCTCTTGCAATTAAGCAGAGCCGCCAGGAAAAACCCCTACAGTACTATCACCGCCTCAGGCTAGCTTATTTCGGCTATAGAAATGAGCCTGGAATGGAGGAAGAGGAAGTTTTCAAAACATTGTTCGTGAGAAACCTCCATCCCTCCACCAGTCACTCTTTTGGAGTCGCAGCCTGCCCTCGTACGCTAACAAGCCGGCAGCTGCGTGATTTGGCTCTCAGAGGATTTGCTAAGTTCCAACAAAACATTAAAAAAAAATCTGAGTCAAATGACATCCTGATAATTAATGAGCAGTCCTCCCACGTCAAGCAAAAAGGGGCACACAAGGCTCCAATGCCACCTAAGACCCAGTTAAACCACAAAAACCAGAGAGTGTTCCACTCTTGGCGTCGCTCGTCCCTACATTGGGCCCAGCAAAGTGACCAAAAGCCCTCCTATCGAAAGAAAGGTAGGATAAAACGCAGTTGGAATGGCAAACACTCACAGCACCATGCTCGAGCACAGAGCTCCAGCAAACTTCAATCTCCGCTCAGGAGAAAGAGCCCAAAGCACCACAAACGTTGGTGTCCACCTAAAGGGCACAAGGATGAGACATATCCAACTAACCTGAGCACTAAAGACGGCAGTCTGCTCAGACAATTTCGTAACGAAATACGCAAGCAGGACAATGCTGAATCTGAATTCTTGCCAATTGTCCATGCTCCAGATCAACCTGCTTGGGGGGGTGCGAAATCCATCCACTCCAATGCAGCCTTGGTTGTACAGCCAGACGCTGAAGACAACCACACTGAGGAAGCTCCTTCCCTCAGCCTGGAGGATCCACCACCTAAACAATTCTTGGGTTTCTTAACCAAGAAAGGTTCAACACCAAAATTCTACCTAGCCACCTGGCTGGAAGATGTGTTCGGGTATGATGCTCTTTTGGACACGGGGTCAGACATTTCTTTAATGTCAAATTCACTTTTTGACCAGGTGAGGGCGACAGCCCGCCGAAACAACAAAGAGATACCTCTGAAAAAGTGTGCTCTTCACCTTCAACCATATTCGCACACTGGTATCACTCTGCATTCTGCAGCCCTGGTGCACGTTGCCATCGGTCCAATGAGCCTCACCCATCCAATTCACATTTCTCCATTGGAGAACGTCCCATTGCTCTTTGGCAAAGACCTCCTTGACCGGTTCAAACCATTGATTGACTTTCAGCATCGTAGAATCTGGGCACAGGTTTGCGAACCCCTGCCCTGTCCTAAGGCACAGGATAGAGTTCAATGCTATCATGTTGCTAGCAACATTGAGCCACACAAGCTCATTGAACCTTCAAATTCCACGGGAATCAATGAGAAGCTCACTGTCAGGGTTCTGAAACCACCATCCTCAGAATCCCCTACCATGATTCTAAAACAAAACACCTGTTCATGGGCATTGACTCCCTCTACGGCTGTAGATGAGTACAACCCAAAAGCTGGAAAGTCATTCACTCTTAACACAACGGTCAACGGTGAAATCTTTGTTCCATGGGCTGACAAGTCAGCTGTTCACAGACCACCTGCAGGTTCCTTGCCACGGACTAACTGTGATCCTCTGTTCGTGCACCAAAAGGATTGTTCTCTTCTTGTTCCTGCACCAGTGGTTCCAGACAAACACAGTCCCTTGGATTCTTATGAATGTAAAAACATTCCCACTATCTACACAGATGGATGTGCTTTTCAGAATGCTCAAATCAAATGGAAAGTTAACATGACAATTGATGCATGTGACAACACTTCTTTCAGAACACTGGCATTTCAACTTGATCCACTTGCCACTTACTGTGCGTCTTTCAGGATGCTCAAGGGCCTGTTTGTTTATGCCCCAGATACACACGCTTCATCTTCATTCGTGGTGCCTCAGCGTCATGGGGGGGAGAGCCTGGCCCAGGCCCTCGATCACCCATGGGTGGACCACAAAATGATGGGGGAAACACACCAAGCATTCCCACAATTGACATATCTGCCACTTGTTGGAAAAAGGCTAGTGTGTTTTCAGCCCCAATCTTCAGAAGATCTGTGTGGTATATGGCCAATTCCACAAATGGATTGGGTCGAAAGACTCATGAAATTTGTTCGAAGGAACAAACATCGCATCACTGTGGCAGGTGCATTTGCCAGATGGAGGGGACGTCCCCCAGACCCTATTGAAATGGCTCAGGCCACAACTTTTTCGCTGAACCACACTTTCTCAGGTGTTGGTATATCTCACCGTTCTAGCGGAGAACTGCGGAAACACTCAAAACTGGGAAAAAGCACGCTTGGATACCAACCATTGTGCTACACTGCTGACAAGCTACTGGTGAGGTCCCAGCACAGCACTGGCAAAACAATTCGCGAGCTCAGGTCTCATTGGTTTGGTCCTCATGCAGGGGCAGACAAACTGCCTCGCATCTGGAACCAAATCCCGCATCGTCAGTGTTTTATTAAACCGATTCTCAAACAAGTTCACTGTAACCCAATTAAACTATGCAAAAGCCCCATGGGACAAGTCGGGACCAATAATGCCCTAGGTTAAATCATAATACGGGGCTAAATACCTAGACACACTGAGTGTTCATTGTCCACCATATTCTGACCTGACGCAATTGTTAAATTGAGAACGTACCACACATTCACTGTCTGGAACTCACCTATCCAAGTAGCATAACTCACAACAAATTGGATATTTTGTTAAACCTAGTGTTTGAATCACCATTTCAAACCATTAGCATAGCAGTATAATAAATACATGGAGAAGGGGGGGTGCCAATTTTTTTTTTTCTCTTCTCTTCAGGTGCCCAAAACATATTTTGTTTCCCTTCTGACTACGTTTGCTCCGCTATATTGTTCTCAATTGTTGACTAAGTAGTGGCTAATTATTGAAGCATACCTTATGGGTAGGTTGTCTTGATAAAGTTATAAAGGAACAAATAGCTAGCAAACTATTTGTGACCCTTTCATATGCTTGTTGCCACACTATCACATTAAATTAACTATTCTATTCAGAACCAAAAGCCAATAGCTACAACAAAAAAAAAAAACTGATCATCAGAGAAATTGTATATCCATTAGACCAAAAACTCTGTCAGCGACCTTGTAGTAGATTGTCTTAAGAAAGCATGACCAACAAGACACCAATTGCATGAAAGATGTACCCTAACATGCTCTGTCTACAGAAATCCACGTTGACATCGACCGATGACCCAACGTCCAGTGGCCCATCGATCGATGGGGGGGGAATGTAGTGGATTAAACAGAGGATTCCTGCATCGCTTGGACACACACACACACACACACACACACTACCCCCACTTTATGGTCTATAAGGAACTTCAACCCCCAGAACACTCTAAAAGCCTTGGAGTTATCTTTTTCAAACAGCCTTAAATTTCAAAATGACATTTCCTGACTATTTCTTCACTCAGCCTCGCTTGAGAACCCTAAATGCAAGTCAGGGTAAACATTTTTAAATTCTTTTTTGACATTCCTTCAGACGCTGTCAGTCGTAAATCTGGATTTAGGACCGTTAATGTTTAAACATCTGGAACTGTGCACAATTGTGGTTTTGCCAACAGCACAATCACCAGGACAAGGACGGGACTACGGGACTTGAGAGAGGGTTCAAAACTTAATGAATGCCTTGGAAATTGTAAATTCACCAAATATATTATACCAATTTAGGGGTTTGTGCTTTCTGCAACCACTTAGAAATAAGATTCATGAAGTTAAAATGAATGCTCTTAGCTTGGAAATTACATTCCCAACACCAACTTCACCAACTTCCCCCACGGTCGTAAATTCCGACGACAGCCGCTTATCTAAACACTCAGCAGAGAAGAGGAATTTCTCACTGAGAAGATTTTGCTTAAAATACATATATATTGACTATATAAAAAAGGTGTTTTATAGAATGTTTACTAGATAATGGTATATGTGTTTGGATGTGTCCTGATTAAATTCTCCTACACATTCGAGTCTGAATCAACAAGGTTTAACTAGCATTTGATAATTTAGCTTTATTTGGTTATCAGTGGTTTAACCATGTATTATCTTTTAAGTGATTTAATTGGGTTTAAATAATAACATGACTCTTGATCTCTTTCTGACAGAGTACCATCCATCATTGTATTTCTAAGATTATCTTGAGTATTACAAAACTGTTTGTGGGCAATATATATATATTACATTTATTGTGATTCAATTGTAAGATTGTGTTTCCTGAATTTATCATCACAAACTGATATGCTGAAAAATGTATTTTGATCCACTGTTTAATTGAGTTTTCTTTTGGTTTGATCTATTAGAAAAATTCTGAAGCATGCTGACCATGTGAGCGAGGGGGGGTTTTATGGCCCTTTGTGAATCCCCACCAAAGTTTGAAATTGCTCCTAGACCAATCAAAACACAGACACTTGGGCCACAGGGCCAATCATAGCTCGAAGGCCAAACAGGCCACAGAGTCTAATAGTTAAACTCAGTTTCCAGTTTAGAGTTTCCAGTTTAGAGTTTCCAGTTCAGGTCAGAGCAGTTGGAGGAGAAGCAGTTAGAGAAGGAGTTGGAGAAGATGAGTTGAGGAAAACAGTTAGAGGAGAGAGGTTAGGGAGCCAGAGATGGAGAAAGGATAGACCGTTAGTTTAGTCATCTTAAGTTAGTTTTCTTAGACTAGTGCATTTAATCTTCAAGTATATTAATATTAGCTATCCTAGTTAAAATATCTAAGGTTATTTTACAATCTACGAAGCCAAGCATTATTCCATCTAAGTTTAGCTAAAGTACAGCTGAAAAGGAGATCCGCCAGATCCAACCCAGAAACCTGCGGTCCGGAGGCCACCAGCAAGCCACCTGAGAGCGAAGGGATTTCCCTGTGGGTTCTACTGGGGCTCCGTGCTGACACAGGAAGTCCACCCACCCTGCAGACAGGCTCACGTGATCCTTTTTCGGGGTGAAGCAGCAGACGACCAACCCAGGCGGACGTCACCAAGGCTCACTTCAACAACTCAGAGTAAGGCAGAGCTGGGTTTAATCTTTCGGCAGATGGTGTCTGTTGGTCATGGTTTGGTCGGGTCTTTAATAGAGCGTCTTTAGTATAGATGACTCATTTTGAGTGGCTTGGTTGGAAATAAGAATTGGTTTCGTAGACTTAAAATGCCTTAGACCCTTATTTAGAAATACTCACTTAATAGTTATATTAATCTTTATTCCTTTCATATCAGCATTATAACGTGTTTGTCTTTTATTTCTCATTTATCATTCTACACTATGATTTGATAGCTAATGGCTACATTTATGACTTTTTAATGAATTATTTACTCATATCTGTGTGATTTAATAAATACTTTTATTTTACAAAACCTGTCATTTCAGTGTGTTTTTCTGGATAACTTGGTTATGAAAATTTCTGTCACCTGTAGAAACCACACCCTGAGATGTCTTGTGTTATTAATTAATTTGATTAATTAATTAATTAATTAATTAATTAATCTAATTAAATTAATTTAATAACTGGCGCCCAATTAAAAAATATTTCAACATCTCAATTAGCACCAGGTATTAAACCACTGAGCCGCTACATAATCAAACCTAAAAACTCAACCAAATCAAACCAAATTTGCTAAACTAAAGCACACCAAACCCAATACCAGCAAGACCAAACCAAACTTCCAAACAAAACCAAACAAACCTTAACCCAACGAATCCCAAAACCCAACCAGACCAAACCAAATCAAACCAATTCAATCCAAACGAATCCAATCCACAACAAATTCTAATCATGACAGGCCTATCCATGATGTTTGATCTTCATTGATTCAGGATGCTGAACATCTTTCTTTAGAAATTCCACTTCCCTCCAAAAGCGAATAGTCCTCCAAGGTCTCTTCAGGTTGAGTGGGATTGGAAATTGGAAAACTAACAGCGAGGAGGAGGTTGAAGCCCAGAGGGAAAAGGCTGGAGGAGGTTTGCAGTGTGACAACAAACAGGAAGTGTTCAGATGTTTGCTAATCCTCCCTCCACCCCTTCAATCTATTCTGAGTGACCGCGCAAGGCTTCCCAAGTCAAACAAACCTTAACCCAACCAATCCCAAAACCCAACCAGACCAGACCAAACCAACCCAACCCAGGTCAAACTAATCTTAACCCAACCAATCCCAAAACCCAACCAGACCAAACCAACCCAACCCAAGTCAAACAAACCTTAACCCAACCAGACCAGACCAAACCAACCCAACCCAACCCAACCCAACCCAACCCAACCCAACCCAGGTCAAACTAATCTTAACTCAACCAATCCCAAAACCCAACCAGACCAGACCAAACCAACCCAAGTCAAATAAACCTTAACTCAACCAATCCCAAAACCCAACCAGACCAGACCAAACCAATCCAATCCAATCCAATCCTCAACAAATTCTAATCGTGACAGGTCTATCCATGATGTTTGATGTTCTTCATTGATTCAGGATGCTGAACATCTTTCTTTAGAAATTCTACTTTCCTCCCAAAGCGAATAGTCCTCCAAGGTCTCTTCAGGTTGAGAGGGATTGGAAATTGGAAAACTAACAGCGAGGAGGAGGTTGAAGCCCGGAGGGAAAAAGCTGGAGGAGGTTTGCAGTGTGACAACAAACAGGAAGTGTTCAGATGTTTGCTAATCCTCCCTCCACCCCTTCAATCTATTCTGAGTGACAGTGCAAGGCTTCCACTCGTAAACACAAGCAGCCAATCTGACTCCAAGGCCCTCCAGCCATTTAATTCACGCCCCAGAGCCGGCGCAGAAGGTGAGCTGGTGATTACGGGACGCGGCCGGCTCCGGCTGCTCTCCGGTGAGTTCCTCATTAACATACGGATGCAGGGTAATTACCAGACTGCACCATCAGCACTTCGGAAAACTTCACGAGCGTTATTGTGCTCTGCGGCCCCGAGGCTCGAAAACACACCTTCAAAACCGCACCCGGCAGTTCATCACTCACACTCCCGGCGCCTTTATTCAGAGCCACAACTTCAAAACATGGAGGAACCTGAGCTGTCACCGTTTTTAAGACAAATCCCCGTTTCTCTAAACGTTCGCAGATTGGATTTTCAAACAGATGCATCGTTCGAGAACGTTCTAATTCATTCACATTCACTTCCTCTGACAACAGGCGTGCTGAGCTGTCATCTTCAAACGCCATCCTTTTATGATAAATCTCTCGTTGAGAAGCTTTCAGAAGAGTTTTACCATGTTACCGTGTTTTTGAGTTATGAGTATGAAAAAACTTTCAGTGGAATGAAATCATACTTGTGCTTTCAAACTCAGACTAAGACTGCCCGTGTTTGACTATGTAAATACGAGGTAAAAGTGGCAAAACCAAATCCAATAAAATCCATGGTTAACTAGACCAGACCAAATAAAACCAAATCAACCCCTAAAAAAACCAACCCAACCCACCTAAATCAATGCCAAACAAATCCCAATCAATCAAACCAACCAAACCCAACCCAAACAAAACAATCAATCCCAGACAGACCAAACAAAATCAACATCTAAAATAAAACCCAATACAACCCCAAAAAAAAATAAACTCAACCAAACCAAACTCAATCCCAGCCAGACCAACCCAAACAAACTTAACCCAACCAAACCTAATCCCAGCCAGACCAAACCAAATTAATCCCAAACAAAACCCAATCAAACCAAATTAATCCCAAACAAAACCCAATCAAAGCAACTAAACCCAACTTAAACAAACCAAACCCAGTCCCAGGCACACCAAACCCAATCAACCCCCAAAATACAAACACTACCCAAACAACCCCGACAAAACCAAACTTAATCCCAGGAATAACAAACCAAATCAACCCCCAAAACAAAAACAACTCAAACCAAACTCAATCTCAGCCAGACCAAATCAACCCCCAAAATACAAACCCAACTTAACCCAAACCCACCAAACCAACCCCCAAAATACAAACCCAAACCAAACCAAATCAACCCCCAGAATACAAACCCAACCAAACCAAACTCAATCTCAGCCAGACCAAATCAACCCCCAAAATACAAACCCATCTCAACCCAAACCCACCAAACCAACCCCCAAAATACAAACCCAAACCAAACCAACCCCCAAAATACAAACCCAACACAACCCAACCCAAGCCACCCAAACCAAATCAACCCCCGGAATACAAACTTAACACAACCCAACCAAACAAACCAAAATCAATCCCAGAAATAAACCAAATCAACCCCCAAAACACAACCCAAACAAACTAAACTAAACTCAATCCCAGCCAGACCAAGTCAAAGCCTGGAATACAAATCCAACATAACCCAACTCAACCCAAACAAACTTAACTCAATCCCAGACAGACCATACAAAATCAACTCACAAAAACAAAAATACAACCCAAAGAAACCCAAGCAAACCAACCTCAATCCCAGCCAGACCAAACCAAATCAACAAACCCAACACAACACAACACCCACCCTACCAAACTTAATTTCAAACAAAACCCCCAACCAAAGCAAACCAAATCCATCCCAAACAAAACCAAACTAAACCCAATCCAAACTCAATAGCAGAAGAAAAAACCCAACCCAAACCCAACCCAACCCCAACCCAACCCAACCCAACCCAACCCAACCCAACCCAACCCAACCCAACCCAACCCAACCCCAACCCAACCCCAACCCAACCAAATCCCAGCCAGACCAAACCTCCCAAAACATAAACCCAACACAGCACAACGAAACCCAACCAAACCAAACTCAATTCACGCCAGACCAAACCAACCCCCAAAATAACCCCAACCCAACCAAGTTAAATCCCAGCGAGACCAAACCAAATCAACCCCACAAAAAAGATAAAACATACCCAAACCAACCAAATCCAACCAAACTCAAACAAACCAAACTCAATCCTAGTCAGACCAAACCAAATCAACCCCCATATACTACTGGGCTATCTATTTTTTTAAATAGCTCTAGGTACAATATTTGCTTACCTGTGTTCCATTCCTGGTCTGGCAAAAGGCCCAGTCCCACTTTTAACTATCCTTAAATAGAGCCTGAACAAAATGAGGCATGCTCAGTAGGCCTCATGTTGGGCCATACCATTTAGAGCATTTATTTTATTTTCTTATGTTTTTGTTTATTTCATGGGGTTTTGGCCTATAGTATGTGTACAATAACTATTTTGAATATTTTGTTTTTCCATTCTGTGTTTATTTGATGTATTGTGTGTTAGTTTATTGGTGTATTTCCATGCAAAGGAAATACTTGGTTTTGGCTGGGTTGGTTGGGTAGACCAGTGGTGGCTTATTTAAGGCTTCATTTTGTTGGTGATTTGGTTGGTTAAAAGCCAATGTTAAGAAATTAAGAAAAATGTTGATTCCTGATTAACTAATTTATTTTTTGGTGAATAGTTTTTTTTGTTTGTTTTTTGTTTTTTTTGCTATTTTGACTAAATCTTTGCACCTGTTGCTTAACAAAAACACTTGCACTGCATGTGCAGCTGCAGTTTGCCATATTTTTTTTTCTACAACCCATTACTTTTTTGAGGCACAACTACCCTCACCTGTAGACAAGGTGTTACACCAACCAAACTAAACTAAACCAATCCAAATCAAATTAGACCAAACCCAATTGAAACCACAAAAGTTTGTTTCCAGTGGTCCTGGATTAAAAAAAGTAATTGGATTAAAGGTAGGTGTTTAGAAAAAACATAATTGGTATCGAACCCATTCTGTATAAGGAGAATGTTGTATTGGTAATGTGATCAGGCCAATTTGAGCCAATGGATCAATATACAGGGGTTGGGCGATGAAACTGAAACACCTGGTTTTAGACCACAATAATTGATTGTGGTGACGGACAGTTCTGGTGGAAACAGGAGAGTTGAGGTGCACATTGAATTCTGCGTGATTTGATCAGCCGTGGTTTTATGTTTTTTTGGATACAATCCGGGTTAGCACCCGAACATCCCTTTCAGACAGCTTCCTCTTACAGCGCCCACAGTTAATCCTGTTGGATGTGGTTGGTCCTTCTTGGTGGTATGCTGACATTACTCTGGATACCGTGGCTCTTGATGCATCACAAAGACTTGCTGTCTTGGTCACAGATGCTCCAGCAAGACTTGCACCAACAATTTGTCCTCTTTTGAACTCTGGTATGTCTCCCATAATGTATATGTATATAAAAATAAAGGTCTGGGATCATTCCCTTTCCATTTTATAGAAATGAACGGGCCAGATAAAGACGTCTGCCATGTTGTCAAACTAGCAACCAGACTCTGCTCATTAGATACCAATAGATCACTTTAATCTTAAGCTACGTAACACTTAAAATAAACCCTAACCCTGGTTACTCAGGTTTTCTTTTTTAACATTGTGAGTTTCTGTAGATCTTCTATTGAACTATTGAGGGTTTAAAACCAGTGCTTTAAAGAACCGTCCAGTAAAAATCTATCCACAGAGTCCATCCATGTTTCTTCTAGAGCATCATTATAAATAATTCCTTTTGCTTCCATTTTTCATAAAGATTCAGTAGCTGCTAAATGTTTATGTTCTCTTCAGTCATTTATTTTCTAAAACAGAAGATGAATTGGTGGGAGATTAATTTTGGATGACAGTAATGGGGCGATACGGCACTTCGTCTTTTAACATATGATCATTTGTGAGTAATTGATCATGTTTTTGTCTTTATTGCCTGATATTTAAAGGTCATGTGCATGCTGCGGTGTTTCCTCACCCTGTTTTCTGTATCTGAGAATGGAATGACAAAGTACATTTTGAAGTTAAAATAAATAAAAAAAAAATGTACAAATATACACTGCTCATAAAAATAAAGGGAACAATAAAATAACACGCGTTATATGTTAAAATAACATGTTTTATAATGAGGAGTATCATGTGAGGGTCATGTGTAGGGGTGTGACGAGACACTAATATCACAAGACGAGACGAGACACGATACTGGGTTCACGAGAACGAGACGAGGCGAGATTTAAAAATAAAATTTTAAAGAAAACCTCAAAAATGAAAAAAGGCTTGAAAACTAGAGTTTTATTTGACAAAATCATATAACGCACAATTAACAGACTGGTTTCTCTCACACATTGATTCTATAAGAAATAGAAATAAGAATAAGAATAAAAATAAAACTTATTTAGATCTTATATAAGTGCAAACCACAACCAGTCATATTAAGCCTATGGTTTGTGCTTTTTTTCTCCTAAATCTCTTGTAATTTAACTATTCATAACCATAACCAGTCATATTAAGACTATGCTTGAAGTGAAACAGAGACAGAACATGTTTTTAAATACAGTACAGAGTTAAGGGATTAGTACAGCTGTCTATGAAACAGTCAGGTGTAGGATTTACTTACAGTATTTATATATGGTTTGTGTCTTGTTGGTCACTCTGTTACCGTTTATTGTTTTACTGGAGCCAGATATACAACTCAAAAAGGGGGTATGCAGCCTATGCGACGCATAGGGGCGCTGCACTAAAGGGGGCGCCAAATGAAAGCCCCAAATACATTTTCTCTCAGGACAAACAGCCAATCAGCTTGCTGGTTTTGCGGAGCGCGGTGGGCTAGTAATGACAGAACGTATCTCACCCCCCGGACTTGCGCTCCTGCTGTGTTGCCAGATCCCGCTTAAAAAGTCCTGTAACACCTTAGCCCATGTCTGTCTTCTGTTTCTCCCTTATTTGGTCTCTTGTGCTCCCGCCCCTCTGTTTACCTGTCAAGTGTTCCCAGCCATGTGCTTGTGTTGTTGTTTTTGTACCTGTCTCCACCCTAGCTCCGCCCCAGCCCTGCCCTAGCTATTAGTGTTCTCACCTGTGTCTTGTCTATAACCCCGCCCCCTCGTCATCCAAGCACAGGTGTTTCTCACGTGTATTTAAGCCCCTCTGTTTGAATGTTCAGTGTCGAGTCTTTTGTATCTTTGTGTCCTTGCTGTCCGTATGTATCCTAGTCAAGCCTTTGCTGTGTATGTGTCAGGTCGGTCTTTGTTTCCTAGTCTTTGTTTCCTAGTCTTTGTTTCCTAGTCTTTGTTTCCTAGTCTTTGTTTCCTAGTCTTTGTTTCCTAGTCTTTGTTTCCTAGTCTTTGTTTCCTAGTTTGATATTATCCTAGCCTTGTTTTATGTAAGTTTTTTGCGTTACCCGCGTTTTGTTTATTGTTTTTATTTATCTTGTTTTGTTTAATAAATAAATATATAATTTGCACTTACGTCCATCCCTTCTCCCGTGTAACAAGTCCACACTAAACTTTTTTTTTTCTCGTGCCACGAGATCTCGTCACACCCCTAGTCATGTGACATGCCATGTGAGAATTTTTTGAGGTCAAATGTTTGAAATAAATGTAAAGAGAAACATGTCCGCCCTGCAATGAAAGGATTTAAGCAGCTAAACTCTTGCTTTGTATTGAGTGCGAGCTTATGTCTTCCATAAAGTGTGAACTTATAAACTTATAAACTAACTTATAAAGAGAGAGTTAGCTTATTTGGATGGCTGACAAACCGTTAAACTTCAGAAAGAACCCAAGGTGAAGGTTAAATATTAAAAATCATTGAATGTGTGTAAAACTTAAAGGAGAACTCCAGTGTGAAACTGACTATTGTTGTAGTAAAACATGATAAAAAGTTCTTACCTTTGTTAAATAGCTCACCTCCGTTCTCCCACAGCTTTCTGTGATACAGTAATTGTGTGCTTTTTGCCCAGCACTCAGTACAAAGGCCGCTTTAGGGCATATTTTGCCCCAATAAATCGCTTTTTCCACCGTTATCCAGCTCAAAGTAGCTCCAGACCTCCTTGCTAGAATCTGGAGAGCCTTGACATTTACAACGAGGCATTGATTTTAACTTTAAAAGTGCACAAGAAGCTTATTAAAAATGACAGTTTACATCCCATAGCGCTTCTTTGTAGCTCTGAGCGCCGCCATTACTGTACTGATAATGACATAAACATATATACAGAGACTTCGCATAGCCTGCCTCCTGCCACCCAGTGCATTAAGGTGTTTAATACATCTATAATAATCACAACTCTACCAATTTTTACTCGATTTTCACACAGTTTGGTTTGTTACAAACAGCAGAGATGTAGTTATGATTCAGGATGCTGTCACACATTACAGATACCTGCTTTTATTCTGAAATACTTTATATATTATGCTTTTCCACAAAGACAGACATATATATATATATATATATATATATATATAAATACAAACAGCAATTTTACAGCCCTGTTTTCTTTCTTTAAAACATATCCTAATCTCTCCTTTAATAGAGTTTAATAGAGTTATTTCTAGTTCTCATTATATCGACACCTGGTTGAGTAAATCAGAGCTTAGTGATGTTAATTCAGGTGAGCTGCTGATGGAACTGTACATGTACATACTTACTAAGGGCATCCAGGAGCTTCACAGGATATAACCTACTTAAAAGTGAGAAATACTTGTTACCTTATAATGTAGTTATGTTATATATTTGTTATATATTTATATATTTGCATTTGTTCATTTTTCTTCAGGCAAAAACATTCCTAGTTCTGAGATAAATGGGTTAGTGCAATTTGCTTAGATACCTAAAACTTTAGTGCAGTACTGTGTATAAATATATATTGTTTTTTTAATAAGCTTCTTGTGCACTACTTAAGTTATTAATGCCTCGTTTTAAATGTCAGGTGTGGAGCTACTTTGAGCTAGATAACGCTGTAAAAAGAGTGCTGGGCAAAAAGCATAAAATTACTGGATCTCAGAAAGCTGTAGGAGAACGGAGATGTGCTATTCAACAAAGGTAAGTACATTTTATCATGTTTTACTACAACAAAAGCCCATTTTACACTGAAGTTCTCCTTTAATAAAATGTCTGTAGTTAAATTAAAGCTATTTTAAGTGTAAGAAACACTGCAGTTGTATTAAATTACAGGTCAACCTGTCCGTTTTGGTTCCACACCGCCATTATGAATGACTTTAAATGTTAGTATTGATCTTTTCTTATTGAGTTAAATTGAGGGAACATACGAAGCTGGCCTTCACTAACAGACGAGCCGACATTAATAACACTGGCAATATCGCACCGCTTCATTAAGCTGGCCACGCGATAATGACTAAGATAAGCCTAATGTGTAGCCGGGGTCATTTAAAAGGGCTTTCTGAGCTCAAAGGACGAGCCTAAGGGGAAGCAAACAGTTTAATCAGAAGTTGATCAATGAAGAAATAAATGACTCCGTGACCTTTCTGCTGAGCTGAACAGCCAAAACAATGTCAATAACTGAGCAGAAGATGCAGTGCTGCTCTGCTTAGAAACATTTATATTTATATACAGAACTTTATATTTTAAAAATAAAAATAAGATTTAAAAAATCTGAACTGTTAAATATTCTTAATATGGTTAAAAATAAAAAAAATAAAAAAGTGTATATACATTTTTATTACCATCTAATGAAGTGGCCAGTGTGTATAAACACAAGGTACTATAGTAGCAGGTGTTTCCAATAAAGTGGCCAGCAAGTGGAAATACATAGTAATATAGTAGTAAGTGTTTCCAATAATGTGGCCAGTGTGTGGAAGCACAAGGTAGTATAGTAGTAGGTGTTTCCAGAAAAGTGGCCACTGAGTGGAAGAACAAGGTAGTATAGTAGTAGGTGTTTCCAATAAAGTGGCCAGTGAGAGGAAACACAGTGTGGTATAATAGGGGTTTCTAATAATGTGGCCAGTGAGTGAAAACACAATGTAGTAAAGTGGTAGATGTTTCCAATAAAGTGGCCAATGAGTGGTGGAAACACAGGGTAGTATAGTAGTAGGTGTTTCCAATAAAGTGGCAACCATTGAGTGGAAGCACAAAGTATTATACTAGTAGGTGTTTCCAATAAAGTGGCCACCAGTAAGTGGAAGCACAAAGTATTATAGTAGTAGGTGTTTCCAATAAAGTGGCCAGTGAGTGGAAATGCAAGGTAGTATAGTAGAAGGTGTTTCCAATAAAGTGGCCAGTGAGTGGTGGAAACACAAGGTAGCATATTAGTAGGTGTTTCCAATAAAGTGGCCACCAGTAAGTGGAAGCACAAAGTATTATAGTAGTAGGTGTTTCCAATAAAGTGGCCAGTGAGTGGAAGCACATGCTGTTGTAGGTGTTGGTAGTTCTATTTATACCTTCTTAGTTCTAACAGTATACAGAGTTGTACATATGTATATATGTATAAACATGTGTATACAGTATCAGGGGTCGGGGGGGGTCAGGTCTTTGGTGAATGGTTCTTTGAACATCAAAGAGAAGATGTTCCTTTGAAGTTCCCTGATATCTCCAGGAGAACCAGCAGGACCTGTTCACCCCAACACCCCCATAATCTAAATAAACTGCAGAGTGGGAGTGGTCTCAGAACTCAGAACAGTAACTAAGGAAGCCATTTAGTGATAGGACTGAGATATACTGTATAACATTAGACTATAATAAAAAAAAACACCCTACATAAGGTGCATTGCGATGCTCATTGCTATCTTACACCCCACCAACAGTCTATTTTCACACCTTTCCACCTGCATCATTTAAATAGCAACAGTGCTTCTGAATATATCTACACTGATTGAAAGAAAATAAGAAAGGACATGTCCATAAGCGTTGGACATGTGCGGGTAGCTGCGCAGTTAAAATAGCAATCCGCCAAAGTCAGAGCTCAACTGGCTCTTAAAGGAAATGAAAGGCAAGTGACACGCTGATTGATTTATTTCACGCTAGAGAGAATTGGCACGTCTTTTGCGCTTTTCGAGTCACGAAAGGTGTACTTTTCCTGTCGTTATGATAGCAAAGACACACTGACACGCCCTAAATCAAGTTGAAAGATGCACGGTTGATGGCTCGCCTATAGATCACTAAAATAGCAACTTTAGGAAATTACCATATACCAACTTTAAAACACCATCTAATAAAGTGGCTATTGTGTGGAAGCTCAATGTAGGAAGTAGTTTTTTTTTATTTATAAAATGGCCAGTAGGGGAAACAGAATACAAAATAAAATAACATTGTTCTACATCAAACCAAAAAAGGTAATTGTTATATTACTTAAACATGACTGAGCAGGTCAGTTTCCTCTGCTGAGAAGTGTTGGACATGTCCAGGTAGCTGCGCCATTAAAATAGCAATCTGCCAAAGTCAGAGCTCACCTGACTCTTAAAGGGGATGATGAGTAAGTGACATGCTGATTGGTTTATTTCACATTACGCCTAAAATAACCCACACCCATGAATAATTTAGATGATTTAATACATCTTTGGTTCTTTTTGAGACATGCAAGGTAACTGCCGTTACGATAGCAAAGATACACTGGCACACCCTAAATCAAGGCTCACCTATAGATCACTAAAATAGGAACTTTAGAAAGTTTAGAAAGAAAATAAGATAAAAATGTGACAGACAGAAATGTTAAATATTAGCAATATCCAGGTAGCTGTGCAGTTAAAATAGCAATTCCCCAAAGTCAGAGTGCACTTGGCTCTAAAGAGATGCTAAAGAGAATTGGTTCATGCCTTTTGTGCATTTCTAGTCACGCATGGGGTACTTTTCCTGTCGTTATGATAGCAAAGATACACTGACACGCCCTAAATCAAGGCTCACCTATAGATCACTAAAATAGGTACTTTAAAGTTTTGAAAGAAAATAAGAAATGTCACAGCCAGAAATTTTAAATATTAGCAATATCCAGGTTGTTGCGCCGTTCAAATAGCAATTCCCCAAAGTCAGAGTGCTCTAAAGAGATGCTAAACAGAATTGGTACATGCCTTTTGTGCTTTTCGAGCTACGCACTGTGTACTTTTCCTGTCATTACGATAGCAAAGACACGATGCATGGTTGACGGCTCGCCTATAAATCACTAATATAGGAACGTTAGAAAGAAAATAAGATAAAAGAAAATGTGATAGCCAGAAATTTTAAATATTAGCAATATGGTTAAATATTCTTAAATATTATAAATTAGTAGCAGAGAAAATAGAAAAAAAGGTATATACACCAACTTTAAATCAATAAATCACCATCTAATAAAGTGGCTATTGTGTGGAAGCACGAGGTACAAAGTAGTACTAATGTAGTAGTATAAATGTGACAGCTGGAAATGTAAAATATTATCAATATCCAGGTAGTTGCGCAGTTAAAATAGCAATTTGCCAAAGTCAGAGCTCACCTGGCTCTTAAAGGAAAGGAAAGGCAAGTGACACACTGATTGGTTCATTAGATGCTAGAAAGAATTGTTACATGCCTTTTGCGCTTTACGAGCTGCACACTTTGCACTTTTCCTGTCGTTACGATAGCGAAGACACACTGACACGCCCTAAATCAAGGCTCACCTATAGATCACTAAAATAGGAACTTTTGAAAGTTTTAAAAAGAAAGTCAGAGTGCATTTGGCTCTAAAAAGATGCTAAAGAGAATTGGTACATGCCTTTTGTGCATTTCTAGTCGCGCAAGGGGTACTTTTCCTGTCGTTACGTCACGCCCTAAATCAAGGTAAACAGTGCATGGTTAACAGCTCACTAATACAGTAGATCACTAAAATAGGGCCTCAAATGTTGATTTAGCATTGTACGAAATTATATAACGATTGTGAATCAGATAAAATTACAGATACTGATTGCTTTGCATTGCACCTTCTTAAAAATACGATAATTAATCACCACAATTGTAATGATCCCCTTAAAAATCCGTCTGACAAAAAGCTTCATTCTTCTCTCTTTTCCTCTCCTCCACATTTAAATCTCGCTCTGGCAGGATGGAGATGAGAGGATCCACTTGTCCCTCACAATCAGCGCCCCTCCCCGATCCGAGCCGACAGGACGTGTCTCTGAGGGGAACAGAAGAGCACGATGCCCACACGAACATCCCAGCGCTCAGCGAGCGCCATCTCTCCTGCCAACCCGCACGCTGAGTGTTGCTGGCTCTGCGCGAGAGTACAAGACAGAAAGATTGTCTCTTTTCTCCGAGACGATGACACCATGCCGAGTGTGAAAAAAGACTGTCTCTGCACTGCTGACAGCTGACATACTACACACTCCCCACGCCGAACAACATGCTGGATCTGACAGAAGCAGACGATTTCGGGGATTTCACACTCAATTATTTACCGCTTTCCTCACGCTTTGCATGAGGAGCCTGAGCGAGGAGCGAGGTTCGGAGAACGCATGTCCAAATATTGAAAAATGTGTGAACACCTATTATAATAAATGCAGTCAGATTCTTTAAAGTACACCTATTAATAAAGGCCTAGTCCTTATTCTCACTCTACACAAACACCCTCACATCTACCCACAGTTCAGTTTCTATTCTCAAATATGCAGATGACACAACAATAATTGGTCTTATCACCAACAATAACGAACATCACTATCGTGAACAGGTTGCCCAAGCAGTTACTTGGTGCCAAAATAACAATTTACAGCTTAATATATTAAAAACTCAGGAACTCATAGTTGATTTTTCTCGCACACCCATATACA
Source organism: Astyanax mexicanus (assembly GCF_023375975.1). Lineage (NCBI taxonomy): Eukaryota > Metazoa > Chordata > Actinopteri > Characiformes > Acestrorhamphidae > Astyanax > Astyanax mexicanus. Next base: position 5,388,236 of record NC_064408.1, read on the forward strand.
AAATACCCATCTCTATTTTTTCGCAACCCATTATCATTACTGATTCATTCAAATTTCTGGGAACCCATATCAGCAACACACTTAAATGGAAACTACACTCACACCAACTCTACAAAAAAGCCAATAAAAGGCTATTCTTTCTCAGACAACTAAAAAAATTCAGAGTTAGGAAAAATATCCTTCTTCAGTTTTACACTGCCATCATTCTAAGCATACTCACCTCATCCATAACAGTGTGGTATGGGAATTTGGATACCCATTCACGCAAAAAACTGCAAAGTATAGTAGATAAATCATCAAAAATCACAGGGCACATCCTCCCTTCCATTGACACTTTATATTACAGACGCATCACACAACGAGCAATAAAAATCACCTCAGACCCCTCCCATCCTGCATATCATCTATTTACACTTATGCCTTCTGGAAGACGTTACAGGTCACTGTCAACCAAATCTGTCAGATTTAAAAATAGTTTTTTCCCAACCGCTGTACGTTTACTAAACCAGGTTTAACTGTTTATGTATGTATTTGTCTATTCACTGTTATGTGTTGTTTGTTGTTTTGATACAGACAGAGATGTGAGCATGTTATGTTATGCTGTACCGTAAGTAAATTCCACCAACTTGTTGTGTGGTCATTAATAATAAATGAATGAATGAATGAATAGAGAGCAGATGAACCTAATGAACCCGATGAACCTACTGGCTGTTACATATGAGAGGGAATGGACGTAAGTGCAGAATATATCATTTATTAAATAAACAAACTGAAACAAACTAACAAACAAACAAACATAAACCAAAGCTTCACTGAAAATAAACAGAAAACAAACACAGGTAAACGCAAGACAAAAATACAAGACTGAAATAACTAAAATAACAAAGATGAGATTAAAGTATAATCAAAACTAAGAAACCAGTAACTCTAGAAACAAAAACCAACCTGACAGACACACAGCAAGGAATCACACAAAAGACTATAGAAAGAAGGCTTGAAACAAAGGGGCTTATATACACGAGGAGGGGACAGGAAACTGGAAACACCTGAGGATCAATCAAGAGGGGGCGGGGTTACAAATAACTGATGACAGGGTGGGGCTAGGGCGGAGACAGGACCAAAACACACATGAAGCACATGGCTGGGAAACACATGACAGGTAAACTGAGGGGCAGGAGCACACAGGACCAAATGAGGGAGAAACAGAAGACAGACATGGGCTAAGCTGTGACACTGGCACCATGCCTAATGATGGGCGTAGACTATAGAGTTTCTTTGATTTTACAAAAAAAAAAAAAAAAAAATCTGGAATATAATCAAGAGGAAGATGGATGATCACAAGCCGTCAAACCACCAAACTGAACTGCTTGAATTTTTACACCAGGAGTAAAGCAGCATAAAGTTATCCAAAAGCAGTGTGTAAGACTGGTGGAGGAGAACATGATGCCAAGATGCATGTTTAAAACTGTGATTAAAAAACAACCAGGTTTATTCCACCAAATATTGATTTCTGAACTCTTAAAACTTTATGAATATAACGTGTTTTTTTTGTATTATTTAGGGTCTAAAAGCTCTGCATCTATTTTTTGTTATTTCAGCCATTTCTCATTTTCTGCAAATAAATGCTCTAAATAACAATATTTTTATTTGTAATTTGGGAGAAATGTTGTCTGTAGTTTATAGAATAAAACAACAATGTTCATTTTACTCAGACATAAAGCTATAAATAGCAAAATCAGAGAAACTGATTCAGAAACTGAAGTGTTCTCTTATTTTTTTGCAGAGCTGTATAAAAAAAAAAAAAAAAAATATATATATATATATATATATATATATATATATATATATATATATATACAGTATGTAGATCCTACCTCTTGACAGACACCACTTAAATTAGATCATCATAGGGCCTTATTTTAGCGACCTAGAGGTGAGCCATCAACTGTGCAACATGCGGTCTTCACTATCATAACGACGGAAAAAAGTACACCTAGCGTGGCTCGAAACATGCAACAGGCATGTACTAATTCTCTTAATTAATTGAGTGTGGTTAATTTTGGGCGGAACATGAAAATAAACCAATTAGCATTTCACTTGCCTTTCCCTTTAAGAGCCAGGTGTGTATGATCAGATATTATCAACCTCGTTTCTACAACCGCAGCAGTTTCATTATCACTGTTTATTGAATCATTTTGAGTTAAAATGGACGAGAAAATACAATCTGATTGGTCATAAACTCTCCGTAAGTTAAAACAGTTCTATTGCTGCTCTGTTTGCAGCTGCTCTGTTTGGTTTGTATTTGGTTTGTAAGCGTTGCTGCATCGTTGCTTGGTTACCTGTATGTGGTGGAGTAATACATGAAGAGCTTTGGTTACAGTGCATTACTGGCTAATAATGTCACTCATACAACACCTCTCAGCCAATCACATTGCAGGGTCGGAACTAACTCTGGTATAATTACGTTTATTATCTTTCTATTGCTATAATACTGCGTATATTGACTATATTTGTGTGTGACATCATCCACTGTATCTACTGACCTGTCTCAACGCTCATCTTTTATTCTGTTTATTGTTGATTTAAAAAATGAGTTTTGACGCCTGTCTAGGTTGTATTCAGTCAGTGGAGCACCTGTGTTTTCTATTACCAAGATAGAGATAACAATACACCAGAAATGTACCTGAACACACCTCACTTCCAGACCACCACACCAAACCATCAGTATAGATATATTCAGGAGCTCTGTTGCTATTTAAACAATGCAGGGGGAAGGCGTGAAAATTGACTTGTGGGGTGTAAGATAGCAATGAGCATTATGACACAGCTTGCACAGGGTGTAAGATAGGGCCCTATATTATTATAGTTGATCAGTTATCAGTGAAAAGGCAAATAGAGAGAGACAGAGAGACTGAGAGAGAGAGAAAGATGGAGAGGGAAAGAGAGAGAAACAGAGAAAGAGAGAGAGAGAGAGAGAAAGAGAGTGAAAGAAAGTAAGAGAGACAGAGAAAAGAGCGAGGGAGACAAGAAAGAGAAAGAGACAGAGAGAGAGACAGAGAAAGAGAAAAAGCGAGAGAGAGACAGAGAGGGAGAGACTGAGAGAGCGAGAGAAAGTGAGAGAGAGAGAGAGAGAGAGATAGAAAGAAAGAGTGAGAGAGACAAGAAAGTGAAAGAGCGAGAGAGAGACAGAGAGGGAGAGACAGAGAGAAAAAGAGAGTGAGAGAAAGTGAGAGAGCGAGGGAGAGAGTGAGAGAGAAAGAGCGAGAGACACAGAGAAAGAGCGAGAAAGAGAGAGAGAGACAGAGAGAGAGCTAGAAAGAAAGAGAGAGAGAGAGTGAGAGAGAAAGAGAGTGAGAGAGAAAGAGAGGGAGAGACAGAGAGAAAGAAACAGACTAATCACAACTCTTCTTAAATAATTACAACATATAACACTGTTATTGATATCTTATTCATTTATTTTCATTTTTTTTATTATTTTTTATATTTACTTTTATATGTAAGATGTGTTAATATGTGTATTTGTATATATGTTGTTATGTATTTTTTTATTTTTTTTTTACCTTTTGTATATTAACTTCTTGTTTCATTGCTTTGGCAAAAGTTGTTAATTGCAATTCATGCCAATAAAGCTTTTCTAAATTGAAATTGAGATGGAATTGAGAGAAAGAGACAGCAAGAGAAAGAAAGAGAGAGAGTGAGAGACAGAGAGAGCTAGAAAGAGAGAGAGAGAGACAGACAGAGAGAGCTAGAAAGAGAGACGGAGAATGTAATGGAAGGTGGTCTTTAACTTCAGCCTTTGAAATAACAGAGTGGTCTTTTGGTCTCTTTGTTAGAACAGAGCTGAGCAGGTTTAATTGAGTGAGACGTGTCGGCGCTGAGCTCGGCGCGAGAGCCAGGTTAAAATACATGAATATAAATCACAGCCGTTTGAAAGCGATTGGCGAGAAATGACACGGCGATCGTCGTCTTTTAAAGAGGAAAAAGCAGCTCGGTCTGTTCAGTTTGATGTTTACACCCAGAGTTTCTCCTCACGTCGACGAGGGAGGAGGAAGAACTTCTCCTTTACGTTTATTACTACAGTAGTTTTGTAGTGAATATATTTAAGCAATAATACACTCGAGGTTTGTGTTATAACATGTAATACTGGCACGAACCTTGAGTGTATTATTTTAATTATATTACACAGTTCTACTATCACTGCTTATTAAAAGATTTTGAGTTAAAGATTAAGAGAAAATACGATCTGTTTGGTTATAAAAAACTCCGCCAGTTAAAATAGTTCCATTACTGCTCTGTTTGTAGCTGCGCTGTTTGGTTTGTAAGCGCTGTATCGTTGCTAGATTACCTGTATGTGGCGGAGTAATACATGGAGAGCTTCGCTTACAGTGCGTTACTGATTACTAAATACTGAAGTCATCCAGATTTTAAATGACTGCACTTGAGGATACTTTCAAAGTTCTTGAAATTCTTCTTTTCAGCATCTTATCAACCATCTGGAAACACCCTAGTAACAACATAGCAACCACCACGGATACCATAGCAACACTTAGCAACCACCTAGCAACACCTTAGCAACCACCTAGCAACCACTTAAAATCTACATAGCAACCACCATGGATACCATAGCAACACCTTAGCAACCACCTAGCAACCACCTTGGCAACCACCTAGCAACCACCTTGGCAATCACTTAGCCACCATATAGAAACTCCATAGCAACCAACACGGACACCATAGCAACACCTTAGCAACCACTTAGCAACAAATTAGCAATCACCACGCACACCACAGCGACCTTTTAGCAACAACAAAACAACCACTATGGACAACATAGGTAATCCTTTGCAACCACTGGGCAACACCTTAGAAACAATATAGCAACCACCACAGATACCATAGCAATACCATAGCAAACACCTAGAAACACCCTAGCAACAATATACCAACCACCACAGATACCATAGCAACACTTTATCAACGACCTAGCAACATTAAAACAACCACCATGAACACCATATCAACCACCTAACAACTGCTTAGAAAATACATAGCAACCACCATGGATACCATAGCAACCATTTAGCAACAACAACACGACCACCACAGATACCACAGAAACACCTTTGCAACCATCTAGAAGCACCCTAGCAACAACAGCAACCACCATGGATACCGTAGCAACACCTTGGCAACTCCCTAGCAACCAATTATCAACCACCTCGGACACCACATCAACCACCTAACAACCGCTTAGAAAACACATAGCAACCACCATGGATACCATAGCAACACCACAGCAACCATTCAGCAACAACAACACAACCCCCACGGATACCACAGAAACACCCTTGCAACCATCTAGAAGCACCCTAGCAACAACATAGCAACCACAATGGATACAATAGCAACACCTTAGCAACTCCCTAGCAACCACTTATCAACCACCGTGGACACCATAGCAACACCATAACAACCACATAACTACTATGAATTGTTCAGTATTCACCATGAATTATTATTAGTTGTTAAAAAAAAAATTAAATGTGAACTATGTAGTATCCAGTATGACTTGTATCTGTTTCTACTATGAATTATTCAGTATCCAATAGAAACATCCCCCCAAATAATTATTTATTATCCATTATAAATTATTAATAGTATCTACTATGAATTTTTATTATTATATTTTATTATTACTTGTCTACTATGATTAGTTGTAAACTAATTAGTATCCCATATGAATAATTCCGTGTATAATGTGACCTATGCAGTATCCAGTATGAATTGTATCTGTGTCTACTATGCATTATACAGTATCCACTATGAATTGCTCTAAAAGATGAGCACAAAGCAGTGGTTTAATATGGGAAATCTCTGTTTTTTTGTAAATATTCTCATCAATCTCCCGTCTAATCTTCTTTAAAGGCAGAGTTTTCATCAGTTTCTTGTTAAAGATGATTAAAAAATGCTAAATTTCACAAGAAACTATGACAAAAAAAGAGGTGGAGTAAGTGACAAATGCAACGATCGCAGTGATCAGATAACACCTAAACATCATAAAACTCACACTAAATGAGGCTTTGAGTCTCAGAAATAAAGATGATGAAACTTTATATGAGATCAGAAAGTGTTTCTGAGATGATCAAAGAGCTGCAGTGATGAAATATATATTTATTAGCTCATCCTGACAGGTACACTGATAATACACTGCTGCTGATTCTAACTCCATTACTATGAAATATTCAGTACTATGAAGAACTCAGTATCCAGTATGAATTATTTAGTGTCTATCATGCATTGTTCAGTAACTTCTGTCATTTATTCAGTATTTACTATAAATTATAAAGTATGTACTATGAATAATTTTAGTATCCAGTATGAAATATTATGTACCCACCATAAAGTGTTAAGTATCCACTATGAATTATTCATAGTACTCTTGAATAGAACTATTCATATCCACTACCACTATCACTATCACTTACTAACTACTATGAATGATTCAGTATCCACTATGAATTATCTGGTAATTACTGTGAATTCTTTAGTATCCATATAAATTACTGTGTAAACTATAAATTATTTAGTATTTTCAATAAACTACTTAGTATCCAATATGAATTATGTACCTGCTATAAATTAAGCAATATCCCCTGTTAATCATCATGTTTTCTACTATATATTGATCAGTATCTAGTATACATTATTAACTATTACAAATTATACTACCCAGCATTTACAATACATTATTTAATAATTACATAGTATCTACAATACACTATTTAGAAAGTACTAATTATCTACAAAACATTATTTAGTAAGTACTCAGAACTATTCAGTATTTACAATACATTATTTAGTAGTTACTTAGTTTATACAATACATTATTTATTAATTACTTAGTATCTACAATACATTATTTATTATGTACTCAGAATTACTCAGTATACACAATACATTATTTAGTAAGTACTAAGAATTACTCAGTATCTACAATACATTATTTAGTAAGTAATAAGTATTACTCAGTATCTACAATACATTATTTAGTAAGTAATAAGTATTACTCAGTATCTACAATACATTATTTAGTAAGTACTAAGAATTACTCAGTATCTACAATACATTATTTAGTAAGTAATAAGAATTACTCAGTATCTACAATACATTATTTAGTAAGTAATAAGTATTACTCAGTATCTACAATACATTATTTAGTAAGTAATAAGAATTACTCAGTATCTACAATACATTATTTAGTAAGTAATAAGTATTACTCAGTATCTACAATACATTATTTAGTAAGTACTAAGTATTACTCAGTATCTACAATACATTATTTAGTAAGTAATAAGAATTACTCAGTATCTACAATACATTATTTAGTAAGTAATAAGTATTACTCAGTATCTACAATACATTATTTAGTAAGTAATAAGTATTACTCAGTATCTACAATACATTATTTAGTAAGTAATAAGAATTACTCAGTATCTACAATACATTATTTAGTAAGTAATAAGTATTACTCAGTATCTACAATACATTATTTAGTAAGTACTAAGTATTACTCAGTATCTACAATACATTATTTAGTAAGTAATAAGTATTACTCAGTATCTACAATACATTATTTAGTAAGTACTAAGAATTCTTTGATAAGTATCTTTGATAAGTTATTTACTAACTACAAATAATTATTTACTATTCACAATACAATATTTAGTAAGTAGTAAGAAGTATTTACACTACATTATTTAGTAAGCATTTAGAAGTACCCAGTATTTATAATACATTATTTAGTAATTACATAGTATCTACAATACATTATTTAGAAAGTACTTAGAATTACTAAGTATCCACAAAAAATTATTTAGTAAGTACTCAGAACTACTCAGTATCTACAATACAGTATTTAGTAAGTACTCCGAATTATTGTCTGCACAAAATGATTTAGTAAATACTAATAATTACTCAGTATCTACAATACATTATTTAGTAATTACTTAATATTTGCAATACATTGTTTAATAATTACTTAGTATCTACATTACACTATTTATTATGTACTCAGAATTACTCAGTATCTACAATACATTATTTAGTAAGTAGCAATAATTACTCAATATCTACTATGAATTATTCTGTGTCTACTTTGAATGAAACTACAATTAAATAACTATAAATTCTATATCTAATATAAATTTGCTCTAAATATGGTTAAATTCCTAGAAACATAAATAAAGAAAAAAGCAGAATATTAAAGTTGATGAGATCAGAAGTTTACGAGATCAGAAAGTGTGTTTCTGAGATGATCAAAGAGCTGCAGTGGTGAAATATTTTCATTAGCTCATCCTGACAGGTACACTGATGATGCACTGCTGCTGATTTTAACTGGTTTTGCTGTAAAACGAGTGAAATATAACATGAAAAATATATAATCTTACACCCAACTGCTCCCTGAACCCGAGGCTCAGTCACATGATTAAACTCTTTACCCTCAGAAGCCCAGTTATTACTTCTTTCTCACAGAGCTATTAGATTAAACTGTAATTACATATTTTTATTTACACGCTGGATTATACCGACACTCTGAATAAAAAGCTCCCAGCCTGGAGTCTGCCCTTTTTATTTGATGTTTATTTATTTATTTATTTTATAAATTTTATTTCTAAAGAACGGGACTGTACACACAACTCCTTTTCATTATATTCAGAACATAATAAAGCAATAAAAAGAGCTACATCATTTCACAGACCTATAATTTTACAGAAACTAAGGTTCTCTGCACTGGATTTATAGGCGAGCCATCAGTCGTGCACCGTGCAGCTTGATTTAGGGCGTATCAGTATGTCTTTGCTATCATAACGACAGGGAAAGTACACCTCGAAATGCAAAAAAAAAAGGCAAGTACTATCTTTCTCAATTAGTCATGGGTGTGTTTAATTTTGAGTAACGTTAAATAAACCAATCAGAGTGTCACTTGCCCATCTTTTCCTTTTTAAAGCCAGGTGAGCTATGACTTTGGCAGATTGCTATTTTAACAGCACAGCTACCTGGACGAGTCAAACTATGAATCTTAGCGAACAAACAAACGAACAAACTAGCACATTACGTAAAAAAAAAAGAATAAGACAGTTCTGTGAGTGTTTCCCAAAGAGCTTCGTAAAGCAAATATTAACCAACGAGTTCAAAGAACATCTTTTTTGACTCCTCCCCCAAAGCAGAGAGCTCATTAGAACCACATACAACGATTCAGCTGACAAATTATGCAGTATTTATTCAATATTACGCCCAAAAAATGTAGAAATGTGTTGTAATCAATATCATTATACATATTCTGAAATTCAAATAACAAACAGATGTACTTTGGCATTGATAAAATACTCATAAACTCATATACGACTAAATAAATAAATGACAATTACTTTATTAATGCTGCAATCTATTTCAATATCAGAGTTTAGAAATGCTTCACAGAGTATTTGTGATGGGTAGTGCTGCACCACTGCCCACCAGCAGGGGAACTGGGCAACGGAGGGGAAAAATTAGTGCAGTTGGGTCCCGAAACTCCAATTCCCATAATCCCCGGCGGTGATCTGTGGCAACCAGCCACACCTGTGCAGCACTTTATATAAACCCCCAGTCAAACCACATGTTCCTGGTTCCTGTCGCACCTTTGTAGAGGGGTGACCGGTAACAGAGTGTGTAAGAAAAGAAAAGAAAAAAGCCACAAAAAAAGATCTCAAGCAAAAGGTTCACAAAAAGAATCAACATCAAAGATGTAAAAGATCTCAAAAGAAAGCAAAAAGGAGAGGACTGATCTGTGCTCACTCTGTTTTGAGTTTGATTGTGTTTTACTTCGGTTTATTTGAAGCTAAAAGCTGTTTTTCGTTGGTGAATACACATATATAAGTAAACATATATAATTAAAACTAACTAACTAAAGAACTCCAGCCAGAAATCGAACCCAGGCCGTCTTGCTGTGAGGCGGAAGTGCTACCCACTGCGCCACTGTGCCGCAGTGTTTTTTTTTTTCCAGTATTTTATTTTTTTCTCAGCAACGGGGAGTTTTCCAATGTAGCAAAGTAAATTACTTGTGTCAAAATGTACTTGAGTAAAAGTAAAATTACCTATTTTAAAAACTACTTTAAAAATGACAATTACTCATAAAATCTACTCAATTACAGTAATGTGAGTAAATGTAATTCGTTACTTTCCACCTCTGGATATGTTATTCTATAAATAATATTATATAAAAAAGCTGGTTTTGAGCAGTAATCTGATCAGCTGCTCGTTCTGCAGTAATGAACTTTCCTTTTATATTTTTGTCATCTAAGGGCCATTGCACTCCCCCATCATTTCCATCTGAGTTCATTATCAGCCAGTCATATTTCAGACTCTGTGCTTAATAGAAGCACATTCAGACGTACAGAAGCTCCTGAAATATGCCTCGCATATTTCCATCTGATGCTTAATGTTTCATTACTACTTCATATTCTCCTGGACTGAGAGATGAAGCATGTTAATTACTTACTACCACCAGAGTTTTTTCTCCTCTTTTTTCTCTCTTTGATTCTCTCTATTTTTAAGCAGCCCCTTAAAACATGGTACAGATTCTCTTATTGCGCATTATATGCTCATTGCTATCTTTCACCCTGTTAATAGTCTATTTTCACACCTTGCCTCCACGCTGATAAAATAGCATCAGAGTCGGTCTTGAAGTGAGGTGTGTTCAGGTAAATTTCTGAAGTGTTTCTATATAATTTGCTGGTGGAAAATACAGGTGCGCAACTGACTGATTAAAACCCTGACAACAGCCAATCATCAGAGTTCATTTTTATAGGTGCTCCCAGCGTTCATACACCCCCACACATTAAACACACACACAAACACTTCAGAGCACAAACCCAACTTTTAACTAGTGATGGGACGATCCACTTTTTTTTTCAGCTCCGATCCGATTTTGATATAAAACTGATATAAAACTGCCAATACCGATACAAATACCGATAAAAGGGCTCTTTTATTTTATTATTAGTACTAAAGTGATTGAGGTTACATAATGAGGCTGAAACAGACCACAGAGCCCTTTGAAGAGTATACACAAGTGCATTGTGGGGTTGTGAGGTTTGAGGGGTGGCTGAGGGGGCATTGCCCCCCCAATTTGTATTCTCACTTATTCCCATTTTCACTTTTGAATATTATATTCTTACCCTATGTCTAGTGCCTTTTTTTTTTAACATAACAGAGTTGTCCTATAATTCTAATTTGACCATGGTGGGGTATTGAAATTAATCAAAATTAGATGATTTTTTATTAATTTACATAAGCAAAGTATATACTTAAATTATTATGCTTTAGTAAGTTTAAGTTTGAAGACACATGCAACATTTTTATTTCTTCATTTCAGTATCATGAGCTCTGGCTTTGCAGAATATGACTATCAACACATGCCCACCCATTATATTCTAAGCAAAGCAGTCTAAAACCAGGGCTGCCCTGAAGACACAGATACCATAAGGTCATCCAAAAGCAGTGTGTAAGACAGGTGAAGAGCTGTGATAAAAATCAGGGTTATTCCACCAAAAAATGATTTCTGAACTCTTAAAACATTTGTGCTGTTGTTAAAAAAAGAAAGACAATTATAATATTATATATTATAAATAATTATAAATAACAGCACGATATATTATAAAATATATTATAAATAAAAGTACCTGTTGGTACTTTTGGCAGTGTGCCAAGTCCTGCTGGAAAATGAAATCCACGTCTCCATTAAAGTACAATCACTGAAACTTTGAGCAGTTTGGACTGTGTGTCTCTCCACTCTTCCTCCAGACTCTGCTCCCTTCGTTTACAAATGAAATGTAAAATTGATGGTTTGGAGAGACATGTCATCTGCTGGTGTTGATCCACTGTGTTTTATTTTTATAAACTTTTATAAAAGTCTAAAGTCAGTGCAGTTTTACAGTCTTACAGCACTTCATGCTTCTTCCCTCTGATGACAACTTTAATAGAGATGCAGATTTCATTTTCCAGCAGGACTTGGCACACTGCCCACACTGTAGCCAAAAGTACCGATTGGTCTTATTTAATATTCTAATTTTCTAAGACAGTGAAATTAACAATTAACTTAGATCACTCTGTGTGTTTAATACATTTATAAAAAAAAAAATTTTCACATTTTGAACTGAATTACTGAAATAAATTAACTTTTAAATAATATTCTAATTTTCTGAGATGCACTAGTATAATAATCTATAATAAAATCTGCGTTTTCTGTAGTTTACAGTAAGGCTGTGTTCGGCACAGACGTATTGTATTTACTGCTGAGCTCCTTAAATCAAAAGTTCAAAGCAATTATAAATAAAAGATTTATAAAAGAGATGAAATCTCCTGATAAACACAGACCCAGCCTGGGGGCGGTGATGTTAGATGCATGGCGTGCACGACCTCGCGACCTGAACATACAGTTAATGCACATGAACGCGTACAGTATTGATGTGTAGAGTTCAAAAATCAAAAATGTGGGAAAATTCGAATTTAATTGCTTGTCTTATGCAACAACCGGCAAAGAGTCAGAGGGAAGTTTTTACTTTGAAGATCTGCAGATAAAAAAAGAAGATAAAAGACATGATATACTATTTTGTATATATATATTTTTTTTCCAATCAAAAATGAATGCAGGTTTTCCTTTACTAAAATAAATGATATTTTTGATGCTTCTTTATTCTATTAGGTGCAACATATTGTTAAATAAGTTTTTTTTAACAAAAATCTTCACATACAGAGTAAAATCTGGCCCAGCCACACCCACAACCAATTTCATTGGCTACTGATTTCTCTTGATTTTCATCTTTTATTACAATCAATGTGTAGTCTTTACCCCAAGCTATTTTCCCCTATGGTATTTCTTGTCAATTGTATTGGTTCAGATAGCAAAAATCACTTGAGCCATTGAATTTGCATTGACCTGGTTCCATTGACCTGTGCCCCGGATACTGAGTATAATACGGCAATTAGCCTAAGCCACTTGTGCCAACACCCCCAATTGCTAAGTATAATATGGGAATTGGCCCATATTGGATGTTCTACCACCCCAGTTGCTGAGTAAAATACAGTAATTAGCTCAAGCCACATGTGCCCCGGCTGCTGAGTATAATACGGCAATTGCCAACACTCTGGTTGCCCTCTATAATAAGATACTCAGCCCATGCCACTTTTGCCAACACCTTGGTTACTAAGCATACTATAGGAATTGGCCCAAGTTGAATGTTCTACCACCCCAGTTGCTGAGTATAATATTAAAAATTGGTCCAATTTGGATGTTCTAATATCCAGGTTGCTGAGCATAATATAGGAATTGGTCAAAGCTGGTTTTGCCAACACCCTGGTTACAGAGCATCATATAGGAATTGGCCCAAGCCACATATGACCCGTCAGCTGAGTATAATGCAGCAATTGGTTCGAGCCACTTGTGCCAACACCCCGAATTGCTGAAAATATTATGGGAATTGGCCCAAATTGGATGTTCTACCACCCCAGTTGCTAAGTATAATATGGGGATCCTCCTGTGCTACATGTACCCCGGATACTGAGTATAATACGGCAATTAGCCTGAGCCACTTATGCCAACACCCTGGTTGCCCACTAATATATGCTAATCAGCCCATGCCACCTTTGCCAACACCCTGGTTACTGAGCATAATGTAGGAATTGGTCAAAGTTGCATGTTCTACCACCCCGGTTGCTGAGCATAATATAGGAATTGGCCAAAGCTGCTTTAGCCAACACCCTGGTTACAGAGTATCATATAGGAATTGGCCCATATTGGATGTTCTACCACTCCAGTTGCTAAGTATAATATGGGAATCCTCCTGTGCTACATGTACCCTGGATACTGAGTATAATACGGCAATTAGCCTGAGCCACTTATGCCAACACCCTGGTTGCCCACTCATATATGATAATCAGCCCATGCCACTTTTGCCAAAACCCTGCTTACTGAGCATAATATAGGAATTGGCCAAGTTGCATGTTCTACCACCCCGGTTGCTGAGCATAAAATAGGAATTGGTCCAAGTTCCTGTGTCAATATCCTGGTTGCTGTGCATAATATGAAAATCATAATATGTCATGCTCTCTAGGGTGGTTTCTAAAGAAAATGGTTGGTTGCTAAGGTTTTGCATACCCCAGGTGTTCAACAAATGGTTCCAGATCTGTTCCAAACTTTTGACCAATCCTGTAGGTATAAAACCTTTTCAAATCCACAAACAAATCTACACAACTGGATCTTCTATGACAGAAATCAAAGAACTTAAAAAAACATAACTCAATCCAAGGTAAGAAATGAATTATGAAGTCCCTGATTATGTTGATCTTAGTCACCATAAATCTGATTCAAGGTTATCAATCCGACTCCAGCATGCTGACCTTCGTCCCCAAGGCAGCAGCACGTTCTCCCTTCTCATGAAATTCAGCCAGTCTTCAGCCTGTTCAGATGCACCCTGGGTAGCGTTCCCGGAGGAAGTGCTACAGCCAGAAACATCAGCAGCTCAGGTCAGGATCACAGGGCATTACACAGTGAGGTGGAGGGGGTCCGGTCCATTACCGGAGCAGAAATTCCACCCACCCGCCTCAGCTTCACACAGCATGTGACCCCGGCAAAGCAGGCAACACAACCAAGGGCCACAGTCACTCCGGACCCACACTGTTCTGGATGCTAGCCTCGGGCTTCCATCGCCGACGTGCTCCAGCACACGACTACGCACTTAAAAATGAAAGCAGCACACCGGGAGAACAGGAACACACAATGTAAACACAGCTTTAAGAAAACTATAACACTGGTGAGGAAACCTTACCATGAATAAGACATGAAGTAATACATTAGATAGATAGATAGATAGATAGATAGATAGATAGATAGATAGATAGATAGATAGATAGATAGATAGATAGATAGATAGATAGATAGATAGATAGATAGATAGATAGATAGATACTTTATTTATCCCGAAGGAAATTTAGGCATTAGGTAATGTTAATCATAAACACGGAACTACAGCATTAATTAAAGTTACTTTCACATTACAATTACAAATCACTTGTTAAGACGAACAATAAATTATATACTTTATTACCATATACTTTACTAAAGTTATTCTTCTTGTCATTTGCTTATATGATGCAGCTTTGCATACAGTAGTTGTTAAATATTTATTAATTAAATATAAGTATATATATATATATATATATATATATATATATATATATTTGGCTATATTTGTGATAACACGTATGCAGTGGTAGACAGTTAGTTCTTTTATTTACTGATATCAGTTAACTAATAGAAAAAAAATATATATATATATTCTTCTATTGGAAATACATCTCTACATGGATTAGAATTATTATAATTTCACTTTACATCAAGTATATTTATTTTACTGAACAGAGCTGTATAAGTACTTAGTAATGTTTGTTTATGTGTATATATATATATATATATATATACATATATATATATATATATATATATATATATATATATATATATATATATATATATGTATATATTTATGTATACGATGAAATGAAGCATAAGCACCATTCAGACTAATATTTACTTAAAAAATATTTAATGATTAAGTTAAGCAAATGACAAGAAGATTACCTAATGCAGTTGTTACTTGTTTACCTAACATTAGTAAACTTTTATGGAGATGCAGATTTCATTTTCCAGCAGGACTTGGCACACTGCCCACACTGCCAAAAGTCCCAATTGGTCTTATATAATCTTGTAATTTTCTGAGACACTGATTTTTGGGTTTTCATTGGCTGTAAGCCACAATCATCAACAATAAAAGAAATAAACACTTAAAATAGATCACTCTGTGTGTAATACATCTATATAATATATGAGTTTCACATTTTCAACTAAATTGGTCCTACCTTTTCTGGCTATTTCAGCAAGACCATGCTAGTCCACATACTGCTGTGAGTTTCTTTTTATTTTATCAACTTGAAAACGTCTGGAATATAATCAAGAGGAAGATGGATGATCACAAGCCATCAAACCACCAAACTGAACTGCTTGAATTTTTGCACCAGGAGTAAAGCAGCATAAAGTTATCCAAAAGCAGTGTGTAAGACTGGTGGAGGAGAACATGATGCCAGGGTTATTCCGCTAAATATCGATTTTTAAACTCTTGAAACTTTATGAATATGAACTTGTTTTCTTTGCATTATTTGAGGTCTGAAAGCTCTGAAAGCATCTTTTTTTTGTTATTTCAGCCATTTTTCATTTTTCTGTATTTAAATGCTCTAAATGACAATATTTTTATTTGAAATTTGGGAGAAATGTTGTCTGTAGTTTATAGAATAAAACAACGGTGTTCATTTTACTCAAAAAAAAAAAATCCAGAGCTGTACTTCACTTTTCCTTAGAATTTTCCAGTATAAAACAAAAAGAAAAAAGTAAAAAATGAGACAAAAAAGTAGAAAGACCTCCCCAGATACATCGGGCTGAGGTTGTTTTGTGTTTACGTATGAATAGCTCTCTCCAAAACGATGGAAAGAGATCATTTTAGCAATTTCTTCCTTCGGAGGAGGATTACGCCGGAGATTATTGTCTGAAACCCGAGTCGTCTGGGATCCGGCGGTTTCTGCCTTTGTTTGCTCAGCTAACTCTTTGTCACTCGGTGGGTTTGAGTGGTCTCCTCACATGCAAATCGCTCACTACACCACATGTCCTCCTCATTTTGCCATAATAGCAAATCCCTCACATTGTTGCGTGGAAAGGTAAGCTTTGATCAAATATGACTCCTTAGCCCGATTCTTCTTCCCTCATTGAAATGCAGATGGGTATTATCTACGGGAGGACTCTCTGTACTTGTCATCCTGTTCCTTTTCTAACTGTCATATTCTCAGATTCTCTCATTTATTCGTATTTATACTAGTTTTAATGATTTTTTATGTTTTTGTTTCACTATATATCACAATATACAGTGGTTTCATACAAATACACTTACACTGGAAGCCTGGATAAGTTGAATTTACTTCAGTTATTTGAATTTCCCACAGAGATGGAATAGAAGCCCTTTAAGTATATGAAACCTTTGGGATTATACTTGGATTTCTGCATAAATTGGTCATTAAATGTGTTCTGATCTTCATCTAAGTCACAACAATAGACAAATACATTCTGCTTAAACTAACACCACACAAAAAATAATTGATGGTAACTCTTTATTTTAAGGAACACAAATTAGGAGCTTATTCATGTCTTATTATTTGCTTAATAAAGCCTTAATTAGACATTTGTAAATGATTTATTCACTACTTATTAGGCTTTATTCTGTGTTATTTATTAAGTGTTATTGGTGCTTAATTAGGGGTTTGTTATGTGGAAATGATTCATTAATAATGGCTGTATTAGTTCGTATAGAGCACTATAAACAGTTATTACAGTTAGCACCCTGTTAAACAGATTATTAAGCATTATTAACTATTAGCTAATTCTACATGTTATTATCCATTAAAAAAAGAACTGAATAAATATATTTAATCAATTACAGACCCTTAATTAAGAACCAATAACATTAAGCACAGAATAAAGCATATTAAGTAGTGAATAAATAATTTACAAATATCTAATTAAGGCTTTATTAAGCAAATAATGAGACATTAATAAGCGCCTAATTTGTGTTCCTTAAAATAAACACAACACGTTGACATTCACAGTAAGGGGTGAAAAAAAGTATGTGAACCCCTAGAATAACGACTTTTCTAAGAGCTAATTGGAGGCAGTACGTGATGAGTTGTGATTGGATGTGGTGGTTAAAAGAAGCTCTGCCCTGCCCTATAAAAAAAAGAAAACAAACACCAGTTTTGAGTGTGCTGTTTTAAAGAAGAAGCGTTGCTTGATGTGAATCATGCCTCACACAAAAGATCAAGCTCTCAGAAGACCTACATTCAAGAATTGTTGACCTGCATGAAGCTGGAAAGGGTTACAAAAGATAAATAATCTCTAAAAGTCTTGATGATGTTCACGTCTCCACGGTCTACAAGACAGACACTCTACAAATGGAGAAAGTTCAGCACTGTTACTGTTGCTACTCTCTCTAGGCGTGGTAAAGTCCTGTAAAGGTGACTGCAAGAGCACAGCGATCAACACAGAATGATCAATGAGGTGAGGAAGAATCATAGAGTGTCAGCCGAAGACTTACAGAAATCTCTGGCACATGCTAACATTTTTGTTGACAAATCTACATTTTTTGTTTTGTGTGTGTTGTATTAGTTTAAGCAGACTGTGTTTGTCTATTGTTGTCTATTGTTGAGATCAGAACACATTTAATAAATAATGTATGCAGAAATTCAAGTATAATCCCAAAGGGTTCACATACTTTTTCTTGCGACTTATATTCTCTTCCTCAGATTGTTAGTTTCTACGGAATACTTGAACAATATATAATACTTATACAAAATAAAACTGTTGCATTGATAGTTGTTTTGCAGTAGTACAAATTAAAAGAAATAGACACAATACACTTTACTATATTAACAGATCTTATATTAACAGGGCCTCACACTATCATAAACACCTTAATGTACATATATTGTACATGCTATTTTCTCCATCTAATAAACATTCCCTATCTTTTGAATCTATACATTTTTTTATGAGGGGTTACTTCTGGGTTTATCTATTCAATTGCAAAACACCCAAGGCTTCTGTAAGTAATATTTCAAATATATATTTCCTGGACTTTTCCGCCAAACCATCAGGTATGATGTTCTTCTGGACCGCTTAATCAGAGCATCATATACACCTTTCCACAGACTCTATAGCTCACAGCACTGCTGGAATATGTAAGAATTATTTCCAATTTGAGCAGCAATATTTCTACTTTTTCTGTCAGTTTTTCAGACACTGCTCTGCACCATGAGATCAATGTTTCATTGACTCAGACTCGTGGTTCTGGGTAAAGCCGTCAACGGGTTTAAAAATGAAGGTGCCCTAAAGCTAAAAAAGCTGTGTTTACCTGGGTAAAGTTCAGTAATGAGAGTTCAGTACATGAGTGTGACAAAACTGGGATCCTCAAACAATGTTGTTCCTTCTTTAAAAGAACATCCAATTCCATTGGTGTAGGAACCAGGCGGGGGAGATATCAGATATTGGTGGATTTGTCCCCCCAAAAAATGAGACCCCTGCTATGAAAAACACCACCTCTAATTAAAATGAGCTAAAACAATTATCTCCGCTTTTATAAAGAAAACAGTACATACACGTCCATGCTTTTCATGACGGGGGTGCAGATTTAGGCACTATTATGATGCTGAATTCAGCACCCCCGCCAGGAAAAGCACCCCCTCTCTCGGGAGAGGCTGCCAGGTGACGTTTCTTCTTCCTTATTTCTGACCAGTCAGCGTAGCTTAGAACATTATCTTGGTTATTTCCATTTTCTGAGTAAAGTTAAAGCCAAGAAGACGTGGGTGCACACTTCCGAGAGAGGGTGCTTTTCCTGGCGGGTGTGACCTGTTTAGCTTGTAAATTGACCTTTGGTTGATTTGGATTTAACTAACAATAAACAGAAGTACAGAAAAATATATATTTTGTTTATTTGTGATTAACTGTAATTCTGCAAATGTTGTTCTAAGTCACTATAGAGTGGGCTTTGATTTATATTAGTAAATGCTAATATGCTTTGGGTCATTGTCCTGCTGCAAAACCCAAGCATGCCTGAGCTTGGGGTCAAAAACAGATGGCTGGATATAATCCTTCTACCACCACACTACCACCACCATGTTTTACTTTAGGTATGATGTTCTTTTCCTGAAATGCTTTGTAATGGGACACACACCTTTCAAAAAGTCTTTGGATGTTTTTATGGGTTCTTTTGTGACCTTTTGGATGAGTCATCACTGTGCTTTTGGAGTAATTTCGGTCGGCCGGTCACTCCTGGGAAGGTTCACCACTTTTCCACGTTTTTACCATTTGTGGATGATGACTCACTGTGGTTCACAATCTTTGGAAATTGCTTTTTAACATTTTAAACTGAACTTCGCTTTGTCAGGCAGGTTCTATTTATCAAATTTAAGTGATTTCTTGATTGAGAAATTGAACTCAGGTGTGATAAACCACAGCTAAGTTATGTTTCAACTGGGGTGCCAAACACTTTTTCACACAGGGCCATGTAGGTTGAATTTTTTATCTCCCTTAATAATAAAAACCCTTATTTAAAAGGTTTTTCACACCACTCTAATATGGTTGCGATAAAAGGAGGGCTCAAAAGCCTACTTTTAATCTATGAATACCAGTTTTATTGAATACCAAAATTTATTGAATACCTCCTTAAAACTTTAACCCTAAAAAAGTAGAGTACAGTATATTAAGCATTAATATGCTATAGTGCACTAAAGTGTTCTTGTAGCCACTTTATTATTAATCAGTATATTTAAATAGTGTTAAAATGAAACAACTTTTTTTGTACTTATTATACTTTAATTACAGTATAAAAATAGTACAAAAGTCTTACTTAAATTGTGCTAAGTGTACTTAACTGTACTAAAATGAAACTATTTTAAATATACTTACATATAAGTTACATTTAAACGTTTAAGCTACTTCATGTATGTATTTTATATATTTTAAATGTGCTTACAGTAAAATACATATATAATACATTTAATAATAAGTATTACAACTGTATCACTATTTATTATACACCAGGTATATTAGATTAGAAATGTACTAAGAATTGATGTTAAATATATGTGAGTACAAATATACATGCTTCTTGTTCCTGTCTTTTGTAAGCAAGTACTTTGTTGGGTATAAAATATATATGTTAATATACTGTAATACAATTTTTAGTGTGTTTCAAATTTACTTTTATTTTTATTTGACATTTAAATGTGATATTTAACACTGTATGCTATAATTGACTTATATTTATATTTACCTAATTATAATTACAGAACATTGAAATACATTTAAGTGTTATATTAATGTAATACCTGAATATATTTTTTGTGTTTACTTCATAGTAGTTAAAGTTTCCTTTCAAACATTTGATGAAAACATAATATTAAGGTACTTTTAATATAGTTTAAGTAAGTACATAAATCTGTTAGTATATTTACAGCATATTTAGACACTTGTCAAAATGTTTTATATATATTTTTTTACATATATACAGTAGACTGTTATGTACTACATAAATAGTGGAAAATCCACCTGCATGTGAGCTACTAAAGTAAAAAGCACTGGAAAATAATTTCAACCATCATCAATTTGTCTCTTTTAGCATGAAATGTTTACTTTATTGTAAATCACGACTCAAACAAGACATTTCTTCTGTTTCTACAACTGATAAAACAGCTTGTTTACAGAGTAGCACTGTTAGCCCTCACCACCAAACAAGCACAGCATGAAATAATATTAAAACAAAAACACAGTATCAGTAAAATCAGCTTTTACAAGCCTCAGACTAAAATATATGTTTCAGTTTGAGGCAATTTACTGCAAGCTAAGCTTACAAACAGCCATATTTTACACTTATCATGATATATTTACACATTTAACCCAATCGCTAATGCTAATCGCTAATGCTAATCGCTGCTAGCTTCCGCCTGCTAGCCTACAGCTTTAGCAGTTAAAACAAACACTTTAACTCAACTTATACCTCACATATTTACACTCTGGATGTTTTAATAACCTTTTAACTTTCTTATTAACATTTTAAGCTCCTTACAAAACAGAAATACGTAATGATTTACTTATAATCTTTTAGTCTTTATCTGTTACTTGCCTGAACTCACAATAGAACAGCACAGACAAACAGCACAAAGATTCGCTCGAATGAACAAATCTTTTAAGTGAACGGATTCTAATGATTCAGTTCAATTAAAAGCGCTGCTGTGCCCATCACTGCTAGTTAGCTTCTGTAAAGAATTAGCCAACTCCAAATAGCGTGTTTTTGTAGTCCTTGTAGAATTTTTAGAACTACATACAGGTCGGAAAGCAGGTCGCAGTTCTGGAAAGCAGGTCGCAGTTCTCGCGAGCGTTGGTCGCGGCCGCCTAGGAAAACGTATAGAGTCTGGTTTGAGCTCAGAGGAGCTCCGGCACAGACACGAGAGCACCGCTATTCCTCCTATTACACCTCAATGCAGCGCTGCAGTGAGTTTCAAGCTGTACTTTCACTTCTTTAAAAAGTTCAATAATCAAGGAAATCCTACCTAGTGTGCCTTCAAGCACAATTAAGTATATATATATATATATTTTTCACCAGGGAATGTTCCTCAAAAGGACTTTTCCAGAGTTCAAAATGATTCTGCACTGTGCCAGTTATGAGTAATGTATTTATCATAACCCGGCGTGTTGGGGACGTGGTGGCAGGCTGTGTGGCGCAGCGGCGTGGGTGTAGGATGCAGATGGCAGTGCGGTGTATTGTGGACGGCGGGTGGGCAGGGAAGCGGGCAGGCGGGCGGGCAGCTGTCGGACGGAGAGGCTGTCAGAGCGCTGATTTTCTGGCTGGAGAGAGGTCAGGGTGGCCCACCCTGCAGCCCTGAGAGAGAGAGAGATTGAGAGAGAGAGAGAGAGGGAGGAAAGATGACGGACAGCTCAAAGACCTGGACGCTGCAGGACCTCAGGCTGCTGAGCGTGATCTGGAGCAGAGCTGGAGCTGGAGGCTGGGTGAATATAAGGCAGCAGTGAGCAGGTAGAGCATGATCAGATGATTGCAGTGTGTTATGGAGGGTATATTTATAACCGGAGGTGCAGAACATTGTTCCTGAGAATTTTTATACACGTCTTCTGCATCCAGCTGCTTTTCTAACATACTTTTTTTTTAAAGCGCCAGTCTGTATGTGTTTTTTTTAGAGGGGGATATGGGCACATTTTCTGCATTGTAGATTAATACTAAATACCTCCTTTGGAGACAAACATGCAGAAGGTATCGTATTTTTTGCACTGTAAGGCGCACCAGATTATAAGGCAAATCATGCCACACTAGTAAGGAACAGGGGTGTCGCCATGTTTCCTTTATTATCTCTAATTCAGCAGATCTCTTCACTGGGTGATGTTGATGGCACGGCTCTTTCAGAACTCTTTCCTTCTCTTCCTCTGGTCCATGTTGAGCGTGGTAAAAACACCATGTCACCAAACAACACAGTGACCACCTGTAGCCCTGTGTATATAGACCCACTGACTGCTTACAAGATTATAGACACCTGCGATGGTAATTAGTGGACACATCTTGATTTAACCTGTCCATTTTTTCTACATTATTTTCAGGATTACCATCTTTTTTGTCCAGGCCTGTTTAGTGAGTTTACGTTTTTAAAATAATTCTGTCTGTTCGAAATCAATGTCTGATTTTGTTCATTTGTTCATTTTCATAGATTTTTTATAGATTCAAGTTATTTCTGTGACCAATGTGTTTTTTTTTTCTTCACAGAGTGGTACCAGCAGTTTTGTCCATGTGTGTAACTGTGATTTACATTATAAAAAAAAAAAATGTTAGTATTGCATTTTGTACTTAATTGTTCATTACTTTAATATTATTTTAATTATATATATTTTTTCATTTCCTTTTCACATTGTTCTTAAACTATTTTGTTAAATTATAATAATTTTACATGTATTTTTTTTATTTGACTTCTCTTTGTTTTAATCATTTAATCATGTTTGAATCATGTGTTATCCGTGCTTTATTCTTGTTTTTATTCCTTTATTTCCATTTTTATTATTACATGTTTTTGTAATTTGACTTCTCTTTGTGTTTTCTAATTGGTAAACACTTTAATGACCGTTGTTTATGAAAGGTGCTATATAAATAAACTTGCCTTGCCCTGACTATAACTTACATTACATTAAATAAACTCTAGTGTATTTTATTCATTATTTATTCAATATTGGATAAACTGTGGATGCACTGCTTTAGCAGAACAATGTGTTTAGCGTTTGCGTGTCCTGTAAACACTAATAATTTCTGTGTAACATGTCGTCTTAATGTTGAATTTCCTGGATGCGGCAGTAAATCTCCTGCCGGCTCGGCTGTCGGCTTGATTCTTCATGGGAAGCTGTAATGAATAGGTTGGAAATTCATTCATTAGCCATAATGACTTACATGCAGCTGAAAATTACGCTGTACGAGACCATGAACTGCAGGCTGGAATCATCTTTCAAAAAATGAGAAAAACGCTGAAAAAGACTCAGAGACTGTGAGGCACTTTATTACTTTATTACTCTAAAAAAAAAAAAAAAAACAATACTGTGGTTCTACAGCGTCCAGAAGTATCCAGACCAGTGTTAATTTCGTTGACGAATAATTTTCGTCATAGTTTTCATCAACAAAGCTTTTTTTTCAAAAATAACTAAATAAAACCAGCATAAAAAAAAATAAAACAAGACGAAATTAACTGACATTTTTGTCAACGATTAACCTCTTAAGCTCCAAACCTATTTTGACCAATTACCGCCTGAAATTACATACTCACATTTGAAGGCTTATCACTCTAATATTAAATAATTCAGGGTCAATTCTATGACTTAATATCACTTAGAAGCCTTTACACAATTCATTTCTTTAATTATTCAATTGAACATGTAATGGCCAGAATATGGTAAAAAACATGAAAAAATTCTATTTTATTTTTTTTATTTTCAGACATAAAATGAACTATTTATATGGATGAAGTGTTTTGGCAGCTCTACATTTTGCTATAGAGTGTTTAAAATCATCATATAAAATCATAAACTGCTGCCTCTTACTGGTTAGATTTTATTGTGATCTGAAGCAGTAATGGTATTTTCTTTCTCCAAAGGACTGAAAACTTTATAATAATTAAAAATATATATATTAATATATATATATATATATATATATATATATATATATATATATATATATATATATATATATATATATATATTAATGTAATGTACTGCATTTTTCTGTACTGCATAATTTAATTAACTTTCTAAAAAGTTACATGGGTGCCACTTTAAAATGAGACTACCCTTATAGGGTTTATAAATGGTTTATAAATGAGTTTATTAATTATTCTTATTTATTAGGTTGTAAATGTTTTAAAATTCATTGATAAGCAGTTACAACACATCAATTAAAAAGGCAACAGTGATCCATTGTTTGCTTTAATTGATAATCATTTAATTGATAGTAAATAGTTCTCAAATATATTAATATGACAGGTTTATGGAAAACACAAAGTAAGATCAGTATTTAGGAACGATCTGAGATTTGACTCTATAAATGAATTTAGAATCAAACTTGCTAAATATATAGATTACTCTTGACAGTTCTATTTATGTGTTGTTATATATTTATTAACTGATTATTTAGGGTTTTTTTTGTAAACATTGATAAACTCATTAATAAAAATGTACAAAAGTATATTCAGAAATAAGGATTTTAGAAATATTTAATCTAATTAAATTAAGCTAAACGTGTACTTCATAGTAGTCTATTATTGGCTAAGCTTCATTTGTTAAAAGTATATATATATTTATATATTTACTTAGTTGATTAGTTGTTGCTTCTTATAATCTGGATTAGAACATTACTCAGATATTCACTATTCACTGTATACCTGTAACTCTACCTCTTCACTACTTTACTTTAACCGATGCTTTTAAACTCATAAATCTGACTTATAAAATGCAAAGATATGCATATATTGTAATGGGTTGGGGAGCAGTAGCTCTCCAGCCCAGAAGGTTGTAGGAACCAAGTGCAGAGCAGCAGATCTCAAAGCAGGTAAACCCAAGAAAAAGGGGAAAATAATAATAATAATAATAATAATAATAATAATAATAATAATAATAATAATAATAATAATAATAATAAGAAGAAGAAGAATTAATATATAATCGTGAATATATATATTAATATTATATAATAAGATTATATATATATATATATATATATATATATATATATATATATATATACAATTATTATTATTATTAAACCCCGCTCCACGCGGGGATCAAACTCAGGCTGTCGCGGTCGCAGCCCAGTGCTCTAACCGCTGCACCAGCGAGCGGACTGGGATGCGGCCGCTTTAATCGCCTTTTATAGAGCCTCCGCCGTAAGGGGCGGAGCCACGAAAACGGGCGGAGAGTAAAAACGGGTGGAAAACAAAAACCTCACGCCCAGCGTGAGTGAAAGAGAAGGGGAGAATGTAAACAAGACTCGCCGCGGAAGCTAACGGCTACCTCTTATGGAGCGAGGTAAAAACAAAAGAGCTTCCAAACTAAACAAAGAAGTGAATTGGGGTGCTTTTGGATTAAAGGCTGTTCCACCACAGAGGGGAGGAACAGCGGGAGAGAGTGTAGGTGAGCAAAACCGCGTGCTTCGCGCTGCTACACACACACACACACACACACACACACAGGAGAGAGCACACAGCTCTATCTCTAGCAGACTCGAGAGAGAGGAAAGGGACAGAGGAAGATACTTTTGCGGGAGAGGCACGCCAGCGATGCTGATCAATGCTCTCTCCAAAGGGATAGCAGGGAAGAAAAGAGAAAAAAGAGCCGAGGCTCGCTCGAAAAACGGGCATAGATTCGCTCTCACGAGCTTCAAAGATCCAGCGCCGAGTGGCTGGTTGGCGGAGGACACCCCCGTAATAGTCTCCTGTCCGGGGAAAGCAGGCGGAGCATACCCAAACTGGCACTCAAAAGGCGACATTCCCAAAGATGAGTGCCAGAGCGTGTTGTGGGCATACTCCGCCCACTTCAGTTGGTCGGACCAGGTAGAGGGGGCAGAGGAAGCCAGACAGCGGAGGGTCCTTTCCAGATCCTGGTTGACCCTCTCTGTCTGACCGTTGGACTGGGGGTGAAACCCAGAAGAGAGGCTGACCTCTGCCCCTAACAAACGACAAAAGGCACCCCAGAACCGGCTGGTGAAGTGAGCCCCACGGTCTGAGACTATGTCCGATGGTGGCCCGTGGATTCGGACCACCTGGTCGAGCAGCACCTCTGCTGTTCCCTGCGCGGATGGCAACTTGGAAAACCTGTCCACGATGACTAGTATCACGGTGTTGCAACACTGTGATAAAGTCAAGGGACAGGTGAGACCAAGGACGTAAGGGAACAGGCAGGGGGTGCAACAGACCCGTGGGCTTGGTTCTGGGGTCCTTACAGCGAGCGCAAACCTCACAAGCGGCCACATGGGAACGCACGTCTCTCTCCATATGAGGCCACCAGAACCGGCGTCGCAGGTACTCTAGCGTACGTGTGGCCCCTGGATGCGCTGTCTGGGGAGAGGCGTGACCCCAGTCGAGTACCCGCCTCCTCAGGGAGGATGGTACGAAGTCTCGGCCTGGGGGACCGTTCCCCGGGTCAGGATCGGTCTCTTGGGCCCGTCGAACAGCATCCAACAGAGCCCAACGGAGGGGTGCCAGGATCCTGGCCGGGGGAATCACGGTGGCTGGTTCCACTGGAAGAGGGAGGGGCTCCCATTGGCGAGAGAGGGCGTCCGGTTTGACGTTCTTGGACCCAGGACGGTAAGACAAGATGAAGTCAAACCGGGTGAAGAACAACCCCCATCTGGCCTGGCGTGGATTCAGACGTTTGGCCTGCTGGATAAAAGCCAGGTTCTTATGGTCTGTCCAGACCAGAAAGGGGTGTTCAGCCCCCTCAAGCCAATGCCTCCACTCTTCCAGGGCAAGCTTGACGGCCAGCAGCTCCCGATCTCCTACGTCGTACCTCTGCTCGGCAGGGGTAAGACGATGAGAGTAGTAGGCGCATGGATGCAGTCTGCCTCCAGGCCCCGATCTCTGGGACAAGACTGCTCCTACGCCCACTTCAGAGGCATCCACCTCCACGACAAACGGAAGTCCCGGATCAGGCAGCTGGAGAACTGGGGCCCTGGTCAACAGGCGCCTGAGGGCGTCAAACGCCTCCTGGGCCTCTGTGGACCAGCTGAACCGCCCCGAAGTCTTCCTCGTCAGGGCGGTCAGCGGGGCGGCCACAGAGCTAAAGTTCTTCACGAACCTTCGGAAGAAATTAGCAAAGCCCAGGAAGCGCTGGACCAGGCGCACCGAGGTGGGCTGGGGCCAGCTCTCCACTGCCTTGATCTTGGTGGGATCCATGCGCAGTGTGTTGTGCGACACAATAAACCCCAAAAAGGAGATGGTCTGCGCATGGAACTGGGACTTCTCAAGCTTGACGTAGAGGTGGTTCTCCAGGAGCAGCTGAAGCACCCGTCGGACATGGCTGACGTGTTCGTCGACAGACCGGCTATATATGAGTATATCGTCTAGGTAGACAAACACGTAGCGGTCCAAGGCTTCCCGAAGAACCTCATTTATGTACCCCTGGAAGACGGCCGGGGCGTTCATCAACCCGAACGGCATGACCAGGTATTCATAGTGCCCGGACGGAGTGATGAACGCCGTCTTCCACTCGTCACCCGCCCTGACCCTGACCAGGTTGTAGGCACTGCGCAGGTCCAGCTTGGTGAAGATTGTGGCCTGCTGCAGTGCCTCAAAGGCGGATGACATGAGGGGCAAGGGGTAGCGGTTCTTCACAGTGATCTTGTTGAGGCCTCTGTAGTCAATACAGGGCCTCAACCCACCGTCTTTTTTGCCCACAAAAAAGAAGCCGGCGCCGGCCGGGGAGGTAGATGGCCGGATAAAACCTAAGGCTAGGGCCTCCTGGATGTAGCCCTCCATTGCTCGCCGTTCAGGGCCTGAGAGGGAGAACAGCCTCCCCCTGGGGGGGCTAGTCCCAGGGAGAAGGTCAATAGCAACGTCGCAGGGACGGTGGGGGGGCAGTACCTGGGCTTGTCTTTTGCTGAAGACCTCCCGAAGGTCTCGATATTCCCTGGGTACTTGAGAGTGATCGGGACCTTCGGGGTCGAGGTCCACACCTTTAGAGGCTCTGGGGGACCGAAGACAGGAAGCTTGACAGGCTGGCCCCCACCGTATGACCGAACGGGTCAGCCAGTCAATGTGGGGGTTGTGCCGCTGGAGCCAGGGAAACCCCAACACCAGCTGCAAGTCGGGAGCATTTATGATGTACAGTGCAATTTGCTCTGAATGAGCCCCGACTCGCAGCGTGAGGGGCCGTGTTTGTTGGGACACCACCCCTGGCTCCAGGGACCGCCCATCAATGGCTGCTATGGGTAGGGGTTCATGTAGGCGGACCAGGGGCAAACCAAGCTCTCTGGCCCTGGCTGCGTCCATGAAATTCCCTGCCGCTCCAGAGTCTAGGAAGGCTGGTAGACGAACCTCCACAGGCCCCCACGCTAGTGTTGTGTTCAGGTACACCCCTTGGGTTCGAGGGGGCCCTGGTCGATCTGTTAACAGATGCTGACTTTTGGCTGCCAAGTCAGGACAGGTAATGCGCTGGTGCCCTGGAGCCCCGCAGTAGAGGCACCTCCCTTCACGCATACGTGCCTCGCGTTCTTGACGGGGAAGGCGAGTGTGCCCCAACTGCATGGGCTGGACCCCGTGGTCAGGTGGGCCCTCGGTGGCCCCTGATGGCCCACTACCCGAGAATTGGCCACGAGGCCCCCGGGGGGTGGTACCCGAGCCCCGCACCTTGCGCCTCTCCCTCAAGCGGTTGTCCAGCCTCTGGGTGAGCTCAATGAGGTCGTCAAGGGATGCTGGAGTATCACGATGAGCAAGCTCATCCTTGAGTTCCTCATTGAGCCCATGGTGGAACGCGCTTGCCAGAGCGCTGGGGTTCCACCCGCTTTCAGCCGAGAGCGTGCGAAACTCTATGGCGTACTCTGACACCGACCTCCTACCCTGTCGTAGGTTCAGGAGGCGGGTCCCCGCCTCCTCTCCTCGGACTGGAAGGTCGAACGTCCGCATGAGGGCTGCCGCGAATAGTTCAGCGGTAGCGCAGACGTCCGGTTGGTGTTCCCACACCGGGGTGGCCCACGCCAATGCCCTTCCAGAGAGGAGGGAGACGATGTACGCCACTTTAGCACGCTCCGACTGGAAGCGGGACGGCTGAAGCTCAAAAGCAAGGGAGCACTGCAGTAGAAACCCCCTGCAGCCTCCCGGCTCACCCTCGTACCGCACCGGGGGCGGTAGTGGGGGCCCCACTCGAGGCCCCACAGAGGGTGCGGCAGCGGCCGGGTGTTCAAAACGAGGGGACTCAGGCCCAGGCTGGGCTGGCTGTGCGGGTGGGGGTGGATTCGGGGCAAGCACAGCAGTCAGGCCCTGCAGCTGGGCCAAGATCTGCCGCAGGACCTGCTCATGTCGCCCAATGACAGCCCCCTGGTTGCCCAGGGCGAGCTTAACCTGCTCGAGATCCGACTGCTCTGCTGGATCCATGGTGGGCTGGATCTTTCTGTAATGGGTTGGGGAGCAGTAGCTCTCCAGCCCAGAAGGTTGTAGGAACTAAGTGCAGAGCAGCAGATCTCAAAGCAGGTAAACCCAAGAAAAAGGGGAAAATAATAATAATAATAATAATAAGAATTAATATATAATCGTGAATATATATATTAATATTATATAATAAGATTTTATATATATATATATATATATATATACAATTATTATTATTATTAAACCCCGCTCCACGCGGGGATCGAACTCAGGCTGTCGCGGTCGCAGCCCAGTGCTCTAACCGCTGCACCAGCGAGCGGACTGGGATGCGGCCGCTTTAATCGCCTTTTAAAGAGCCTCCGCCGTAAGGGGCGGAGCCACGAAAACGGGCGGAGAGTAAAAACGGGTGGAAAACAAAAACCTCACGCCCAGCGTGAGTGAAAGAGAAGGGGAGAATGTAAACAAGACTCCCCGCGGAAGCTAACGGCTACCTCTTATGGAGCGAGGTAAAAACAAAAGAGCTTCCAAACTAAACAAAGAAGTGAATTGGGGTGCTTTTGGATTAAAGGCTGTTCCACCACAGAGGGGAGGAACAGCGGGAGAGAGTGTAGGTGAGCAAAACCGCGTGCTTCGCGCTGCTACACACACACACACACACACACACACACAGGAGAGAGCACACAGCTCTATCTCCAGCAGACTCGAGAGAGAGGAAAGGGACAGAGGAAGATACTTTTGCGGGAGAGGCACGCCAGCAATGCTGATCAATGCTCTCTCCAAAGGGATAGCAGGGAAGAAAAGAGAAAAAAGAGCCGAGGCTCGCTCGAAAAACGGGCATAGATTCGCTCTCACGAGCTTCAAAGATCCAGCGCCGAGTGGCTGGTTGGCGCTGCTTATAAGCTGTTGAAAGCAGGTGTTGATAATTAGCCAATCAGCCCTCGGCGCTGGCCTGGCGCGCCCTCCGATGCCCTGGAGGACGCCTCGATCGGGCACCAGCCCTTACATATATATGCATATGAACTGTCATCAAGCAAGAAATGCTACTTTGAAGAATCTTAAATATAGTTTGGATGTCTTTAGTATTAATCTACAGTGCAGAACATTTTTAAATAATTAAAAACAGGAAATTTACGGTGTACCACTTTTGAATGGTATTGCATTTCTTCCAAAAAGATTACATATTAAAATAATAATTCATCTGAACACAAAACACTGTGTTCTTCTACTGTTGAGTGATGGTCCATTTCCCAAGCTTCCTTTTCCTTTACTTTTCTTTTCTTTGAGAAACAATGTTTTTAGACATTTCAATCCTTTTCTCACACTTTTTAATTTATTTATTTTTTTTACCTTTTTTCTAGCCTTAAATCAATTCCGTCCCAACTTTTTTAAAAAAATGTTTTGCAGGTCTTAAACGCAGGAATGGTTTTATAGTATATTTAAGCAATAATACACTCGAGGTTTGTACTATTATTAAGCAATAGAACACTCGAGGTCGTGTGTTATCATGAATAACATCACGGCTGTGATTCGGTCGTAGATCGTCACAGCCGTGATGTTTTTTGTGATAACACACGACCTCGAGTGTTCTATTGTTTTTATACAATAGTTTATTTTTACAAAATTAATAAATTAAATAAATTAAAGCACTTTAAGAAATTCAGTTTAAATATGCTTTAATATGGACGGTGCCTTCCGCCAAAAAGTAGTTCCACAAAAACTGTAACAGAACTGAAACTTAACTACAAAACAGTGTATGGTTCATACAGACTAACACCACGAAAGTTAGCTTGAAATCAAAATTGGGAATAAGTGAAGATGGTACTTTAGGAGGGTGAAATAACGCTAATACTCTCCTCTCCTGCTCTGTGGTGTCGTCTTCAGGTGAACGCTGCGTGTTTTTTGAGCATTTCTGCTTGTTTTGCTGGGTGGTGTTGGTTTTAGCTAGCCGGCTGGACTGTGGTTAAGTTAGCGTAGCTTGCTTTAGCTCCGCATTAGCTTAGCTTACCCTAGCCTGGCTGGTTAGCGTTCTGGCTGTCAGACGGCATTAGCCGAGCGATATTCTTTCCCTTTTTTTCCACAAAAAAAAAAACAGCCAGCGTTGCGGGCGAGCGTGCCGCGGCTGAGCGCTAGCCTGTGCGAATCTAACGCTGCCACTGATGCCGTTGATGACTCTAAGCTGTACTGTGTATATACTGTAAATACGCCGTTACTTGGCAACGCGTCGGTGGAGTGATACAAGTTTAGTGTGAGAAGGCTCTGATGTTATCACAAATATCAGCACGGCTAGACCACTTCTCAACCAATCAGATTGTAAGGTCGAAACTAACTGTTGTATAATGTGTAATATTGGCACTGCTGTATATATATATATATATATATATATATATATATATATATATATATATATATATATATATATATATATATATATATTTAATAATGCAATGAAGTTAACGATGGTAGTTTATTGTCCTGACGGACAGTTCTGGTGGAAACAGAAGAGTTGAGGTGCACATTCCGGGTTAGCACCCGAACATCCCTTTCAGACAGCTCCCTCTTACAGCGTCCACAGTTAATCCTGTTGGATGTGGTTGGTCCTTCTTGGTGGTATGCTGACATTACCCTGGATACCGTGGCTCTTGATGCATCACAAAGACTTGCTGTCTTGGTCACAGATGCTCCAGCAAGACGTGCACCAACAATTTGTCCTCTTTTGAACTCTGGTATGTCACATAATACTATAATATTGTGTGCATTGCAATATTTTGAGCAGAACTTTGCTCTTACCCTGATAATTTAACCTTCCCACTCTTCACACTCTGCTCTTACTGGTGCAATAATGTGCAATTAATAAAGATTGGCCACCAGGCTGCTCCAACTTAGCCATGAAACCTAAAATCTCACACTACTAAAATGATGACAGGTGTTTCAGCTTTATTGTACAACCCCTGTAAGTGTTACATAGGCAAAGTGCTATGTAGAGTCTATGTAGCGATCTCTGGAGAGTTCTGGCTTTGTGTTGGCACTGGACCGGCACCACCGGCTTGTTTAATTGTCGGAGGGGGTTGTTGTTTGTGGCCGTACCTCTGCTGTGGCTGTTGTTATTTTTGTAATCCACGGCTGTAAGGCGTGAAATGAGATCAATACAGTGTGAAATACAGTTTGCGTACGCTCGGCTGTGAGCTACAGCGTGCTGCTTGTTGTTAGCGCACTAGCCCGGGCCTTCTTATTGCCAGTCGTGCGGCGCTGACTGCGTGGGGAATGGGCTGTAATTGGTGAGCTACAGTGCTGTTATTTGGGATGCTGTCAGATTGCTCTGGGACTGGCTGTGTTGACAGATTAAACACACTTCATGCTAAATTCAGACGCGTACACAATTACGCTGTCTGTCTCTCCACGTCTCAAAGTCTCTGCGTCTCGTATCAAACGTTCATCCTTGTAACTTAATCCCCACGCATTCTGTCTCGTCCTAAAGTCATCAGGGACCAGGCTGTGTCCCAATTCTTCTCCGTCTTCTTTTTTCAATAGTTATTAATTAGACTTTCCTCTGTTACAGCCTGCTCACTGAGAACCATCATTCAACAGTAGCTAATAGAAACACATGGGAATAGGAATTACTCTGGCAAACCTAAGGGTTAAAAGTTTTAGAAAACACCAAGGGAAAAATGCTCTAGGCACTTTTTTCCAAGTTTAACCTCCCATTACTCTGAAAAGCTGCAGTAAAATCCCATGATACTATATATATACTGATAGTATAGAAAGGTTCTTTAAGGATTTAATGGTTGCATTTAATAAAAAAAAGTTTGATTTGTCCAAAATCTGGTTTATTTAAAACAGAAAATATTTTTTTTCTAAGTTTGATTTCACATTAGTCCAAAATGCTACAGTAAAATGACTTAAAACTTATATCATTAATAGTAAAGAAAGGTTTATTTAAGAATTTATTGGTAGCATCTGATAAGAGTTTGATTTACCCGTATTATAGGACTCTAAAATCTGGTATATTTAAATCCAAATAGACATTTTTCCTAGGTTTGACCTCCCATTACTCGAAAATGCTGCAGTAATAGCACTTGATACTTATGTCATTTGTAGTATAGAAAGGCTACTTTAAGAATGTAATGGTTTTATTTGATACCAGTTTCATTTGCTGGTTTTGTAGGACACCAAAATCTGGTTTATGCAAAACCAAATAGTTCTTTTTTCTACGTTTGAATACACATTACTCCAAAATGCTACAGTAAAATTACGTAAAACTTATAGCATTAATAGTAAATAAAGATTTCTTCAAGGATTTAATGGTAGTATTTGATAAGAGTTTGATTTACCCGTATTAGAGGACTCTAAAATCTGGTATATTTAAATCCAAATAGACATTTTTCGTAGGTTTGACCTCCTATTACTCGAAAATGCTGCAGTAATAGCACGTGATACTTATGTCATTTATAGTATAGAAAGGGTACTTTAAGAATGTAATGGTTTTATTTGATACTGGTTTGATTTGCTGGTTTTATAGGACACCAAAATCTGGTATATGCAAAACCAAATCATCTTTTTTTTCTAAGTTTGAAGTCACATTACTCCAAAATGCTGCAGTATTATCACTTGAAACTTATATCGTTAATAGTAAAGAGAAGTTTCTTCAAGGATTTTATAATAGCATATGATAAGTATTTGCTTGTTTTATAGGACTCCAAAATCTGGTTTATGCAAAAACCAAAAATACATTTTTCCTAGGTTTGATTTCATATTATTCCACAATACTGCAGTAGTAACTTCTCTTTACTATTAATGATATACGTTTCAAGTGATATTACATTAGCATTTTGGAGTAATGTGAATTCAAATTTAGAAAAAAAGAACTATTTGGTTTTGCACAGATTCTTTTTTAATGCGTTTTCTTTATTTTTCATGACTATTTACATTGTAGATTCTCATTGAAGCATCAAAACTATGAATGAACCAGTGACGATTGCTCTAAGACTGCAAGGGAAGCTCAGCTTCCCCTAAAATGTAAAAAAATAAGTGATTAAATATATACTGTTGTGTGTACATGTCACTGATTAAATATGCGCTACACCGCGCTGAACTTAGTTCAGAATCAGCTTCTTATCACTGGTAACGCCGCGGCTTTCCTCTCACTCATTCCTGCAGCTTCACAGCGCTGCTTTAAACAGTGCACAGACTTCAATAGCGGAGCAAAGCGCGCGGCCAAACCAGACGAGTCATTGGATAAACGCTGGGCTTTGTCCCACCCATCGGACGCTCATCGTCTCTGGAGGTCTATGGAGCAGTGGGCTAGCCTCGGCCAGCCCGGACGCTCAGCTTCTGCATGATGATTGGATGATCTGTCTGAGGCCGAGTCCATTTTTGATTGACAGCAAAATGAGCGAATCAGCGATCTTTTAGTGTAAAAAGCATTTTCATTCTGTTCTGAGTTGAACCTGAGACTTTCCTAATCCTTATAGCGGCATTTTCTTTATTAAAAACGACTAGCGACAAATCCAGCTTCTATTTCTGGTGCTTTTCTGATTAATTTGGTGTAAAAGGTGGGAAAAGTAACAGGTATTTTCAGCTGTTCTGGTATGATAAAGTGAGCTGGCTGACTGGAAGTGCTGTAACAAATAAAATGTACTGTTGTCCATGCCTCTTGATGAAAGTATCTCAGGACATATATTAACAGGGGCCAGTAGTAAGTATTGTGTTATCATTAAAAATAATGTAAATAATTTAAATTAATAAAGGGATTATTTAAGGAAATTAAAACTGTCCAAAAAGGAAATAAATTTACCTGCATTTTTTCCTTTACCAACTTTAAAGATTTTGCGTAATGTTTTTTTTTTACTGATCATTTTATGTTTATTCATGTCATAGCGTCTTTTTTTATGTAATTGTTCAATGTAAAGAATGGGTACCTTTTTGTTGTGTAGTGAAAACTTGAAAATAATGCCTTTTGTTTACAAAAAAAAAAAAACATCTCAGGGAGAGTAGAATTTTTGTATAAATAAAACTACATATGTTAAGATGTAGTCCGAAATTGAGCTTCCCCTCCTTGAAAGACCAGCATCCGCCACTGGAATGAACACATGTGGAGTTTTATGTACTTAACAAAAAAATGAGCTGAACCTCCACAGTCACCGGACCTGAACCCAATCCAGATGGTTTGGGGTGAGCTGGAGCACAGAGTGAAGAAGGCAAAGGAGCAACAAGTGCTAATAAACACCTCTGGGAACTCCTTCCTTCCTTCAAGAATGTTGGAAAACTTTTCATTTCAGGTGGCCACCTCTTTGAGAAGCTCATTGAGAGAATGATGCCAAGAGTTTGCAAAGCAGTAATCGATTTTTTTAGTTTTTTTTTTCACCTTTTTTTGTTAAGTATAAAACTCCACATGTGTTCATTCATAGTTTTGATGCTTCAGTGAGAATCTACAATGTAAATAGTCATGAAAATAAAGAAAACACATTAAAAAAAGCCTGTACTGTATTATGTATTAACCCTGTCCATAAGCAGCATCAACTGCTGTGCTCTCGGAGGACTCAGGGCTGGAATGGGCTGTGATTGTTAAGCTACAGTTCTGTTATTTGGGATGTTATTATTACATCAGATTGCTCTGGGACTGTTTCTGTTGACGGATTAAACACACTTCATGCTAAATTCAGACGCGTACACAATTACGCTGTCTGTCTCTCCACGTCTCAAAGTCTTGTAACTTAATCCCCACGCATTCCTCCTTGTCTTACTGCCACCAGGGACCGGGCTGCGTCCCAATTCTTCTCCGTCTCCTTCCTCCATATTTATTAATTAGACTTTCCTGTGTCAGCCGTTCGGAGCAGCCGGCTAATCAAATGCACAAACTCCCACTGCATTACCGCCTTAACTGACGCCGCCTTAAACATGCAAGGCCAATAAAAACAGGCCCGGCCCGCGCCATCCATCTCCCCGCAGCCGTCCGCCGGAGAATAATGAAGGGAAAAGGTTACAGATTGGAGTGCGCCACGTGTGCCCCGTGCACAATTAGATAATGGGGGCATCTGATTGTGCAGATCGGGGTCTGGGGAAAACGCAGCAGCTCAGAGAGCAGGCCTTTCACACCACTGCATGCTGCTGTAAAAAATACATTTACTAGAATGAAAAAAATAAATGGACATACACAATCCATCGCTGGTCACATTTTTGGATTAAAATAATATCAGGATGTTAGATTAGATTGTGAAATGTCTTGTGTAGAACTTGCAGTTCTGTAGAGATTTAGTACTAAAACTGTGAGCTCCAATCGTGTAAGAATATAAGAAATACGAACAGTGTTTGATCAACTTTTAAGCAGTAATAATAGATGAAGGTAATGTAACATTATTAAGGCACCCGATGCTGGGTTTGTGTTGAGTATGGGATTAGTTTGGGATGATTATGGGATTAGTTTGTGTTGAGTATGGGTTAAGTTTTGAATGTGTTTAGGAAGAGTATGGGGTGAGTTTGAGATGAGTATGGGGTGAGTTTAAGATGAGTATGTGATGCATTTGGGATGAGTATGGGTTAAGTTTTGAATGTGTTTAGGAAGAGTATGGGGTGAGTTTGAGATGAGTATGGGGTGCATTTGGGATGAGTATGGGTTAAGTTTTGAATGTGTTTAGGAAGAGTATGGGGTGAGTTTGAGATGAGTATGGGGTGCATTTGGGATGAGTATGGGTTAAGTTTTGAATGTGTTTAGGAAGAGTATGGGGTGAGTTTGAGATGAGTATGGGGTGAGTTTAAGATGAGTATGTGATGCATTTGGGATGAGTATGGGTTAAGTTTTGAATGTGTTTAGGAAGAGTATGGGGTGAGTTTGAGATGAGTATGGGGTGATTTTGAGATGAGTATGTGATGCATTTGGGATGAGTATGGGTTAAGTTTTGAATGTGTTTAGGAAGAGTATGGGGTGAGTTTGAGATGAGTATGGGGTGAGTTTGAGATGAGTATGTGATGCATTTGGGATGAGTATGGGTTAAGTTTTGAATGTGTTTAGGAAGAGTATGGGTTAAGTTTGAGATGAGTATGGGGTGAGTTTTGGAAGAGTTTGGGATGATATTACAATGAGATTTTGATGAGTTTGCATTTAATTTGAGATACGTTTGGAATGAGTCTGGGGTAAGTTTAGTGTGAGTTTGTGATGATATTGATGTGAGCTTGGGATGAGTTTGAGATAAGAGTTTGACCTGAGTATGGTATAGGGTGGGTATTATGTGTATAGGATAAGTTTGTGTTGAGTATGGGATTAACTTTGAGTGAGTTTGGGATGTGTATAGGAAGAGTATGGGTTGAGTTGGGGAAGTATTTGAGATTAATTTGAAATGAGTTTGAAGTGAGATTGGAATGAGTATGGGATGAGTTTAGGATGAGTGTGGGGTGAGTTTGGGTTGGGTATGGGATGTTTTTTGGATGAATATGGGATATGTTTGGGGTAAGTGTGGGGTGAGTTTGGGATGAGTTTGAGATAAGTGTGGCATGGGTTTGGGATGACCATGGAGTAAATATGGGGTGAGTTTAGGATGAGTTTGGGATGAGTTTAAGATACGTTTGGAGTGAATTTGGGGTTAGATTAGTGTGAGATTGGGGTGAGTTTGGGGTGAGTTTGAGATGAGAACATTTTACATTTTAGCATGGTTTCAGGAAGGTTTGCCTGTAACTTTGCAGAAATAATGTTCCAGGTTTGGCACCCCAATTAGTGCCGCTTGGCACAAATTTTAACACTCAGAAAACTGAAAATATCAGATTTAGCAGATTTTAATAATTTCATTCTCCAGTGTTTTTATTTTATCAGTGTTTATAAAGCGTGTCCAGCTTGAGAACAGTATCAGGTGAAGTGTGTGGTAGTGTGTGTGAGGGGTGCGGGCGGTAGTAAATCAGAGCAGAGATCAGTCAGGCGCAGTGATGGAGGTTTATGTAGCTGCAGTCTGCAGTCGGTGATGCAGCGTGACGGAGATGGAGTGATCTGAGTGAGTGTAGCCCCCCTGCCCCACGAGCCACAGCTGGCCTGACCTTCCTAGAGGGCAGTGTGTGTGTGTGTGTGTGTGTCTGTGTGTGTCTGTGTGTGTGTGCATCTGTGTATGTGTGTGTGTGTGTACATCTGTGTATGTGTGTGTGTGTGTGTACATGTTTTCATATATTTGCAGGATTTAAATGAAAAACAGTAAACTAAAAAAGTGCATTTCTTGAAGGAAACGCAGGATGGTTGTGCAGCTAAACTGGCTTCCACTGTTTGTGGTTGCCAAGGTGTTGTTAGGTGGTTGCTAAGGTGTTGCTATGGGGCCTGTGGTGTTTGCTATGGTGTTGCTAAGTGGTTGCTAAAGTGTTGCTAGGTGATTGCTGAGGTGTTGCTATGGTGTCTGTGGTGGTTGATATGGCGTTGCTAGCTTGTTTTAGGTGGTTGCTAAGGCTTTGCTAGGTAGTAGCTAATGTGTTGCTGTGGTGTCTGTGATGATTTCTATGGTGTTGCTATGTGGTTGCTAAGCTGTTGCTAGGTGGTTGCTAAGGCGTAACTATGGTATCCATGACGGTTGCTATGCTTTTGCTAGGTGGTTGCTAAAGTGTTGCTAGGTGATTGCTAAGGTGTTGCTAAGTGGTTGTTGAGGTGTTGCTATGGCATCAGTGGTGGTTGATATGGTGTTGCTAACTTGTTTCTAGGTGGTTGCTAAGGTGTTGCTATGGTATCCATGGCAGTTGCTATGGTGTTGCTACCTTGTTTCTAGGTGGTTGCTAGGGCGTTGCTATGGTATCCATGGCAGTTGCTATGTTGTTGCTAGGTGGTTGATAAGGTGTTGCTAGGTGGTTGCTAAGGTACATCTATGGTGTCTGTCATGGTTGCTAAGGTGTTGCTATGGTGTCTGGTGGTTGCCAAGCTGTTGCTATGGTGTCTGGGCTGCTTGCTATGATGTTGCTAAGTGGTTGCTAGGTGGTTGCTAAAGTGTTGCTAGGTGCTTGCTAAGGTGTTGCTATGGTGTTTGTGGTGGTTGTGTCGATGTTGCTAGGGAGTTAACATGCAGTAAATAGGTTAAATGCTGTTAAGTTGCATTTTTTCTGAGGCTGGTGACTCTGATGAACTTATCCTGTGCAACAGAGGGAACTCTTGCGTTTCTTTTCCTGAGGCGGTCCTGATGAGTGCCAGTTCTATCATATGGATTAGAGCATTACTCAAATATTCACTATACTGTAACTGTAACTCTACCTCTTCACTACTTTACTTTAACTGATGCTCTCAAACACTTTATTAAGAGACAAGAAATTCAAGTTTAATTAACTCTTGATGAGTTCAGCACAGCTGTTAACTGAAAACCTGAATTCCAGGAGACTCTACCTCATAAAAAAATAAAAATAAGAAACCACTTAAAAATGATGAGTTTCTTTGATTTTACCAAATTAAAAACCTCTGGAATATAATCAAGAGGAAGATGGATGATCACAAGCCGTCAAACCACCAAACTGAACTGCATGAATTTTTGCACCAGGAGTAAAGCAGCATAAAGTTATCCAAAAGCAGTGTGTAAGACTGGTGGAGGAGAACATGATGCCAAGATGCATAAAAACTGTGATTAAAAACCACCAGGATCATTCCACCAAATATTGATTTCTGAACTCTTAAAACTTTATGAATATCAACTTTTCTTAACATATTTTTGTTATTTCAGCCATTTCTTATTTTCTGCAAATAAACGGTCTAAATGACAATATTTTTATTTTGAAATTTAGAAGAAATGTTGTCTGTAGTTTATAGAATAAAACAACGATGTTCATTTTACTCAAACATAAACCTATAAATAGCAAAATCAGAGAAACTGATTCAGAAACTGAAGTGCCCTCTTCATTTTATCCAGAGCTGTATAAGCTTAACACCACCTTCCCCGAGGCAGAACGGGGTTCAATTCCCCAACCGGACAGACGGCACCAAGAAGAGTCCTTGGGCAAACCTGCGGCATTCTCCTGCATGTTTAACTTGATTCACATGTAAGTCTCTGTATATTAGTGGATACGAACATCACACAAACGATGTAAACATATACAGAACATATAAAATAATATATATATGTGCAGCATAGCACTAATATAAATACCAAATGATGAAGAGTTCCAGGTGTTATTGGAAAACTTACATGCATAAACTTTAATATCAGACAAATATGACCTGTGTCTGTGGTGTTTTGTAACAATGTTGCTTTGCGGTTGCTAGGTGGTTGCTAAGGTGTTGCTAGGTGGTTGCTGAGGTGTTGCTATGGTATCCATGCCAGTTGCTATGTTGTTGCTAGGTGGTTGCTAAGGTGTTGCTATGGTGTCTGTGGTGGTTGCTAGGTGGTTGCTTAAGTGTTGCTAGGTGGTTGCTAAGGTGTTGCTATGGTGTCCGTGGTGTTTGCTATGGTGTTGCTAAGTGGTTGCTAAAGTGTTGCTAGGTGAACGAACATCACACAAATGATGTTCGTGTAAACATATACAGAACATATATGTCCAGCATAGCACTAATATGAATACCAAATTATGAAGAGTTCCAGGTGTTTTTGGAAAACTTACATGCATAAACTTTAATATCAGACAAATATGATCTGAGTAAATATAAAAAAAAACACTTTTTAAAAGCTAATTTTATTTATTAAGTGAGAAAAAACTATCCAAACCAATCTAGTCCTTTGTAAAAAAAAGGATAATTTAACTGTGACATTATGCCTAGATCTGAAGAAATTGAAAATAAGTCGTTGATCATCTATCAGTCTGGAAAAGGTTATAAAGTCATTTCTAAAGCTTTGGGACTCCAGAGAACCACAGTGATTCACTATTATTATTCACTAATGGAGAAAAAATAAACATGGAACACTGGTGAACCTTCCCAGGAGTGACCGCTGGCCGACTTAAAGAAATTACTCCAAAAGGGCATGAAGAACTCATCCAGGAGATCCCAAAAGAACAGGTCTGCAGGTCTGAACTGGTTAATATGGGCATGTCCTAACTTTTTAATTCAAAAGAAAATGTGCGTGTAAATTCATATATGTATATTTACCAGGGATGGGCATACAATTTTAATACCAAACTTAGCCACTTAACACCATAGAAACCCATAGCATACACAAAGAATACCACAGCAACCACCTCACTACTGTACATCATAGCAAAAAACATAGGGCAACACCCTGGAAAACCTTGGAAAAACAATTTACATCCGCTTAACAGTGCCATAGCAACCGCCTTTTTTAGCAAAGAATTTGCAACACCACAGCAACCACCTGTCAGAGAACACAGTCAGAGACCCCCTAGACAAAGAACAAGACTTCTTTTTTTAAAACATGTGCTTTGGACAGATCATTTCAGAAGGAGTAGGAAAAGAAGGATTATCTGGGAAAATATTTTTCTCTTTGCCACAGCAACCACCTTTC
Organism: Astyanax mexicanus; assembly: GCF_023375975.1. Classification (NCBI taxonomy): domain Eukaryota; kingdom Metazoa; phylum Chordata; class Actinopteri; order Characiformes; family Acestrorhamphidae; genus Astyanax; species Astyanax mexicanus. The sequence continues at coordinate 5,430,946 of NC_064408.1, forward strand.
TGTATTTAGGCATGTCCCAATAGCTACATCATTGATTAATCTGACAACATATGGATCAACCATAGGGCAACACCGTAGCAAACACTAAGCAACATCACTGCATCCACCTAGCAACCACTTAACAACACCATAAGAACCTTGCATCCACTTAAAAACACCATAGCATCCAACTGGAATACTACAGCAACCACCTCATCTGTCCGAAGCACAAGCTTAAAAAAACAATTTCTTTGTCTAGGGGTTCTCTGGCTGCATTCATAGGTGGATGCTATGGTATCCCAAGTGGCTGCGGTGGTGTTGCTAAAATATTACTAAAAAAAAGATGGTTGCTATGGCAATGTTAAGTTGTTGTTAGGTGGTAAACAATGGTATTGTTTAGTGTTTTTTTTTTTTGCTTAGTGTCCACATTTTTAAATATCTTCAAAACAACAAAGGTTTTCATATGTAAAGTATCCTATTTTTTTTTATTTGTCTGTATAGTCATGTCACAATAGTTACATTATTTTACATTGATTAATCTGACAATATATGGACATCATCTTATTTAATTTTTTCTGTCCAGTGACTCCATACATACAGAGTAGACTATGGCAGATGAAGAAAAAAATGTATCTCTAAATATATATATATATATATATATATATATTTTTTTTTTTTTTTTTTTTTGTTTTTTTTTATTAAATAAAAAGGGGTATAAATGCACTGTTAAGCTATTATATATCATCATTAATCGAATGGAATATTTTTTTTAAATAATATTATAGTTCTGGCAATATAAATTATTAGGTACTACGCCATATATTGAGTTTTTAGTGTACGTGTGTCTCCATGTCCTTGCAGTGTATAAAAACAAGAGCTGTGTGTGTGTAAGTAAGTAAGTGTGTGTGTGTGTGTGTAAGAAAGTGTGTGTGTGTGTGTGTGCAGACTTCAGCAATCTGGCTGGCTAACAAGGCAGGTGCACATTGCCCCCTGGCCTGTGAAATGTTTGGAGAGGAGCCTCTCCGCATTACCGTCAAGACGCCTCCTGAAGACGAGCCGCGGCAGCCGTAACGAGACCAGGTAAACCACCCATAAAGCAGAGCGGCTCGGGGACCAGGTTTACGGCGAGGCATTATGGACCGAATAACATGTTTTACCGATCAGGCAGACATCAGAGGAGGGTCGTACCCTTTTAATAGCGGGTCGGGGTAAGGCCAGAACCCATTCAGGGTCCCTGGAGGGGGCGTGGCCTTTCCTCTGTGGTTACAATGGTCCACTTCACATGCATTATCTACCCACCTCCGCTCATTCAGTAATGCATGAGGCTGGAGCAGAGCACAGGGATGCTGTACTCAGTGACACAGAACAATCAGCCAGAACATTAAAACCGGCGAGGAAATGAGGCTGAGGCAACCAACTACATCACTATAGCAACCTCCTAGCAACCACTAATTAATATCATAGCACTATGACACAGGAATCGATTAAAAAAAAAAAAACACTATAGAAAACTTGCATCTATTTAACAACACCATAGCATCCACCTGACATGCAACAGAGTATTAGATTTAACATTGCATGCACTTTGCAATTCCACAGAAACTTTGCATCCACTTAGCAACACCATAGCATCCACCTGACATAAAACAAAGTATTACATTTACAATTGCATGCACTTAGCAAATCCATAGAACCTTTGCATCCACTTAGCAACACCATAGCATCCACCAGTAATACCCAGCAACCATCTTACTATAAAATACCCTTAAAAGACACTAAGCAATATCATGGCATTATGGCACAGAAACCAATAAACAACACTATGGAAACCATGCATCTACTTTTCAACACCATAGCATCCACCTGACATGCAACAAAGTATTACATTTACCATTGCATGCACTTTGCAATTCCATGGAAACTTTGCATCCACTTAGCAACACCATAGCTACTATAAAATACCCTAAAAACACTATATCATGGCACAGGCACCAATAAACAACACCATAGGATACTTGTATCTACTTTGCAACACCATAGCTTCCATCTAGAGTACCACAGCAACCATCTTTTTAAACAACGTCATAGTGCACACCCTAGCAAACACATTAACAGTTCCACAGAAACCTTGCATCTACTTTGCAGCACCATAGCATCCACCTGGAATACCACACCAACCACTTTACTATATCATAGAACAAAAACAGAGTGCAACACTCTAGCAAACAACTAAGCAGTACCATTGCATCCTGATTTTCTGGTCTTTTGCAGTATTGTTTTATGTTTAAAATCGAGTTATTACCGTACTTTATCATGGCAACCACTAAGCAATACCATTGCAATCACCAAACAACGACTTAACAATACCATAGCAACCACCGTGCAAAAGTTTAGGTTTTTACAGATTTTCTGGTCTTTTGCAGTATTTATTTACGTATAAAATCGAGTAATGACCATACTTTATCATAGCAAACACTGTAGCAAACACACAGGAATACCACTGCATCCAACAAACAACCACATAACAATACCATAGCAACCGCCTTGCAAAAGTTTAGGTTTTTACCCTTTTTCTGTTCCTTTTCAGTATTTTATGATTAAAATTGAGTAATTACCGTACTTTATCATAGCAAACACTAAGCAATACCATTGCATCCACCTAGCAACAATGTTACAATACCATAGCAACCACCTTGTAAAAGTTTAAATTTTTACCTTTTTCTGTTCTTTTACACATTTTTTTTATGCATAAAACCAATTAATTACCATACTTTATCATAGCAAACACCTTAGGGGCAACTCCCTAGCAAACACAAAGTCACAAAATCAATGTATTTGACTAACAATGACTGAATAATACCATAGCAACCACCTTGCAAAAGTTTGGGTTTTTACCCGTTTTTCTGTTCCTTTGCAGTATTTATTTATGTTTAAAATCGAGTAATTACCGTACTTTATCATAGCAAACACTAAAGCAAACATAAAGCAATACCATTGCCTCCAACTAACAACCACATAACAATACCATAGCAACCACCTTGCAAAAAATTAGGTTTTTACCAACTTTCTTTTCCTTTGCAGTATTTATTTATGTTTAAAATCGAGTAATTACCATACTTTATCATAGCAAACAGTAAGCAATACCATTGCATCCACCTAGCAACAATGTTACAATACCATAGCAACCACCTTGTAAAAGTTTAGATTTTTACCTTTTTCTGTTCTTTTACACATTTTTTTATGCATAAAACCAATTAATTACCATACTTTATCATAGCAAACACCTTAGGGGCAACTCCCTAGCAAACACAAAGTCACAAAATCAATGTATTTGACTAACAATGACTGAATAATACCATAGCAACCGCCTTGCAAAAGTTTGGGTTTTTACCCGTTTTTCTGTTCCTTTGCAGTATTTATTTATGTTTAAAATCGAGTAATTACCGTACTTTATCATAGCAAACACTAAAGCAAACATAAAGCAATACCATTGCCTCCAACTAACAACCACATAACAATACCATAGCAACCACCTTGCAAAAATTTAGGTTTTTACCAACTTTCTTTTCCTTTGCAGTATTTATTTATGTTTAAAATCGAGTAATTACCATACTTTATCATAGCAAACAGTAAGCAATACCATTGCATCCACTTAGCAACAATGTTACAATACCATAGCAACCACCTTGTAAAAGTTTAGATTTTTACCTTTTTCTGTTCTTTTACACATTTTTTTATGCATAAAACCAATTAATTACCATACTTTATAATAGCAAACACCTTAGGGGCAACTCCCTAGCAAACACAAAGTCACAAAATCAATGTATTTGACTAACAATGACTGAATAATACCATAGCAACCGCCTTGCAAAAGTTTGGGTTTTTACCCGTTTTTCTGTTCCTTTGCAGTATTTTTTTATGTAAATTTTAAGTATCTTTGCAGATATGATGACAGGCATCACAGGCGGGTCCTGTCTTCTCATATCTACTGTAAAGTAAAAAGTTAGATTTAGGCTGAATCTACGTTTTCCGTTTCACTCTGTTTTCGTCTGCTTTTCATTCCCTTCAGTATGTTGCTCTGTTCTTCTTATCGGAGCAGTGTGTGAACATGTGAAGACGGGATTAATAAGAGACAGCAGACTGCACTTATAAATACTCCCCTCTCTTTATCAGGCGGCGGAGGCACAAAGGTGCAGCGGGAGGCGGCGTGGAGGTGTCTCTAAAGCAATTTGCTGCTTTTGCATAATCCACAGACACCCCACTCTGAGCAGAGCTATTTCTGTTAAACACACTAAGCAGATTACACTGCAGCCAAAAAGTGTAATGTATTCCTTCACTCGGCTTTCGGGAAGAGAAAGGGGCCGGAGACGGAGAGCAGATTGCATTTCTCACTTTATTTCCATCCATCACAAGAGGACAAGAAAGAGATGTAGAGATGGAGGGATGAAAAGGGAAAAAAAAGATAAAATACTGCTTTATTTTATTATCTCACTATTTTTAAATACTGAAGTGATCCAGGCTATGAAGGAACAAATAAATAATAATAATGTAGTAACTTTAAAGTGTTAAACAAACAAAAAAACAACTCCTGCTTTTCCTTTTCATGGATGATCCTGATGAGTGCCAGTTCCATCATTTTTTGTGTTGATTATTATGGTTTGTAACACATTTTTTAAAATTGTATAAAAAGAAGCAAGGTACCATCATATGTTGTTTTTCATAGTCTCGTGTCTCTGTGTGTCTTCCCCACGTGACCTGTGCTCCCCTGTGTCTCCTGTCTCAGTACTTTTCCATGTGTGTCTCATTTGTAGCTCCGCCCCTTCCCCAGGTGTTTCCAATTCTAGTGTGTTTGTGTTACTATAAATAGCCCTCCTCTGCCACCTTGTCCTCCGTCGGTCTTTGCACCCTCCCCTGTTGTTTTGTCTCTCTGTGCTTCGTAGTTTCTCCGTTTTTTCATAGCCTCTGTTCCTTGTTATTTTCCCTGTTTATTGCCCTGCTCAGTTTAGTCTTCCTAGTCCTGTTTATTTCTAGTTTCCCTTGTTATTCTCTTGTATACACCCTGCTTTGTGTTTATTTTCTAGTTTTGCTCATTATATATATTCCCTGTTTGTTTATCATTATTATTATCTCTAGTTTGTTTATGTTCTCTAGTCTCCCTCGTTTATTTTGGTTTATTATCTCTGTTACGTGTTTACTTGTTTCTTTGTTTATCTTTGTTATTTATTTATTAAATATTTCCTTTTGTTCTTACCTGCACTTGTGTCTGCTTTCCTCGTCTCCCTGCCTGGGTATTCCTGACACTGAATTTAGGATGTGTCCAAACTTTTGATTGGAACTGTATATATTTAAATAAAGGATATGTTTTTTTTTGTTTATGAACTGTTGATAATTTTAACCATTTTGTGCCATAATCCATGTGCCAACATCAAATTTACATACACCTAAAGTTGTCTAAAAACTGAATTTTATTCATTTTCAACATATCTTTTATACTTTATTACAACTGTAAAAGAAGATTCCATCAATACCACAATACAAGAATATAAGATCTCACCAATAATTAATATACTCTATTTTGCCTCAACCATTTATATAATAAAAACAAATGAGAGGTATGAGAAACTAACTTCCTTCTGCATGTTCGCCTCCAAAGGAAGTGACATCACTAGGTACAGGTAAACTGAACAAAACACGTATTTAACAGAATGTAGATATTTAGTCTAGCTGATGTTATAAAAACAAAAATAAGCTCTGGAAAAAAATAAGAGAGCACTTAAAAATGATGAGTTCCTTTGATTTTAGCAATTTAAAAACATCTGGAATATAATCAAGAGGAAGATGGATGATCACAAGCCATCAAACCACCAAACTGAACTGCTTGAATTTTTACACCAGGAGTAAAGGCATAAAGTTATTCAAAAGCAGTGTGTAAGACTGGTGGAGGAGGAGAATATGATTCCAAGATGCATGAAAAAAAACTGTGATTAAAAATCAGGATTATTCCACCAAATATTGATTATTTCTGAACTCTTAAAACTCTTTATGAATATGAACTTGTTTTCTTTGCATTATTTTAGGTCTGAAAGTTCTGCATCTTTTTTTTTTTATTTCAACCATTTCTCATTTTCTGCAAATAAATGCTCTAAATGACAATATTTTCATTTGGAATTTGGGAGAAATGTTGTCTGTAGTTTATAGAATAAAACAACAATGTTCATTTTACTCAAACATAAACCTATAAATAGCAAAATCAGAGAAACTGATTCAGAAACTGAACTCTCTTCTTCTCTTTCTAGAGCTGTATATACTATATGGAGAGAAGCAGAAAGAGTGAGAGAGAGAGAGAGAGAGAGAGAGAGAGAGAGAGAGAGCAGGAGGTTTAGCCTGAATTTCAGCCTCAGTAAACTCCGAAGGGACGGTCGGTGCATGGGGAGTTTTTCCTCCACCACTGTGTTTCTTTTTTTCTTTTATTTATGCATATCGTCGCTGTCCAATGAAAAACACTTATCTCCATTTTTGACGATTTTTAGTTTTCTACATAATCTGAACAGACAAACTGTCCTTTACACTTTGCCAAAATTTCTTGATGAACGGACCAATAGAAACTCTTCAAAATGACCTGAAATAAACTCTTTTTACCTTGACTTCTATTGAAAGTTTACAAGTTTTTTTCTCTCTCCTGTAAAGTTGCTGTTTTGGAGATAAGTGTTTTTCATTGGACAGCGACGATATGCTTCCTCTGATTCGTCAGCTCCAGCTGTTCTGCCCATATGCAGAGTTCAGAATCCTGAAACAGGAGAAATTACTGAGATTAATACAGAATAAATGTCGGACTTTACTGTATTTAGAGCATCCTGCTGATTTACCTCAGCAGATTCTCATTAACACTGATCCAGGAACAGCTTTAGTCATCATCAACCTGCTTATTCATATATTATAATACTATATATGTTATCGGTCAAAAGTTTTATACAATAAAATCCATTATTGTTGAGCTAAGCTTACCAACATTTACCTTCAATTGGTGTGGTGGCGTACCCGCTGATTTATCTTATCTGTTCTGGGCATGCCACAAACTCCAGTCTCTATTACATCTCTATTTTCAAAATATTGTCCAAAATCATCAGTGTTAACGTACAGTTGCAAGAAAAAGTATGTGAACCCTTTGGGATTATACTTGGATTTCTGCATAAATTGGTCATTAAATGTGTTCTGATCTTCATCTACGTCACAACAATAGAAAAACACAGTCTGCTTAAACTAATAAAACACAAAAAATGATATATTTGCATGGTTTTATTGAACACAACATGTTAACATTCACAGCGAGGAGGGGAAAAGTATGTGAACCCCCAGGCTAATGACTTTTCTAAGAGCTAATTGGAGGCAGGATGTGATTGAGAGTTGTGATTGGACGTGTTGGTTAAAGCTGCCCTGCTCTATAAAAAAAAAAAAAAAAAAAAAAAAAAAACTCACACACCAGTTTTGAGTTTGCTGTTCTTAAGAAGCAGCATTGCTTGATGTGAATCATGCCTCGCACAAAAGATCAAGCTCTCAGAAGACCTATGTTCAAGAGATGTTGACTTCCAGCGTGAAGCTGGAAAGGGTTAAAAAAGTAAAAAGTATCTCTAAAAGCCTTGATGATGTTCATGTGTCTACAGTCTACAAGACAGACGCTCTACAAATGGAGAAAGTTCAGCACTGTTACTGTTGCTACTCTCTCTAGGCGTGGTAAAGTCCTGTAAAGGTGACTGCAAGAGCACAGCGATCAACACAGAATGATCAATGAGGTGAGGAAGAATCCTAGAGTGTCAGCTAAAGACTTACAGAAATCTCTGGCACATGGGAGGACACCACAGAGGAAGCCCTTGCTGTCCAAAAAAAAACATTGCAGCACATTTTAAGTTTGTAAAAAAGAGCACCTGGATGTTTTACAGCACTACTGGCTAACAAAATTGAATTATTTAGAAGGAACACACAACGCTATGTGCGGAGAGAAAAAGAGCCCAGCACACCATCATCAAAATCTCATCCCAACTGTGAAACATGGTGGAGGGGGCATCATGGTTTGGGGCTGCTTTGCTTTGCTGTCTCAGGGTCTGGACGGATTTTGCCGTCATACACAGAAAAATGACTTTCCATGTTTACAAAGACACTTTGCAGGAAAACTTAAGACCATCTGTCCTCCAACTGAAGCTCAACAGAGGATGGATGATGCAACAGGACAACGACCCAAAACAGAATTACGTAAATCAACAACCGAAAGCCTTCAACAGAAGAAAATACTGGACCTTCTGGAGAGTCCTGACCTCAAAAGAGGATCAACCAGTTATTAAATCCAAAGGTTCACATACTTTTTTACCCCCTCACTGTGAATGTTAACATGATGTGTTCAATAAAATCATGCAAATATATAGTTTTTTTGTGTTTTATTAGTTAAGCAGACTGTGTTTGTCTATTGTTGGGACAGTCCAGTGATTTACAGCCATAAATCACATTCCCGCAGATGTATAACGTCTGGGCAGTGGATTAGATAAACACTGGGAGGTGAACGGAGCTCATGTTTCAGAGTTAGCGCCGCCCGAATGCCAGGCCTTACGTCTCTCCTCCGGTTATTTAAGGCATCTCTTAGAGGAATCCTGCTCTGGATTCCGGTGTGTATTCCAAAGCTGGAACAACACACACATCAGAATCCAGCGCCAAAGGATACCAGCGTCCACTCCACATGCTGTCCAAACCACAGTGTCATCTTATTTTTAATATTCACATACTTAATGGATGATAACTCTATCAAAAAAGGACCAAAATTGATATACTGGTGCATCTCAAAAAAAAAAATATCATATATACACTATAGCAACAACTTAGTACAAACAGTGAGCTATAAATAGGAAATAGGAAACATATAAAACAATAAAATATGTATTGCTATGTTGATGCAAAGTGCTTTTTTAGCCAAGCAACCAGCAACCGCTAAGCAACTGCCTAGTAACACCATAGCAGCCACCTGATATACAATTGTAACCACTCAATAACATAGTATCAATCACCTAGCAATGCTCAGCCCCATAGCATCAATCTGGGGTACCACAATAACTACCAAGCAATCACTTAGCAACCACCTGTTCAGATATTGAAGTATCATAGCAACCACCATAGCAACAATCTAGGAACATTCTAGCAGCCACTTGGTAAAAACAGTTTTAATGAGGTGGAAGTGAGACATAATTGGTTTGGTTTCACACAGACATACACCACCATGACAACAATCTGCAACACCCATGTAACCACCTGCAATTGAATAGCAACCACTTTATAAAAAAAAACATTGTAAGTACCTGCAACCACCTAGGAACACCATAGCAGCCATCTAGCAACACCAGTAAATACTACCTGAAATATCATAGCAACCATCATAGCAACTATATGGAACACTCTAGCATGCAGCTACCATAGCAACTATGTGGAAAACTAGCAGCCACTTAAAAAATCACAGCAACCACCATAGCAAGTACATGAAATACTCCTGCAAACTTGCAATTAATTAGCAACCACTTTATAAAAACCTTGCAAGTACCTGTAACCACCTAGTAATACAACAGCAACCATCTAGCAACACCATAGCAGCCATCTAGCAACATCAATAAATACCACCTGAGATATCATAGCAACTATATGGAACACTCTACCAGCCACTTGAGGTTAAACAGCAACCACATACCAAACAACAAAACCATAGCAAGTACCTGTAATACCACTGTAACCACCTAGTAATACAACACCCTTGTAACCAACAGACATATCATAGCAACCACCATAGCAATACCAATTTGAAACCCTCTAGAAATCCGATGACTTGAAATGATATAGCCTCCACTTAGCAAAAGCATCATTTATTCATTTATCCAGCACGCTGTGAATTTTTTTCCACAACACCAAATTGATTAAACACGCTGTAAACACACACTTTTACATAAATTATCAGACGTTTACCGATAAAACATGCACTGCTTTTTCATTTTGTTGCCATAGCAACCACCGTGACAATAATCTGCAACACCCTTCCTACCACTTGCAATTGAAAATCAACCACTTTATAAAAAATTTAAAAAAATTGCAAGTGCCTGTAATCACCTAGTAATGCACTAGCAGCCATCTAGCAACACCAAAAAATAGTACCTGAAATATCATAACAACCACCATAGCAACTATATTTAACACTCTACCAGTCACTTGAAATATCATAACAACCACCATAGCAACTATATGAAACACTCAAGCAGCCACTTGATATGTATTGACATCCACCATAGCAACTATATGGAACGCAATCACTTGAAATATCATAGCAACCACCATAGCAACTATATAAACACTCTACCAGCCACTTGAAATATCATAGCAACCACCATAGCAACTATATGGAACACTCTAGCAGCCACTTGAAATATCATAGCAACCACCATATCAACTATATGTACCACTCTAGCAGCCACTTGATATATATTAACATCCACCATAGCAACTATATGGAACACTCTAGCAGCCACTTGAAATATCATAGCAACCACCATAGCAACTATATGTACCACTCTAGCAGCCACTTAAAAATATCATAGCAATTATATGGGGCAATCTAGCAGCCACTTAAAATATCATAGCAACCACCATAGCAACTATATTAAACACTCTACCAGCCACTTGAGGTTAAACAGCAACCACATAATAAAACCATAGCATGTACCTGTGATACCATTGTAAACACCATAGCAGCCATCTAGCAACACCAATAAATACTACCTGAAAAATCGTAGCAACCACCATAGCAAACATCTGAAACACTAAAGCAATCACTTGAAATATCATAGCAACCATATGGAACACTTTACCAGCCACTTGAGGTTAAACAGCAACCACATACCAAACAACACAACCATAGCATGTACATGTGATACCATTGTAACCACCTAGTAATGCAACATATTTGTAACCACCAGACATACAGTATCATAGCAACCACCATAGAAATACAATCACTTGAAATAATGTAGCATCCACTTAGCAAAACCAGCTTTAATGAGACACAGTGAGTGAGATATAATCCATATACAATTAAATATACAATTAAAACATGCAGTATTGCTTTTAAAGATCTTGCATCATCCATACTTCATCATTTATTCATTTATTTATCCAGCATGCTGTGAATTTTTTACGACGGCAGATTGATTCAACACACGGTAAAAAAAAAAAAAAACATAAAAAAAAAACTTTTACAATAATTATCAGACGTTTAACAGATTATCAGATGATACGTTGAGTTTTTACGCATTATGTTTTGGCAAACTGCCGCTAACACCATTATCAAACGCTGAAATTAAGACCGAGCCTCAGTGTGTCAGTCAGCCGGAGTGGGCGGGGCTCCGTCTAATCCTCTCGAATCACCCAGGGCCCCTTCGCAGGCGTCTCTTTGAGAGGCATTTACTTTATTAGAAAAGTTGGTTACCTTGGGAAATCATGATCAAAGCTGAAAGAGCAATTAAGCAATACTAGGCTGTAATGAGATTTGATTTGGCTTCTCGCTATGATCCGTCTGAAGCAGCTGCAGTACGCCGCGCTCCCTCAGATGAATACTGATTCCTACATTAGCGCTCATATAGTCCCAAACATGAATCAATATTAGAGAAAAGCCTGTGAAAAAGGCGACGGCTGCGGCGGGAGGGGATGCCGTAAATAACGGCGTAATGAAGTAATGCGGTTGTGGAGTCAGGCAGTATGTTGGGCAGCGTTTGCCTCGTCTGATTAGAAGCGAAACAAAGCGACAGCTGACGTCATTCCCTGATTTAGAGGCTCGGCTCCGCCCCCTGTGAGAGTTTGGCACTGGAGCTAAAAGGCTACTCAGTAATGGAAGGGAATACAATAGCATGCGATTTAGCATGATTGCTAAGTGCAACAAATGCCAAAAATAGGTTATAAAATGTAAAAACCTCATTACTTTACTCAGTAATATAGTTTAAAATGTGAAACTCATGTACAGCTCTCATTTTACCAAACTGAAAACCTCTGGAATATAATCAAGAGCAAGATGGATGATCACAAGCTGATCATCAAACCACCAGGAGTAAAGCAGTGTGTAAGACTGGTGGAGGAAAACATACCAAGATGCATTCTTCACCAAAAATTGATTTCTGAACTCTTAAAACTTAAATAAATGCTCAATATATGACAATATTATTATTTGGAATTTGTTGGGAGAAATGTTGTCTGTAGTTTATAGAATAAAACAACAACATTCATTTAACTCAAACATATATATATATATATATATATATATATATATATATATATATATATATATATATATACAGTATATAGATGTATTACACACAGAATTATCTATTTTAAACATTTATAGTTTTTTTTCCTTTTATTGTTGATGACTATCATGGTTTACAGCCAATGAAAACCCAAAAAATCAGTGTCTTAGAAAATATTAGAATATTATATATCAAAAGACCATTTGGTGCAGTACATTTGGCAGTGTGGGCAGTGTGCCAAGTCCTGCTGGAAAATGAAATCTACATCCCCATAAAAGTTGTCAGTAGCAGTAGCAGAGGGAAGAAGCATGAAGTGCTGTAAGATTTTGTGGGAAAACAAAACTGCACTGAATTTAGACTTGATAATAAAACACAGTGGATCAACACCAGCAGATGACAGACATGACTCTCCAAACCATCACTGATTGGTGGAAACTTCACACTAGACCTCGAGCAGTTTGGACTGTGTGTCTCTCCACTCTTCCTCCAGACTCTGCTCCCTTGATTTACTTTAAATGAAATAAGTAAAATTTACTGATGATCAGTGATGGTTTGGAGAGTCATGTCTGTCATCTGCTGGTGTTGATCCACTGTGTTTTATTATCAAGTCTAAAGTCAGTGCAGTTTAGTTTTCCCACAAAATCTTACAGCACTTCATGCTTCCCTCTGCTAAAGACAACTTTTATGGGGATGTAGATTTCATATATATTACAATTACCAATTGGTCTTATAGAATATAATACTCTAATTTTCTGAGACACTGATTTTTGTGTTTTCACAAATATATATATATATATATATATATATATATATATATAAATGAGTTTCACATTTTCAGCTGAATTACTGAAATAAAGCAACTTTTTAATGGTGTTAAATTTTTGGAGATGCTCAGTGTAAACCCAGAAGTTGTTTAAAATCAATTGAGTCAATTAAGTCTGTTTTACATAAAATTGGATATTTCAAAACAATACTCAACTATTTTGAGTTTGAGTTTAACTCAGATTTGTGGGAACATATACTGTACTATTCAAACTGAGATCTTTGAGTTTGAGAACCAACTTATTATAATAACTGAGTTCAGTCTGTTGTCATTGGAAGCTTCTTTCCCATTGGCTTCTGTCACAATCTATTTGCATACTGGGTGTCCAACAGTTTCTGACTAACACTCACCATCAGTGTGTAGTGATTCCCCCTGGACTACCTTAGAAATGAAAAACACTTTAGTTGTAATTAAAACTTGATGTTTTAATTTATGCTAACTCAAGTTTTATTCCACATTACTTAAAAAAATTGAGCAAACCGGCTGCCTTAGAAAAGTTAAGTAAACTCAACTTATCTGGTCTTACAGTATAACAAAAATAAATAAAAGTTAAATCAACTGTCCCTTTAGTTTTTTAGTTTTTTAAAGTAAATTCAACTTTTTTGGTCTTACAGTGCACTTGTATTAGAATATTAGAATATAGAGTCTTCTTTTGTGTGCATTACTCATAGAAAACAGCATTTTTAATTCACTAGGTCATATTTCAGGTCTAAAAGAGTTGAAAAAGAATGAAAAAAAAATGAATATAAGCAGTCGAAATGTTTGATTGGTACTTGTATGGTTGGGTAAAATGTGTCTCTTATGCTGTATATCCTATTTTTTATGTAATCGGAGCACAAAGCCCTGGTGAAATCGCCTCCACGGCTCCAGGACTAACAGGTAGGGTGGATTGGTGGACACGCTCTCAGTGCAGAAATAACCCGGCTAGGTGGGGGACGCCCACCGCCGATCCTGACCCTCCGAAATAGCATGGAAACTTCCTTAATCTCCCGCTCAGGATTCCAATCCTGACCTCCCGGGGACCCTGGGCATCATTCTTATTCTTAGCGAGGGGTGGACAGCTGGGGAAATATCGGCGGGGATGGGGAGATGGGGGTTTAGCAGCCAGTAGAATTCTCCAGCTGTCATCGCGAGCTGCCGCTGTTTTGAGGAACGAGCGAGGAGCCGATGGAAGGAGAGCACTCGGAGGTATTTATAGTGCTAGGGGGGTTTAAAGCGAGATTGATGGCGAGAGTGAAGTGAGAGACACTTGTCGCGGCTGATGAGAGCTTTCTCCGCAACGTAATGACAGAAGAGGATAATAGGCATGTTATGAAACGCTGGCTTTTCGAGGGATGTTTACCATAGTGAGATACCTGCGAAATCAGCTACTGGAGGTGTTGGCATATCGTTTTTTTAAATTTTTTTATTGCCGCAGTGAGGCTCTAAACAGCGACGGAGAAGTTTCCAGAACATTCTCAGTAAATACTGTAGTATAAACTGACTGTGTTTCTATTATGACCAGTGATCATTGACCATGGACCAGTTTCAAGGGACCTTTATGGGTTGCCGACACTGTAACATGGTGCAATTTCTTTAATAAACTCCTGAAGACAGAGCTCTTCAAAGAGCACTTACTCTCCTAACACCTCTAACTAACTACCTTCTACTACCAGATCAGGAGAATCTCTCACTATCTTTAATAAACTCCTGAAGACAGAGCTCTTCAAAGAGCACTTACTCTCCTAACACCTCTAACTAACTACCTTCTACTACCAGATCAGGAGAATCTCTCACTATCTTTAATAAACTCCTGAAGACAGAGCTCTTCAAAGAGCACTTACTCTCCTAACACCTCTAACTAACTACCTTCTACTACCAGATCAGGAGAATCTCTCACTATCTTTAATAATAAACTCCTGAAGACAGAGCTCTTCAAAGAGCACTTACTCTCCTAACACCTCTAATTAACTACCTTCTACTACCAGATCAGGAGAATCTCTCACTATCTTTGATAAACTCCTGAAGACAGAGCTCTTCAAAGAGTACTTACTCTCCTAACACCTCTAACACACTAACTACTTCTAACCCCATTTTCTTCTTCCCCTCCTTCACTTTTCTATCCCCTTACTTCCCTTTGACCTCCTTTAAGCCCTGTCTAAAATGTTTTACCTTTAACTTTAACTATTGTAAGTCGCTTTGGACAAAAGCGTCTGCCAAATGTAATGTAATGTAATGTAATGGATGGTCTTTTGTTTTTGCATTTTTGTCGTACTTACATTTGTCACATTATCAAACAAACTTTAAAATCAGGTGTGTCCAAATGTTCAATTTCACTACTAACCACAACCAGGCCTGATTACTACCAGACCTGTAGAATCTAAAATCACTTAAATAATAGAACCTGTCTGACAACATGAAGCAGATAAAAGATCTCAAAAAGCAGCACATTATTATACAGACGAGAAAACGTCTAAAAAATCATTGATCATCTATCAGTCTGGAAAAGGTTATAAATCCATTTCTAAAGCTTGGAGACTCCAGAGAACCACAGTGATTCTCTATTATTATTCACTAATGGAGAAAAAACCTGGAACACTGGTGAACCTTCCCAGGAGTGACCGGCCAAGCTCCTGAAATTACTCCAAAAGGGCATGAAGAACTCATCCAGGAGATCCCAAAAGAACCCAGAACTACATTTAAAGAACTGCAGGATCTCACTAAAGCCTCTGATTGTGTTTCTATAATGGCCAGTGATCATTGAAATGAGCAATCTGGATCAGTTTTTAAGTGATCTCCATTAGTTGCCAACACTGTAACATGGTACAATTGTAGCTAATAATGGCGTGAAAAAGTATTTTAAATTTTTTTCATACTTACATTTTTCAGATTCTCAAACAAACTTCAATATCAGACAAAGATAACCTGAGTACATTTCAAAAGCACTTTTTAAATTATTATTTCATTTGATTCATTGATGTGATGTGAGTTCAATTTCACTACTAACCACAACCAGACCTGATTACTACCAGAGACCTGTAAAATCAAGATTTAATCACTTAAATAGAACCTGTCTGACAACATCTGACAAAAGCAGCACATTATTATGATACCTCCATCTGAAGAAACTCAGCAACAGATGAGAAAATTACCCGAAATTACTCCAAAAGGGCATGAAGAACTCATCCAGGAGATCCCAAAAGAACCCAGAACTACATTTAAAGAGCTGCAGGATCTCACTCGCCTCCGTTAAGATCAGTGTTAATGATTCAATAATAAGAAATAATAAGAAAGAGACTCCAATGTGTCTGAATTAAAATAATTCTGTAAAAAAGAGTGGAACTAAATTATTGTTAACGCTCAATTGCAGTTTTTGCCGCCAAGAGTGAAACAACCAAGTTATTAGATTTAGGAGGGAAACACTTTTTCACAGAGGGCTAGATTGGTTTGGATATTTGTTTGTTCCTTTAATAAATAAAATTATCATTTAAAAGTGCTTTTTATATTTATTTAGATTATCTTTGTCTGATATTAAAGTTTGTTGGATAATCTGAAAAACGTAAAAAAACAAAATAAATCTGTAGGGGGCATATACATATTCATGCCACTGTTATACAGTACAGGCCAAAAGTTTGGACACACCTTCTAATTCGATGCGTTTTCTTTATTTTCATGATTATTTACATTCAAGACTGTTGGAAAACTTTTCATTTCAGGTGGCCACCTCTTGAAGCTCATTGAGAGAATGATGATGCCAAGAGGGTGCAAAGCAGTAATCAGAGCAAAGGGTGGCTATTTTGAAGAAACTTGAATATAAAACATGTTTTTTAGTTATTTCACCTTTTGTTGTTAAGTACATAAAACTCCACATGTGTTCATTCATAGTTTTGATGCTTTAAGTGAGAATCTACAATGTAAATAGTCATGAAAATAAAGAAAACGCATCGAAAAAGAGAAGGTGTGTCCTGTACTGTATATAACAGTGACTGATAACAGTCTGGATGGTTCTTTTTCTCCATGGTTCATTACACAACGTCCATTTCTTTGCAACAATATCTAGAAATTCTGATCCATCTGAATTAATTCCACCATATGATGGTCCATCCTTGATAATTCCCAGTCCAGAGATGATATAGTTAACATAACGCTTCTCATTTTGCAAAGTAACATTTTACGGATGTTATAGCATTTATGAATTGTACTGTAGGTCCACGTTGCAGTGCTTCCATCAATGGCCACCAACTCATCCACTAGTGAGTGAGCACTCCGGATATCAAGTTGAGGCCACCTAATCAATAAAAAAACATAAACAAGTAAAAGACAGACCTCCTTCGGTTCAACATATGAGGTCAAAAACTGAACGAGCAATCTTCATTTGCTGTCGATGCGGTCCGAAGGTCAATACCGGAGACGGACTGAAGGAGTTTGAAGAATCCCTGCATACAGAACCACGGAGAAAACATGTATATAAATAAATAAATCTATATAACAGCAACACGAAATGTGTTCATTTTCAGAAAACCAGAAAAGTCAAGAATGTTCTTCCGTCTCCGGATGAACACACAAAGCTTACAATCAGCCGGAGACCTTGGCAGATCTCTCCGGGAATGTTGAGAGTTCTTTATTCTCCAACAGTACTGACAATCTATTAAAATAAAGATCACACAAACACACCAATCGAAGCTACACTGAAAAAAAAAAAACACATAAAATTTACGTTAAAAAAGTTTCACAACTTTCTGCAATTTAAGTAACTTCAACTCGGTTTCAAGACTTAAATGTTACACAGAGTAAATCAGTGAACTGAACTTCAGTCAATCCTTTCTTTTAGTAAACTTTACTTCAGTTATTTTTACTGAATCAATCCTTTCTTTTAGTAAACTTTACTTCCTTTATTTTTACTGAATCAATCCTTTCTTTTAGTAAACTTTACTTCATTTATTTTTACTGAATCAATCCTTTCTTTTAGTAAACTTTACTTCCTTTATTTTTACTGAATCAATCATTTCTTTTAGTAAACTTTACTTCATTTATTTTTACTGAATCAATCCTTTCTTTTAGTAAACTTTACTTCATTTAT
Source organism: Astyanax mexicanus (assembly GCF_023375975.1). Lineage (NCBI taxonomy): Eukaryota > Metazoa > Chordata > Actinopteri > Characiformes > Acestrorhamphidae > Astyanax > Astyanax mexicanus. The sequence goes on from NC_064408.1 coordinate 5,449,124, forward strand.
TTTTACTGAATCAATCCTTTCTTTTAGTAAACTTTACTTCATTTATTTTTACTGAATCAATCCTTTCTTTTAGTAAACTTTACTTCATTTATTTTTACTGAATCAATCCTTTCTTTTAGTAAACTTTACTTCATTTATTTTTACTGAATCAATCCTTTCTTTTAGTAAACTTTACTTCATTTATTTTTACTGAATCAATCCTTTCTTTTAGTAAACTTTACTTCATTTATTTTTACTGAATCAATCCTTTATTTTAGTAAAGTTTACTTCATTTATTTTACTGAATCAATCCTTTCTTTTAGTAAACTTTACTTCATTTATTTTACTGAATCAATTCTTTCTTTTAGTAAACTTTACTTCATTTATTTTTACTGAATCAATCCTTTCTTTTAGTAAACTTTACTTAACTTATTTTTACTGAATCAATCCTTTCTTTTAGTAACTTTACTTCATTTATTTTTACTGAATCAATCCTTTATTTTAGTAAAGTTTACTTCATTTATTTTACTGAATCAATCCTTTCTTTTAGTAAACTTTACTTAACTTATTTTTACTGAATCAATCCTTTCTTTTAGTAACTTTACTTAACTTATTTTTACTGAATCAATCCTTTTGTCATGGTCAGAACAGAATAGCAGACAAGCGCAGATACTGATAAAAACAAAGTATGTTTATTATAGAAATAAACAGATGTAATCAGGGTCGATACAGAAACAGGGGTGATCACCAGTAGACAGAGCAATGTAGACAAAACCATACCATAAACGAGAGACAGTCCAGAGTTCATACACAAACAATCCAATATCAAAGGCAGAGGCAAAAATCGGCGTCGAGAAACAAAAAACAAGGTCATACACAAAGTAAACTGAGACAAGAGATAAGTAACGCTTTGTACGAGGATAACCTACAATACGCGGCGATGAAGTCTGTTTGGCGTGCACCTTTATAGTGCCAGTAATCAGTATTCGGGGCTTCCTGGTGGAAGCAGGTGAGGTGTCACGTGATCAGGTGAGTGCGTGATGTCAGCGGGTGGTGCATTCTGGGTAGTGTAGTTGTTAACCTGAGAACCTCCGTTAGAGCTGGGTGTGGAAGGGACAGAGGAGCTAACAGCACCAGACGTGACAGTACCTCCCCCCAAGGGAGTCGGAACGGAGCCGGAACGGGGACGACCACGACGACGTCCACCCGACGGGCAGGGAGTACCGGCGGGAGGACCAGGCGTAGCCTCAGAGGTGACGGGCAGGCGGGGGTTGCGAGACTGGGAACCCCTACGCACCGGAGCCGAAGAAGAGAGTGAGCGCTTGGGACGCCCACGGGGTCTAGGAGCAGGCTTACTAGGGTGACGAGCATGAAATTCGGCCAGTAGAGCAGGATCCAGCACGTCACCGGCGACAACCCAGCAACGCTCCTCAGGGCCGTAACCCTCCCAGTCTATGAGGTACTGGAGCACACCGCCACGCCTGCGTGAATCCAACACCTCTCGAACCGCATAGGTAGACGAATCCTCCCCCTCCACTGCCGCGGGCGGCACGTCATCTGGAACACCCTCAGCAAGCGGACCTGGGACAAGAGGCTTGAGCAGAGAAACATGGAACGAGTTATGCACCCTGTACTGAGCCGGCAACTCGATCTTATAAGTCACCTCATTAACCTGAGACAACACTTTAAATGGGCCAATATACTTGGGCAGCAGTTTCCTACAGGCCCCCTCAAACCTCAAGTCCCGGGTCGACAACCACACCCTGTCTCCGGGTTGGTATTGGGGGGTGGTACCACGGTGTCTGTCGGACTGCTCCTTATATTTCCGTAAAACCTCCGAGATTTGCTGATGCGTCTCCTCCCACACCTGCTCACTCCGCTTCATCCAGTCGTCGACAGCGGGGATCTCAGTGGACGACGCTGTCCACGGAGCTAACGGAGGCTGGTAACCCAGAATGCACTGGAAGGGAGTGAGACCAGACGTGGAGTTAGTTAATGAGTTTTGGGCTATTTCAGCCCAAATCAAATAGTGTGACCATTCAGAAGCATGTTTAAAACAGTATAGTCTTAAAAATTTTCCCAACTCCTGGTTAACTCTCTCACATTGACCATTACTAGTAGGGTGAAACCCAGAAGTGAGACTCACGTGTACACCTAAATGTTCAAAAAACGATTTCCATACCCGGGAAGTAAATTGAGGACCTCTATCTGACAAAATGTCCTCCGGGACCCCATAATGTCTGAAAATGTGTGTGTATATAGCTTGGGCGGTCTGAAGAGCAGTAGGAAGAGCAGGAAAAGGGATAAACTTAACTCCCCTAGAAAATCTGTCTACAACCGTCAGGATAGTAGTGTAGCCCTCAGATTCAGGTAGATCTGTAACAAAGTCTACAGCAATATGTGACCATGGTCGTTCAGGAACAGGCAGAGGACATAGCTTACCGGCTGGAAGGGTTTTGGGTGTTTTGCATTGTGCACAGATAGAACATGAAACGACGAAAGTTTGAACGTCAGCTCGCATGGTTTCCCACCAATACCGAGCTGAGATTAGTTGTAGCGTACGTGTAACACCTGGATGGCCGGAAGTAAGGGCAGCATGTGCCCAGCTAATGAGCTGATTGCGAAACTGCTCAGGTACATAAATCTTGTGAGGAGGGCAACCCTCCGGAGGTCGTGTGTTTACTTGACTCTGCTGAATGAGGTCATCAAGTTCCCATCTAATGGCTGCTATTTTAACAGTGGGTGGTAGAATGTGTTCGGGTTCGGAAGCGTGGCATGTGTCGTCGGGGGAACTAAAAACACGGGATAAGGCATCAGCCTTAGTGTTACGGTTGCCTGGACGAAACGAAATAGAAAAATTGAATCGGGAGAAAAATAATGACCAACGAGCTTGACGGGGGTTTAGGCGTTTAGCTGTACGGAGATACTCTAGGTTCTTGTGATCTGTAAGAACGGTGAATGGATGTGTAGCACCTTCCAGCCAATGACGCCACTCCTCTAGCGCTAGTTTTACAGCCAGCAGTTCTCTATCCCCTATCCCATAATTACGCTCCGCTGGTGACATTTTCTTCGAGAAGAAAGCTACGGGATGTAATTTGGGCGGTGAACCGCTGCGTTGGGAGAGTACTGCTCCGATGCCAGTATTGGAAGCATCGACTTCCACAACAAAGGGTAGGTCAGGATTAGGATGTTTGAGGATGGGGGCAGAAACAAAGGCGGACTTTAAGTCTTGGAAAGCTTTGTCAGCTTCCGGGGACCACTTAAGAATTTTGGTAGCATTCTTAGTCAACGCTGTAAGGGGGGCAGCTATGGTGCTGAAATCGCGTATGAAGCGCCTATAAAAATTTGCGAATCCTAAAAAACGTTGGAGGTCTTTGATAGATTGGGGAACAGGCCAACTAGTAACTGCGTCTACCTTCGAGTCATCCATAAGAACTCCCTGGGAGCTGATGACATAGCCGAGAAATGCGACTCTCTGAAGGTGGAACTCGCATTTCTCGGCTTTAGCATACAGGTTGTTCTCCAACAGCTTTTGGAGAACTGAACGAACGTGCTTAACGTGTGATTCAAGATCGGGGGAATAGATCAAAATGTCATCTATAAAAAGTGTTACGTATTTCCCAATCATGTCCCTGAATACGTCATTCATAAATGACTGAAAAACGGCGGGGGCGTTAGCGAGACCATAGCTCATAACCTGATACTCGTAGTGACCATTAGTAGTAGTAAACGCTGTTTTCCACTCGTCCCCCTCCCTAATGCGGATCAGATTATATGCACTGCGGAGATCAAGTTTGGTGAAGTAAGAGGCCGTGCGTAGTTGCTCGAGAGCACTAGGGATGAGAGGCAATGGGTAGGCAAATTTCTTTGTAATAGCATTTAAACCTCTATAATCTATACAGGGTCTCAGTCCCCCGTCCTTTTTCTTCACAAAAAAGAACCCAGAACCGACAGGGGACTTTGACGGCCGAATGAAACCTTGCGCCAACGCTTCGGTAACGTAATCATTCATAGCTTTCTCCTCATCTAAAGTAAGGGGGTAGACTCTAGCTTTGGGTAGGGTGGCACCCTCCACTAGGTCGATGGCACAATCATAAGAACGATGAGGAGGTAACTTAGTAGCATTCTCCTTGCTAAACACCTCTAAAAAATCTGAATATTCAACGGGTATTTCAATGGGATCAGAAACCTCAGGACTTTCAACAGAAGTAGAATGAATAACTAAACTATCTAAAGCTAAACAGTGTTCATGACAGTGAGCAGACCAAACCGTGATATCCCCATCGCGCCAGGAGACAGTGGGATCGTGAGTCTTCAGCCATGGCATCCCCAGGATAACTGGATGTTCCGTGCAGGGAAGCACGAAAAGTGGTAGTTCCTCGAAATGAAGAGCGCTGGCTTGCAGGGTGATGGGTAATGTCTGTAGTGTGACCGGTTTGGAGCGAACCGTCTTCCCGTCAACAGCATGGATGGACAGGGGGCGTAGAAGTTCACGGGTGGGCACTTTATGCTCCTTAACCAGGTCCAGACTGATGAAGTTCCCCTCCGACCCGGAATCTACAAGCGCTGAGACAGAGAGCATACCATCAGGCAAAACAATATTTACCGGAAGAGAAAAGCATTTTGAACGAAGGATTGTGTCATGCTTACGTACCACGTTAGCGCGTGGAGAGCACTCCACGCGCTGTCCCAGGGCTGAAGCATTCACGGGTCGGGTCAGGAGACCACACTCAGCCTTGAAATGCCCGGCCTCCCCACAATAAAGGCATAGGCGAAGCCGGATTCGACGCTGTCGTTCCTCTGGAGTCAGCCGGGTTTTCTGGATGTCCATGGGCTCTGGGGCAGGCAGCGCAGCTTTCTCAGGTGTGGGAGCGCGGGGCAGAGCGCGGGGCAGAGACGCAGGAGTGTCTTGAGTGCGAGGACTGGTCTTGGGTCGGCGCGAGAGAAGTTGATCCAGCCGGATCGACAGTGAAATGAGCTGATCCAGGGTCAGAGAATCATCTCTGCAGGCTAATTCCCTCTGTACATCTGGATTAAGTCCGCATCTAAACACGTTGATCAAAGCAGCGTTATTCCACCCACTACCAGCTGCGAGAGTGCGAAACTCCAAAGCGTAGGAAGCCACCGGCTTCTGACCTTGCTTAAGAGCCAGCAAAAGTTCTCCATTAGACTGTCCATACCGCGAATGATCAAAAACTGCGCGAAAAGTAGCCAAAAAGTCAGTGTAACTAGCCCCAGAAAGGTCTTCCCAAATAGCTGTAGCCCATTCGAGTGCCTTACCAGAAAGCCGAGAGATAATGAAACCGATCTTAGCTTTATCGGTTGTAGGCGGTGAATTACTGAAAAACACGGAGCATTGTAAAAGAAAACCGCTGCATTTTTCCGGATCCCCATCAAACAACTCCGGTTTAGAGATAGAAAATCCAGGCACAGAAGAGTTAGCGTTGGGCATACTGGGAGCAGCTAAAGGGCTAGGGCAAGTCTCAGTTACGCCTCTGAGGTGAGCTAGCAGCTCAGCTAGTTGTTGCTGCTGCGTGGTTTGCTGGCGGGCTAGCTCAGAAACAGCTTGGGTCACACCAGCGAGCGTTTGCTGGTGCTGACCGAGTAGCCTCCCTTGGTTGGCTAGACCAGATTTAATAGCCTCAGTATCCGCTATCTGATTTAGTTCGGCCGCGTATTCTGTCATGGTCAGAACAGAATAGCAGACAAGCGCAGATACTGATAAAAACAAAGTATGTTTATTATAGAAATAAACAGATGTAATCAGGGTCGATACAGAAACAGGGGTGATCACCAGTAGACAGAGCAATGTAGACAAAACCATACCATAAACGAGAGACAGTCCAGAGTTCATACACAAACAATCCAATATCAAAGGCAGAGGCAAAAATCGGCGTCGAGAAACAAAAAACAAGGTCATACACAAAGTAAACTGAGACAAGAGATAAGTAACGCTTTGTACGAGGATAACCTACAATACGCGGCGATGAAGTCTGTTTGGCGTGCACCTTTATAGTGCCAGTAATCAGTATTCGGGACTTCCTGGTGGAAGCAGGTGAGGTGTCACGTGATCAGGTGAGTGCGTGATGTCAGCGGGTGGTGCATTCTGGGTAGTGTAGTTGTTAACCTGAGAACCTCCGTTAGAGCTGGGTGTGGAAGGGACAGAGGAGCTAACAGCACCAGACGTGACACCTTTCTTTTAGTAAACTTTACTTCATTTATTTTTACTGAATCAATCCTTTCTTTTAGTAAACTTTACTTCATTTATTTTTACTGAATCAATCCTTTCTTTTAGTAAACTTTACTTAACTTATTTTTACTGAATCAATCCTTTCTTTTAGTAACTTTACTTAACTTATTTTTACTGAATCAATCCTTTCTTTTAGTAAACTTTACTTCATTCATTTTTACTGAATCAATCCTTTCTTTTAGTAAATTTTACTTCATTTATTTTACTGAATCAATCCTTTCTTTTAGTAAACTTTACTTCATTTATTTTTGCTGAATCAATCATTTCTTTTAGTAAACTTTACTTCATTTATTTTTACTGATTCAATCCTTTCTTTTAGTAAACTTTACTTCATTTATTTTTACTGAATACTAAAGTTTACTAAAAGAAAGGATTGATTCAGTAAAAATAAATGAAGTAAAGTTTACTAAAAGAAAGGATTGACTGAAGTTCAGTTCATATATTTACTCTGTGTAACATTTAAGTCTTGAAACCGAATGGAAGTTACTTACATTTACATGAAATTCAATTTACTTAAAAAAAAGCAAATGCAGAAATTTGCTAAACATTTTTAAGTAAATTTGTGTACCGCCCGACTTCCCGTCTTCTTCAGAAGAGCGTATCTGCTGGAGAGAGCTCTGAAGGGCACCTTTAGTGACATTGCACCTCTCAAAAGCTCATTTGCTTGAAGAACGGACTTGTTCCCATCCAATCAAGGGCCTGCTGAAGATGGCTGGCCCACTCATTTCTTCTGACAGCCTAATAAGCCTTGATTTATCCAGTTTAACCAGGACATCCCTAATTGGACACTCTCCTCGTTGGCCTGCAAAGTGAGGTTTCACACAGGGACGGTATTTATCAGACCGGAGAACTGTCTCGGCCATTTTTTTTTTTTTTTTGCATTATTATAAGGAATATAGATGTAGAAATTCAAAGAGTTCCTTTTTTTTGACACTTGATAAATGTGGGTCTCTGAGAGAGTATTTATGAGGGGAGTGGCTGGATCAATATCTGGATATTGAAGAGTGATGAAAGACCACTTCAGTTTCTGAATCAGTTTTTTGAATCTGATTTTGCGATTTATAGGTTTATGTTTGAGTAAAATGAACAGCATTTCTCCCAAATTCCAAATAAAAATATCGTCATTTAGAGCATTTATCGGCAGAAAATGAGAAATGGCTGAAATAAGATAAGGTAAAAAAAAAACAAGTTTATATTCATAAGGTTTTAAGAGTTCAAAAAATCTATATTTGGTGGAATAATCCTGGTGGTTTTTAATCACAGTTTTTTTTTTCATGCATCTTGGCATCATGTTCTCCTCCACCAGTCTTACACACTGCTTTTGGATAACTTTATGCTGCTTTACTCCTGGTGCAAAAATTCAGGCAGTTCATTTTGGTGGTTTGATGGTTTGTGATCATCTTCCTCTTGATTATATTCCAGAGGTTTTTCAATTTGGTAAAATAAAAAATAAAAAACTCATAATTTTTAAGTGGACTTGGGCTCCACTTAACCCTCGCTCCGGATGCTGAGTATAATATGGGAATCTTCTCCATAAACCACCCCAAAAAAAGTATTGAAACAGTGAGGCCAATCCATTCATATTTATCCTTTCATGTCAAACCCAAATCCTGACACCTAAAAGCTAAAAACAGTTAATTGTTATTATTCTGAGTCAGTAAGTCATTATTTTATGATGATTTCTCATTAGTGCTCATCATTTTGAGATATGTTCTTGTTATTTTTTTTTAAATAAAATAATAGTAATGATAAGAGGATGGTAAATCCAAGTATATATATATACTGTATATATATATATATATATACAGTGCAAGTCGAAATTTGGACACACTGTCTTATTCAAAGCGTTTATTAATATTTATTATTATGCTTGAGTGAATACCTAACAGTGTTAAACAAACCAAAATACATTTATGTATGTGAAGCATTTAGGTAGGTCTTACCTTTTTTGGAGTGGTCCTGATCAGTGCCAGTTCCATCATGCTTGATTTTTATTAATAAGGCACTCTCCGGTCATTTCCAAGAATACATCACTTCATTAATAAATGTAAAGAACAGTAATATTATCTGACTCGCTCCAGTGATCAGGATCAGCTGACAGGTTCCAGGAGTTTTTAGTGAACTGGGAAAATCTGCTTTTAGCTACAGAAAAGCACCAGTGAGCTGAAATTATTCACTACAGGAAACTCTGAAACTCACTAAAGCTCACTGGTGTCACTAAATAATTTTAATTAAACATTTAATATCTAAACACCTTCAGACAGACTGTCCCTGTTTTACTTAATCTTATTTATTCTCGGGGCGCCGAGTGGTCCAGAGGTCTAAAGCGCTGCCACTATGAGCGGGAGGTCGCAGGTTTGAACCTCCACTCATGCAGCTTTGCCATCAAGCTGCTGGCGCTCAGAGGGAGCACAATGGGCCCTGCTCCCTCCGGGTGGGTAGATGGCGCTCTCTCCCCACACAGCTGATGTATCAGAACCAAGTCGCTGCGCTTTCCTCCGAGCGTTAGCGCTGTGATGATCCTACTCGGCAATGCTGCATCAGCAGCAGCTCAAAAAGAGGCGGAGTCTGACTTTGCATGTATCGGAGGAGGCATGTGCTAGTCTTCACCCTCCTGGTGTGTTGGTTCATCAGTAGTGGTAGGGGGAGTCCTAATGAGTGGGTTGGGTAATTGGCCGTCTAAATTTGGGAGAAAATGGAAAAAAAAAAAAAAAAATCATATAAAAAAAAAATTATTTATTCTTAACTTTTATTTTTTTACTTTTTTTATTTTCTCTTCTTCTTCTTCTTCTTCTTCTTCTTCTTATTATTATTATTATTATTATTTGTTTTTTTATATTTTTATATTTTTTTTATTATTTTATTATGTAAAAGTTAGTTTTAACTTAATTTTAACTGTTTTTTGTTGCATTAATCTTATCTTCTTTTGATCTTAATTTCTTTCATTTTACTTTTATCTATTTTGATATTTCATACATTTTTATATCTGTTTTATCTTTTATTAACTATTATTTTTAAAATGATTACATGGAGTTAATATTTTCCTTTGTCATGTTAATCCCTGTATTTTTGTAAATGCTTGGCTACATTAAAAATGAGGGTTGCCCTCATTGTACTTCAGAGTCAATTGATTCAAAAGGCTAATTGATTGGTCGATGCTGTTAAACTCATTAAGATACAAGAAATTCAAGTAATTAACTCTTGAAGAGTTCAGCATAGCTGTTAACTGAACCCCTTGAATTCCAGGTGACTCTACCTCATAAATGTTTCTATTCATAGTTTCAAAAACTTCAGTATTAATCTAAAATACTGTATATCAGGGGTGTCCAAACTTTAAGGAGAAATATATTTGAAGTCACAGGCCACACTCTGTAATAAAACAAATAATGAAATATACCACTTTAAATAATACATTTTTCCTGATTATTTCATTTACTCACCATTTTACTTCACTTACTATCTTTATCTTTGACAGTGTTGTGTAAACTAAGATTTTTCAAATTGATGTTTAATTTCATGATGTCTCTTAATATTAAATTCCTTAATTACGGCAACTCTTAGACTCTTTGACCCGTTTCTCTGCGGTACAACTGCACACTCTCTCCGCTTTTAGACTCTTTGGCCCGTTTTTCTGCTCTAGAAATGCGCACCCTCTCCGCTTTTAGACTCTTTGGCCCGTTTTTCTGCGCTTCAACTGCGCACTCTTTCCGCTTTTAGACTCTTTGGCCCGTTTTTCTGAGCTATACCTGCGCACTTTATTCGCTTTTACATTCTTTGATTCGTTTTTCTGCACTACAATTGTGCACTCTCTCCGCTTTTAGACTCTTTGGCCCATTTTTCTGCGCAACAACTGCGCACTCTCTCAGCTTTTAGACTCTTTGGCCCGTTTTTCTGCGCTACAACTGCACACCCTCTCTGCTTTTAGACTCTTAGACCCGTTTTTCTGCGCTACAACTGAGCACTCTCTCCGCTTTTACATTCTTTGATCCGTTTTTCTGCGCTATAACTGCGCACTCTCTCCGCTTTTAGACTCTTTGGCCCGTTTTTCTGCACTACAATTGCGCACTCTCTCCACTTTTAGACTCTTTGGCCCGTTTTTCTGCGCTACAACTGAGCACTCTCTCCACTTTTAGACTCTTTGGCCCGTTTTTCTGCACTACAACTGAGCACTCTCTCCACTTTGAGACTCTTTGGCCTGTTTTATAGCAGGCCAACTTTCATTCTATTTCTAAAATACCGTAGTTTGGACACCCCTGCTGTATATTATACAGGTCTATACTGCAGAGTTCTTTTCTTTTCTTTTTTTTTAGAATGAAGCGAGGCATCAGTTTCTGATAGGTCAGCTTTGATTCGAGAGTTAAACTCTCGTACTGGAACTCAATATCAGCACGTGATCCGTGTCCTGAAGTTCAGAGATGGCGTAATGAAAAAAACGCAGGACAGGAGCGTCGGCGGGAAAACAGCTCGGCTTTCTTCGGGCCACGCCGCCTCTTTATCACATCATAAACTGTATTATGTTTTGATTAATTTCAAATTGCTTGTCTTGCTTCAGTAGAGTGTGAAATGCACTTTCCCTTTTGTAAATTTTCAATTTCTATTATTCCGTCCAGGAGGAAGGGGAAGAGACGAGGAGCAGGAAGTAGAGGAAAGAAAACGAGGACGACGCCGGGTCGTATAATTAAGAAACCAAAGCATTAACACAGGCAACAGCCTCCAATTCATCACTCACACGGTTAATTACGTTGTTTATACAGATGTCCGTAAAACGGTTGGAGCGACGGCGCTTTCGCTCGTTGCGGCGCGGGGCTATAATTCTTCAATTCCGAGGTAATGAGAAAACTGAGTATAGCGTATGTTCATTTCCTAAAGGTGAGCAAGTCATTACGGGAGGAATGCGGCCCGACTCGGCTCCTTTATTACAGTCTAGCAGCCGCTCAGGTGTTTAAAAGGAAGCCGAAGAAAGAGACAAACTCTGTAAAGTTTGGTAAAACAGTAACGTGTTGCTAGGCAACAGTAATAAGGTGAGCTTTAATGATCACCTCGGTTTGTAAAGTGCAGTATTTGCGACTTTTTTTAATCAAGTCCTCTGATTGTCTACTGTAAGCGTGGAGCATTCCTTTGCGCTTTTGTATAATTTTAAGTTGGAACACAATAGATTTTTATTTGTCTTGTTGTTGCTCTGAAAAGTCTTTATTGTTAGCAGCATTGTAATAATCTCTACACAACTTTTAACACTTTATTTTTTGCGCTGGAATAGATAGTGCAACAAAACAGAGGAGGCAGATTTTTGAAGCTATTCCACAATAGCTGCAGGAGCTACAGGCAGGATCAATGCCTCAATCTGGGACGCTACCATTGTTGTCAATTAATCAATAATGTAATACCAGTCAAAAGTCTTCTCAATCAATGTGTTTTCTTTCTTTCTTTTTATGATATTTTCAAATTGTAAATTTAATATTGAAGACTATACCAACGCTAAAATGAATATGTTTTGTACTTTAGATTCTTCTAAATAAGATTAAATATTACATTTAAGGACAGTTATTGATTAGATCTGCTGCTATAATTGGTCACATCACATGATATTTGAACACATATTTCTTTACAATACAATAATCCTATATAGGGATTAGACATGCTGTGTGTAAGCATTTGCACATCCATGCACATCAATGCAATGAATAAAACTTAATAAAATAGTTGAGTGCATTCATTAGAAAGGCCGATAATTATTTTGTTCAGCCAAGAACAGAAAGCTGAGGATGCATTGGACATAGAAAGCCTCCCCAATACTGAACAGTTAATATCCACAGTTTTAGACTAACATGCTATTAGGCTGATTGATCAAAAGGTGTTTCCACAGGGAATCGATTGGGAATGCCTAAAATTGTATATGCTGTGAGGTGTTATCTTGTGAGAGAGGTTGAACTCACCAGCAACAGTAATGATAGTGTTTGCAGATGGATGTAGAATATATATATATATATATATATATATATATATATATATATATATATATATATATATACTGGGTATATGCTATAGAAGGCATTATCACCCACAGTGGACAGAGCAGCGGGTGGTAATGATCATGACCGGCTGTGTCTGGCTAGAATTGTCCATACAAACAAACAAACGACTTCCACATTCAATGCAGGAGACCCCGCCCACACATCCTATAAGTCAATAAGTCAATGCAGTGTTCACTAGCTTCTCAGGGTCACGGCACCAATTTATTAGATATATCTTCTTTACAGCTCCATCTTACTGGTGTTTCTGGTGCAGTTAGAGGTTGGAGCCAATCTCCTGGTGCCCAGTTTATGTTCCTGATCTTCTAAACCTCCATAAATGGTCTTTGTTCTGACCACAGAGCTGCTCTTTCAGGTGCTAGCCCCACTTTCAACCGTGCAGTGACATTGATTTGTGTAAAATCCTCAGTAACACCACTGTACCTATCATGTCAGTGTCACTGCAGTGCTGAGAGAGATTCACCACTTAAATAATACCTGCTCCTCTGTGGTTCTGCACTCAGAAAACTGACCGGTGATGAATAAAGTGAAAAAGGTGAGTGAAAAGCTGCTAAAACACATTCCCAAAAAGCATTTTCTACTTTGTGATGTTGCCATTTCATTTCAGTACTCTTAAAAAAATATGTTCAGGCCTGAAGATACCGAGCAGTTAAATGTTTTAGGTGTTATTTTGTCCCTTTATTCCTGAAAATATGTTTTAAATTGTGCAACAATACAGTGGGTACATGTGTAAAGCATGTGATTTTGCATCTTCTTGTTAAAAAAAATGCATTGCTGTCCTTGGTAAAGATATCGGACCCCATTTTTAGGTGAGCCATCAACCACAGGTGTGTTTTGACTTTGTCGAATTGCTATTTTAATGGCGCAGCTACACCACTGGACACCAGCAGGGGAGCTGGGCAACGGATTGGAAAAATCAGTGGAGTTGAGTCCAGAAACTCCTATTCCCAGAATCCTCGGCAGTGATCAGTGGCAACCAGCCACACCTGTGCAGTGCTCTATATAAAAACCCCAGTCAAATCACAAATTCCTGTCGCACCTTTGTAGAGGGGTGGCCGTTACCAGGGGTATAAGAAAAGTAAAAAAAAGGAGAATAAAGAAAGCAAAAAAGAAAGCAAAATCTGACGAAAGAAGCAGAGAGATCTGAAAAGGAAGCCACAAATAAGGGAAAGAAAAGATATTAAAAGAAAGTAAAAAAGAGTAATTATTTAATTGATTTGACTTAAGCAAAGTGCTCAGACTGTTTTGAGTTGTTTTGGTTTCTTGTAAAACAAAAAGCTGTCTTTCGTTTGTATTTGCCAAAAGTGGCATTTCCTTTCTTCTCATTTCCGCCTTTTTTCCTTTTACTAGCCATAAATTGTTTCTATCCTGACATACAGCTCTGGAAAAAAAAATAAGAGACCACTTAAAAATGACAAGTTTATTTGTTTGAACCAAATTGAAAACCTCTGGAATATAATAAAGAGGAAGATGGATGATCACAAGCCATCAAACCACCAAACTGAACTGCTTGAATTTTTACACCAGGAGTAAAGCAGCATAAAGTTATCCAAAAGCAGTGTGTAAGACTGGTGGAGGAGAACATGGCGAGAGGCATAAAAAAAAAAAACTGTGATTAAAAACCTTATTTGATTTATTTCTGCACTCTTTAAACTCATTCTTTGCATTATGTGGGGTATGAAAGCTCAGCATAGTGCAGTTTATAGAATAAAACAGCAATGTTTATTTTACTCAAACATAAACCTATAAATAGTAAAATCAGAGGAACTAGAGTGGGCAATAAGTGGAAGTATGCGGTACTGTAAGAGTTTGTAATAAGTCGAGGTTTTAAGGTAGTTTTATTCAAATGCAGATTAAAAGCATGGCCTTTAGGGTTCGGTCTACCTTTTTTTGCATATGCATTTTAATATGTTAATTGAAGACTCAGCCGCGCCAGGGTCGTAGGCGTTCACCGGAATCCCGAGGCGTACCGGGTCAGGTAATTACAGCGCCGCTAACAGCATTAGCGTGCTGTATTGCTTCCCTCGCCCGGAGCATGTTCAGTCTGGCAGTGAGGGTGTCCAGAGCTAACCCTGGTGAAAGGGCTGTGTGAAGACCAGCTGTCAGTTGTCTAGCCCTGCTCTGACATCAGGCCTGGGGAGGGGACGTGGACCGGGGGTCTCCTGGGTGTCTGACTCACTCTCCGAGGCCTTCGGAGCGAGGCTCTCGGAGCCCGCTGCTCTTTTATTAGATCACCAGGCTCTTCTGGGCCACGGTGGAAATGTCAGACGCAACACCAGTCATGTTCCTGTCCACAGGTCCCCCCAAGCCTCCGCTAGACCCCCAGAGCGCTCAGCTGCTGCCGCTGCTAGCTGCTTTAGCCCCCCAGCCCCCCGCCCACCGCTCCCCGAAGCAGCCTTTCGCTCGGCCCCTGCTCCAGTTTTCCCTTTATCTCCATGCTTAAGGGCTCAGAGTCTGGCTGGACAGCTAAACCATAAAGAACGGTAGATGCTGGGGGCATGGAGGAGAGGGGAGGTGGGGGGGAGTGAGCTTCGCTCCCAGCTAGAAATAGAGAGAGAGAAAGAGAGAGAGAGAGAGAGGCTACAATAGAATGACAAGTAGATCCCTTCAAAAGCAATCATAAATCAATGGCGTGACACTGTTTTGTTTCTGTAAAGTGACCGTGGGGGCAGACTGGCAGGGCTAAAGGCAGACGCAGGGATTACCACCAACCCTTAACGCTCCATTCCTACACTATAAGACTCGACTCTACTGCGCCCAGGGCTCTGTTACAGCATTCTTCTCAAGCCCTGGGCTAAGTCTACCTCTGGGCCACCCCTACTGCACCCCTATCAATACACTGGGATGTACAGTATACAGTACAGGCCATAGGTTTGGACACACCTTCTCTTTTTCAATGCGTTTTCTTTATTTTTCATGACTTTTTACATTGTAGATTCTCACTGAAGCATCAAAACATATGAATGAACACGTGGAGTTTTATATTTAACCAAAAAAGGTGAAATAACTGAAAACAATGTTTATATTCTAGTTCTTTAAAAATAGTCACCCTTTGCTCTGATTACTGCTTTGCACAGTCTTGGCATCATTCTTTCAATGAGCTTCAAGAGGTGGTCACCTGAAATGGTTTTCAGGTGGGCCTTATCAGGGTTAATTAATGGAATTTCTTGCAGAAGTCAGGTGACTACACAGCCGACAGCCCTATTGGACAACTGTTAAAATTCACAGTATGGTAAGAACCAATCAGCTAAAGAACCCATAGACTGTATATAGCTGGACAGAGCATCGTCTCTCAAAAGTGAAGCCACCACAGGTCGGGCGCCCCCTGCTGTTCGGTTGCAGAAAGCTGTGTAACTCCACCCATCCCCATAGGTTTCAATGGCAAAACAGAACAACTTCCAATCACGTTTTTTTTTAATATACTGTAATTCTACCTCCATTATTTAAATGCAGCAGCTAGTGTAACCTCTGCTTATATTGTCAATTTTTTATATCCCCACCGAATTCGGTTTTTAAAACTTTATTCGGCTCTATTCTAAAAAGGTGTGGTTATGGTAAAAGGGCTGCTTATGGGCGGGACCAATAACAGACCGTCAGCTCCGCTCCGCTCTGCAGTCTGTGACCGCGAGGCAGCCCTCAGGGGCGGGGTTATTTAAATGAGTAGGCGGTCTCTCCGCAGTCTTTCTCCCTCCTCTGGTCTCTACTGCGCAGACTCTGGTCTCTGAATCGCCAAAATGGCGGAAGATTTTGGCTTCATTTTCATTGAATGAATGGGAACGGCGACACGGCGTCCATCTTTATATACAGTCTATGAAAGAAACTAAAGAAAAACAAGTGGCCATCATTACTTTAAGAAATTAAGGTCAGTCAGTCCGGAAAACTGCAAAAACTTTAAATGTGTCCCCAAGTGGAGTCGCAGAAAAGGTGAACGGATGGATTCACATGCCTGGTTCCCACTGTGAAGCATGGTGGAGGAGGAGCTGTGATGGTGTGGGTGGGGGTGTTTTGCTGGGGACACTGTTGGGGATTTATTTAAAATTAAAGGCACACTGAACCAACATGGCTACCACAGCATCCTGCAGCAACATGCCATCCCATCTGGTTTTTGTTTAGTTGGATGATCATTTATTTTTTAACAGGACAACGACCCCAAAGACACCTCCAGGCTGTGTAAGAGCTATTTGACCAATAAGGAGAGTGATGGAGTGCTGCGGCACATGACCTGAACCCAATCCAGATGGTTTGGGGTGAGCTGGACCACAGAGTGAAGACGGCAAAGAGCCAACAAGTGCTAATAAACACCTCTGGGAACTCCTTCCTTCAATAGCTTTTTAGCTATTTTACCTTTTTCTGTTAAGTACATAGCTCCACATGTGTTCATTCATAGTTTTGATGCCTTCAGTGAGAATATACTAGTACATCATAAAAAAAGTGTAAAACAACTAGAATATGTTCATTTTCTCCATCAGTTTTTTGAGGTAGAGTCACATGGAATTCAGGCTTTCAGTTAACAGCTGTGCTGAACTCATCAAGAGTTAATTACTTGAATTTATTGTCTCTTAATAAAGTGTTTGAGAGCATCAGTTAAAGTAAAGTAGTGAAGAGGTAGAGTTACAGGTATACAGTGAATAGTGAATATTTGAGTTATGTTCTAATACAGATTATGAGAAGCAACAACTAATCAACTAAGTATATATTAAGAAATGAGGATCAGTCTGAAAAAAGTGCAGTCGCCGCAAAGACCATCAAAAACTGTATGATGATGGAACTGGCACTCATCAGGACCATGCTAGGAAAGGAAGAGCAAGAGTTTCCTTTCCTTTGTACAGGATAAATTCATCAGAGTTACCAGCCTCAGAAACTGCAAGTTAACAGCTCTTTACTATTCATTTACTATGTAGGAAACGTATAGCAATAAAACATTGAATAAGAAGGTGTGTACAAACTTTTGACTGATACTTAGAAAGATCTCACATGATAGGTAGATCACAGTTACCATCCATTATATCAGCTCCCTTTGATTATATAGATGCATGTGTTATTTATGTATTTTTTTTAATTATTGAGATTGCAGTAGGCTATTTTCTCAGGCCATCATTTGTTTTTCAGATATTGGCTTCTTTTGATTTGATTTGATTCATGCATTATACTGATGGCATACGTGCTTGTATACAGGTCTTAGATATATGCAAATGTATTTGTGTGTTGAGCATCCAAACAAACCAATTGTGTCCAAAACTCCCCCATAGGAATGCACTGAAATTTATCCCTGGACTTTTTTGGACATTTTTTTGGACAACAATTTTATTGTGCCAACAAAGTTTGGCACAATAACCGACCTTTTATTTTAATTTTAGATTTTATGCATTTTCGAACAAATCCACATGCTCATTTTCGTAAAATGATTGAGCAATGGAAACCAAAACTGGCACAATAATAAAAATTTTAGCTTAGTGTCACGTCCTGGCCTCGTCTCGTGTCTCTGTGTGTCTTCCCCACGTGACCTGTGCTCCCCTGTGTCTCCCGTCTCAGTACTTTTCCACCACGTGTCTCATTTGTAGCTCCGCCCCTTCCCCAGGTGTTTCCACTTCTAGTGTGTTTCCTGTTTGTTTAAATAGCCCTCCTCTGTCACTTGTCCTCCGTTGGTCTTTGCACCTTCCCCTGTCGTTCGTCTCTCTCTGTGTTTCATAGCCTCTGTTCCTCGCGCCTTAGTCTCTGTGTTTATCTCTAGTTTTATGTTTCTATTCTCTTGTTTATTTCCGTTAACTCCTTGTATATACCCCTGCTTTGTGTTTATTAGTTTATTCCCTTGTATATATTTCCCTGCCCTGTTTGGTTTGTTTATTATTTTCATCGCTCGTTTGTTTTGGTTATTGGTTATTTGTGCTTCTTTGTTACATGTTTACTTGTTCCTGGTTTCTTTGTTTCTTTGTTATTTATTTATTAAATAATTATTATTTATTTTCACCCTACCTGCGCTTGCGTCCGTCTCCTCGTCTCCCTGCCTGGGTCATTCCTGACACTTAGTCTTATCTTTTATACTTTTTGAACAAATCAAAATGCTAATTTTCGTAAAATGATTAAGCAAAAACACCAAAATTGGCGCAATAATTAAAATTTTAGTTTAGTCTTATCTTTTACACTTTTTGAACAAATGCAAATGCTCATTTTCGTACAATGTTGATAAATCTTTTACCATAGGAATTGAATAGTAGGATGAGCGGTCTCTCTCAGAGCACATCCACCTCTTTTTTTGTTACTGTCCATTACTGTCTGTGTATGGTGGCCACACCTTAATTATCTCGTTCCCACACATATTTTTTTTAACATAATGTCAACTTAGGGGCTCCGTAAATTACATTCACATGTCATGTGTTACTTTACAACATGTGTAATAATGCCCTGCTAAGTGCAGTTCAGTCACTGACCAAGAGTCTTAGAGTCTCTCAGAGTAAAACACCAAATCCACCGGAGATCCTATTTAAACCTATAGTTACTTAAACACACAGAGGTGGGTAGTCAAGTAAAGAAAGTAAAAATCCACCCCGCGTTCACTTTTAACTAGTGTAAACAGAACTGTTCTAAACATTCACCTACAGTGTATGTTTAGAACATCAATTGTACTTGGCTGGTAGTGTTTTTCCTACATAGACTAATTCTAACCATTTGTTTCTTAGCTCTGAATTACTGGGTAAAGTATATATATAAAACACTGATGTGTTATTCGCACAAATAACAAAGGAACAAACTGCCATGCTGTTCCTAGTGCTGTTATTTAGCTCCTATCTGAAAAAAAGTGAATTTTAGCGGAAGAACACTTTTATTGATTGTATTAAAAGTCAAATAACAATAGTATCAAAGAACAAGGTGAAAGGAGGATGATAAAGTGTAAAAAAGGAAATATCATATATTGCTATTTTAATGTAGTGGTTTATCTGTATACAGTACAGGCCAAACGTTTGAACACACCTTCTCTTTTTCGATGTGTTTTCTTTATTTTCATGACTATTTACATTGTAGATTCTCACTGAAGCATCAAAACTATAAATGAACACATGTGGAGTTTTATGTACTTAACAAAAAAAAATGTGGTTTTATATTCTAGTTTCTTCAAAATAGCCACCCTTTGCTCTGATTACTGCTTTGCACACTCTTGGCATCATTCTCTCAATGAGCTTCAAGAGGTGGCCACCTGAAATGAAAAGTTTTCCAACAGTCTTGAAGGAAGGAAGGAGTTCCCAGAGGTGTTTATTAGCACTTGTTGCTCCTTTGCCTTCTTCACTCTGTGCTCCAGCTCACCCCAAACCTCAAATCTGGATTGGGTTCAGGTCCGGTGACTGTGGAGGTTCAGCTCATTTTTTGTTAAGTACATAAAACTCCACATGTGTTCATTCATAGTTCTGATGCCTTCAGTGAGAATCTACAATGTAAATAGTCATGAAAAGGAAAATAAAGAAAACGCATTGAAAGAGAGAAGGTGTGTGCAAACTTTATATAAGACTGATATTGTGTTATTCACACAAATAACACAGGAATGAATTGCCATGCTGTTCCTAGCGCAGTTAGTTAGCTCTTTCTATCTGAAGATTGTATTAAAAGTCAAATAACAATAGTATTAAAGAACAGTGTGAAAGGAAGATGATGAAGTGTTAAAAAGGAAATATCATATATTGCTCCTTTAATGTAGTGGTTTATCTCTATACAGTATGTGGAACAGTCTGTGCTGTGCACAGTCTTATTATTCTTTCTGTTTGTTCCAGGCGTTTAGTTTCTTCAGTCTTTGGGGAGGCCTGACCTTGACACTCATTTGTGACTCAACTTCTCCCCGTCAGACACACACACACACACTTTCACTCCCTATTTAACAAGCCTGGACAAGCTGTCAGGCCTCCGAAGTTCTGGAATGACCTCTAAGCTAAGGACAGGCGGGATAATGGTCTTAACCCTTGCTCGATACGTCGTCTCGGCGCACGCATCCCGTATTCCTGCAGCCTCCTGATTGAGAGGGAGCGGCGGCATCAGGTACGGAGAAGCTAAATGGATAATACAATCATATAAGGCAATACCGTGACTGCCCCGCACCCGGATGATGAATTGCATTGTGGGCTAGAACTGAAAGCGGTTGTAATAGATTAAAATGGTATTTCTATGCGGTCTCGTCCTGTGCGCGCCCTCACTCTTGTAAATGAAATGGACCGGGTTCATTAATTCATCATTCATCAATTGTAGGGGGAACATTAGCGGGAGGACTTTCAAGAGCAGTCCTAAGACGAAGACGACGAAGACGACAAAGAGGAAGAAGACGAACATGAAGACAGAAAAAAGAAAGAGTAGAAGGTGCTATTAAAAGGTCTATGAGGAACCGTACCCACGCCTAGGTCCCATTACCCAAGCCGCCATAATTACAGCGTAATGTCCGGCAATTGCTCCAGCGATTGCCATAGATTTTCAGTAGGGTCATGCAAATCCCGCAGTTAAAGACCCGCAGAACATCCAATCTACAGTCCTTGTTCACATTTAACCCCATCCAATCTGTCCAATGCCCAGAGCTGATCCATTCCAGTCACTTTATTCGCACATTAACGCCTCCCGCAGGACATTTCAGCTGCTCTACTACTAATATCGCTTTCTGCTGCTCGACATTACATGACACGCATAGCAAGCATGGACTCTGGCGAAGAATTGCACTAGGACTACCATTAACAGACCAAACACCAGAGATAAATAACCAAAGATAAAAGACCTATCCCTGATTGAAAATGTCTTCCTCTTACAGCGTCCACAGTTAATCCTGTTGGATGTGGTTCTTTGGTCGTCCTTCTTGGTGGTATGCTGACATTACCCTGGATACCGTGGCTCTTGATACTTGATCACAAAGACTTGCTGTCTTGGTCACAGATGCACCAGCAAGACGTGCACCAACAATTTGTCCTCTTTTGAACTCTGGTATGTCACCCATAATGTTGTGTACATTACAATATTTAGAGCAGAACTGTGCTCTTACCCTGCTAATTGAACCTTCACACTCTGCTCTTACTGGTGCAATGTGCAATTAATGAAGATTGGCCACCAGGCTGCACCAACTTAGACATGAAACCTCCCACACTAAAATGATGACAGGTGTTTCAGTTTCATTGTCCAACCCCCGGTTTATATACCTGAATAATTATGCATAAGAATATACAGCTCTGGGAAAAAATAAGAGAGCACTTCAGTTTCTGAATCAGTTTCTCTGATTTTGCTATTTATAGGTTTATGTTTGAGTAAAATGAACATTGCTGTTTTATTCTATAAACTACAGACAACATTTCTCCCAAATTCCAAATAGAAATATTAGCTTTTAGAGCATTTTTTGCACAAAATGAGAAATGACTGAAATATCAAAAAAGATGCAGAGCTTTCAGACCTCAAATAACGCAAAAAAAAAAAAAAGTTTATATTCATAAAGTAGTGTTAAGAGTTCAGAAATCAATATTTGGTGGAATAACCCCTGGTGGTTTTTAATCACAGTTTTCATGCATCTTAGCATCATGTTCTCCTCCACCAGTCTTACACACTGCTGTTGGTGGATAACTTTATGCTGCTTTACTCCTGGTGCAAAAATTCGAGAAGTTCAGTTTGGTGGTTTGATGGTTTGTGATCATCCATCTTCCTCTTGATTATATTCCAGAGGTTTTCAATTTGGTAAAATCAAAGAAACTCATCATTTTTATGTGCTCTCTTATTTTTATTTTTTTTAAGGACAAGAATTAAAAAGCTACCTGCTCCAAAATCAAACAAGAAATAAACTTTCCTGTATTTTTAACTTTAAAACATGTACATTTGACCTGCAGCACTACAGTAGAGTTAAAAAAAGAGTGTTTATAGAGCTTATTTTGCATTTAGCTTTTTTCTCTCTCACCGAAACACCTTAAACTCAGCAGGTACAAGAGGCGGTTTTGTTATGATGGCAGAGATAAATCTTCCCACATGTGCTTCGAACTGCGCTCCCCGCTTCTCAGAGCTTCTGTTGTCATGGCAACGTCCATGAAATCATACATACTCCACTGTAGCATCTCCGTCCAATGCGGTATCGACTGTGTCGCAGCCCTGTTTCTGCAGCCGTACAGTGCGACGGCTAATTAAGAGAGGTTACTGAGGTCACAGCTTAGAAAGGAGCGAATCAGAACCTGCCTCACGACCAGCCTCCACCCAATCCCCTTCGATTATTTCCTGATAACGAAACGCTACCATCTCAAAAACATGATAAATCAATTTATGCACACTTCAGCATGCAGTTTGTGTATTTTTCTCAGAATCTTATCTTTCGGTCACGTTTAGCCATTGAAGGAGCAAGTTGATTATAATGATTTCTTTCTACCAGTGCATTTTCTCTGTCTGTTAACCTCTTAGAGTGAAGATTAGATTTGTACAAATACAGACTGGCACTTAACCCTTAGAAACCTCCAGACCTGGATTTTCCCTCCACAATCTCACCTTGTGTTCTCAGCTTAATTACTCAGGAATCCCTTCACACATAAACATAATCCATATATGGTTAGAAAGATCAGAACTTACTCTTTCTAAAAATAGTGATCACATCCCAGTGCGTTAAAGCTAAATCTACAAGAAACCCATTAAAAAAAAATACTTAAAGTGAAAAATCTCCTTCCCCAACCAATATTATTTACCTTTAGTGCTTCAAACATATTTATATGATGTTTCAAACCAAATAATATCAGTAAATAAAGACTCAAAAGTGTCCACAGAAAAAACAGTGTGAAACTACCTGCTTTACTCAAACTAAAGCTAGGTATGGTGTGCGCACTACTTTAAATAGTTTTTTTTGCAAATTTTTACTAAGTAGTTATTTTGCACTAAACATTTTTATTTATTTAGACTAAAAAAAGTTTAAATTTTTATAGTGTATAGTTTTCTTTGTGTGTCCTGATCCTCAAAATACTGAAAGGCATAGGCTGCTCTGAGTGTCAGATTTTTAGTATCTACATGTATCCTAGAGGTGTGATTATTGATTATCAAGAAAAATAACTCTGCCTGATGCTGTTTCTCCATGTATTGTATCAAAGTAATAATTAATAAACCATGTAATGAACTCAAATCATCAATATTCTTATGCTTTCTTATAACTCAAAACACGATCATTTCCGGGAAAATATAACAATTCTGCTTCTTTTTACATTTTAAATGATTATATTTTTGAGCAGCCGTATGTCTTCTGGAGTAAAAGAGATCAGGGCATGCGTCTGTCTGATATAATTACTGTGTTATAAGACCTGAAAGATACAAAAAACAAAAATGAAGAAAAAAAGAGAATGTATACTTACTGTGTATTTTTTTTTTTCAATTTTTCCATCCGCAATATACAATGGCCAATTACCCAATCAATGTACAGAATATACAGAACCCCCGGGACTAAAACAGTTCACCCACTATTATATACTAATTAACCATTATTTATTTAATTACTTATTCATTAACTCTCTTAAAAAAATAGAATACCATTAAAAAATTACTTTATTTCAGTAATTTAGCTTAAAATGTTGATGATTGTGGCTTACAGCCAATGAAAAAACAAAAATCAGTGATTTAGAAAACTAGAATATTATATAAGACCAATTGTTTTTATTTTTTGGCAGTGTGGGAAAAAAAAGGAAAGTCCTGCTGGAAAATGAAATCTGCATCTACGTAAAAGTTAGCAGCAGAGGGAAGCATGAAGTGCTGTAAGATTTTGTGGGAAAACTAAACTGCACTGAATTTAGACTTGATAATAAAACACAGTGGATCAACACCAGCAGATGACATGACTCTCCAAACCATCACTGATCATCAGTAAATTTTACATTTCATTTAAAGGAAATCAAGGGAGCAGAGGATCTCATGAACGCAAAGTTGGCATGTTTAAAGACTATTCTGACTTCCAAGACAGTCTGCCTCAACTACCCACCAAGTTTCAATCCTGTCAATTGATTCCTGCGGATTGTGCAATATTAAAAACCCATCAAACTTGAAACAGAAATGAGAAGTCCCATCTATCTGGGACATCTCCTACACTCTAAAAAACAGAGGTATGATATGAGTACTTTTTTTGTACTCAAAGGTACACTCTTCATTATTGGACCCTCAAAGGTACAGTATTGGTCTTTACAGGGTCAGATTTGTTCCCTCTGAAGTACAAAGTAATTTCTAACAGCAATAAGTACAAATTTGTACCATTTAACCTGCCAAAGGGTACATTCAGTATTTTGTATCACTGTACTAATAAACAATATATATTTTATTTGCACATTTTTTATTTGGAAGCAAGACGATTTTGGATTATCAAGTTTTTGAGCCATATTTAGTTGATGATAATGTTTATAATCTTTATAATCTTTACTGGCACAAAAACCATGGGTACAAAAAAGGACTTTCACTGAAAGGTACTTTTTTGTACCTCAATAAAAGGTACAGC
This sequence comes from Astyanax mexicanus, assembly GCF_023375975.1. Lineage (NCBI taxonomy): Eukaryota > Metazoa > Chordata > Actinopteri > Characiformes > Acestrorhamphidae > Astyanax > Astyanax mexicanus. Next base: position 5,473,833 of record NC_064408.1, read on the forward strand.
CCCAGAGACAAGCTTTATACCCTTACTTTTCTTAGTGTGTATTATAAGATCTTAATTAAAGTCTGGCAGTTCACATCACCTTGCCATGAGCATGCTGGACAGTGTTTCACCTCACTAATATCTGCTGGAGATGTTTCTAAAGAAACCCTTGCTGTGTGTGGATGAGCATTATCCTGATGAAAAATGCTGGTTGGAACCGTGCCATGCCATCAGAGACAGTAACACATGTGCAATTGAGTGCATCCCAGTCCTGATGTCTAAAGCTGTAAAGTGCGATGGAGATTCAGAACCTGCTTCCCCTTCAATTCCTTTCCGATTCTGAACAACACGCTAAATCAATTTACGCACACTTCAAAACGCAGCGCAGGCCGCCGGCGGCGGCGGCACCGGTTTAGGAGTCGGACCTGCAGGAGGAGGCAATTCTTTCTCTTTCTCGCACTCCGATCTTTCGGTCACATTTTGCCGTTGAAGGAGCAAGTTGATTATAATGATTTCTTTCCACCGGCGCATTTTCCCTGTCATTGAGCGCCGCGGTTGATTCGCTCGACTGCACATTGATTAACCTCTCCCAGTGAAGAAAAGATTTGTAAGGATACCGAGTGGCTCTCAAAGCACTTCCATCAACCTTTGTGGACGCACTCTCTCCACACGCTGACTCATTTCCATGTGAACAAAGGGATGCGGATTTCTCCATCAGCAAATAAATATTTATGAAGGCTTTAAGATGAAGTCTGAAAAAAAGTCGCTTCTCAATTACACAACTTACGAGTTCCTGGGATCAGCAGGACTCTCGGCATCGCGGCGGCTTAGTTTCCTTTACAGCTTCATTGTAAATCAACAGGGCTGTTATTGAATAAATCAGCGCGGTCATCTCAAATCCTGAACTCGAAACTCACATAACACAAATCATAGCTCATACTTAAATTACTGCCCACGATACAATGATTAAAAAAAAAAAACACTCAATCTCTAAAGTGGCAAATTTCCAGGAGAAAGAACATTTAGAAATCTCTTTCTAAATTTCAATAAATACCATATTTTTCACACTATAAGGCGCACTGGATTATAAGGTGCATTATACCACAGTTACTTCCGACCTTGCGATGTGATTGGCTGAGAGGTGTTTGTTCTATGAGTGCCGTTATCAGCCGGTAATGCACTGTATTACTCCGCCGCATACAAGCAAGTAACCTAGCAACCAAACAGCAGAAATATTTCAATAAACAGCAAGAATATTACACGTTATAGCACTACCTCTCATGTATTATTGCTTAATTATGCAACACTAGTAAGGAACAGGGGTGTCACCAAGTTTCCCTTCCAATTTCTCTCCTGAAAACTGTTTGTTTGGGTGAGTAAAGCACTTCTGTATATCTACATTACGCTTATATTCAAGTAAGCCAGGGCAATATTAGCTAGCGGTTCATCCCACGTAGCTTGTTTTAAAACAATGAACGTTCAGACTAAAGTCTGATAACATTCACCCCTGAATAGCGAAAGAGCTTAGTACGGTTAGCAGGTAATGCTTATGATGCTCCAGCAGTGCTAGCTGGGGTTAGCAGAAAGCTACATGTGCCCGCTCATGTGCCAATACCCCAGTTACCAAGTATAACATGGGAATTGACCTGAGCTGTGTTTGCTGAGTATAATATGACAATCAGTCCATGCCACTTGTGCCAAAACCCCAGTTGCCAAGTATAGTATGGGGATTTGCTTGAGCCGCTTGAGCCAACACCTTGATTTCTGGGTATAATGTGCCAATCAGCCCATGCCGACTGTGCCAAAATCCCAGTTACCAAGTATAATACTGGAGTTGGCCCATGCCAATTGAGCCAAAACCCCAGTTTCCAAGAATAATATGGGAATTGGCCTGAGCCACTGGTGCCAACACCTCTATTTCTGACATCCGTCTCAAGACAATTTTGCCAACACCCCAGTTACCAATTATAATATGGGAATTGGCCTGAGCTGCTTGTGCCAACACCTCAATTGCTGAGTATAATAAAACAATCAGTCCATGCCAGTTGTGCAGAAACCCCAGTTACCAAGTATAATTGTGAAATTGGCCTTAGCCTCTTGTGCCAACTGATCAATTGCTGAGTAAAGTATGATAATCAACCCATGCCAACTGTGACAAAACCCAGTTTGCATGTAACAAAACCCCAGTTACCAAGGATAATATAGGAATTGGCCTGAGTTACTTATGCCAACACCTCAGTTACCAAGGATAATATAGGAATTGGTCTAAGCTGCATGTGCCAATGCCCCAGTTGCCAAGTATTATATGGGAATTGGCCTGACCTGTTTATGCCAACTCCTCAGTTGCTGAGTATAATATGACAATCAGCCCATGCCTATTGTGCCAAAACCCCAGTTACCAAGTGTATTATGGAAATTAACCTAGGCTGCTTAAGCCAACACCTCGATTTCTAAGTATAATACGACAATCAGCCCATGCCAGTTGTGCCAACACCCCAGATGCAAAGTATAATATGGGAATGGTCTGAGCTGCTTCTGCCAACACTTTGAATACTGAGTACAATACGACAGTCTGCTCATGCCTATTTTGCCAAAACCCCAGTTACCAAGTATAACATGGGAACTGGCATGAGCTGCGATTGCTGAGTATAATTTGACAATCAGCTCATGCCAACTGTTCCAAAACCCCAGTTACCAAGTATAATATAGAATATAGCCGCCTGAGCTGCTTGTGCCAACACATTGATTGCTGAGTTTAATAATACAACAAGCAGCCCAAGCCTACTGTGCCAACACCCCAGTTACCAAGTATTATATGGGAATTGGCCTGAGCCACTTGTGCCAACACCTCAATTGCTAAATATAATATGACAATCAGCCCATACCAACTGTGACAAAACCCAGTTTGTGTGTAACAAAAGCCCAGTTATCAAGTATAATATAGGAATTGGCCTAAGCTGCATGTGCCAATGCCCCAGTTGCCAAGTATGGGAATTGGCCGAAGTTGCATGTCACAAAACCTCAGTTACCAAGTATATTATGGGAATTGGCCTGACCTGCTTATACCAACACCTTGATTTCTAAACATAATACGACAGTCTGCTCATGCCAATTGTGCCAAAACCCCAGTTAACAAATATAATATGAGAACTGGCATGAGCTGCGATTTCTGAGTATAATTTGACAATCAGCCCGTGCCAACTGTTCCAAAATCCCAGTTACCAAGTATAATATAGAATATAGACTGAGCTGTTTGTGCCAAAACCCCAGTTACCAAGTATAATATGGGAATTGGCCTAAGCTGCATGTGCCAACACCCCAATTGCCAAGTATTATATGGGAATTGGCCTGACTTGCATGTCACAAAACCCCAGTTACCAAGTATAATATAGAAATTGGCCTAAGCTGCATGTGCCAACTCCTCAGTTGCTGAGTATAATATGACAATCAGCCCATGCCAGTTGTGCCAACACACCAATTGCCAAGTATAATATAGGAATTGGCCTGAGCTGCATGTGCCGACACCTTGATTTCTGAGTGTATTACTCCAATTAGCCCATGCCAATTGAGCCAAAACCGCAGTTACCATAAATAATATTTACAACACCTCTATTTCTGAGTATAATACGACATCCGGCTCAAGACAATTGTGCCAAAGCGCCAGTTACCAAGTATTATATAGAAATTGGCCTGAGCTGCTTAAGCCAACTCCTTGATTTCTAAGTATAATACGACAATCAGCCCATGCCAGTTGAGCCAACACCCCAGTTGCCAAGTATAATATAGGAATTGGCCTGAGCTGAATGTGTGAATTGATAGATTTGCTTGCCGTGTTGCAATGGGCCTGATTTCATTTTCGTTAAAACTGGTCTTTTTTTATCAGTCTGTGTATAAGTTTGATAACCTGCTTTGCCATGTTTTTTTTTTTGTGTGTGTTTGCGTTTCGTCACTTGATCTGAGATGCTTTTGGTTAGTTAAACCGGCTGATCTGTAGCAGCATGTCGACTTCACGGGGCTGGATACGGCGGCGGTGTGTGGAATGAGTAGGCCGGTTAATTAACGGTACTTTGCTTGAATATTTATACGGGGATGTCTGGGGCGTGTGCCAGAAAAAGCACATTTGATGTGTACCTGCGTTTGATGCTGGGGTTTTATGAGGTAAAAGTGCCTGGAGGATGTCCACCTCGTTACGCTTGCTCTTTGATATCCTCCTCGTCTATAGGGTTTTGATGAGCCGTTGCGTCCAGGCTTTACGTGCAGATGCACCTTTTTACGACTTACAATGAATCTTCAAGGACCAATCCGCTTTATTTGCTCTGTTAAGTGTCCGAGAAATGTAGCTTCTTCTCTGTGGAGCTTAAAAGCTGACATATGTAAAAGATTCTGCAGTTTCTTTATATACAGTACCGGTCAAAAGTTTGAACACACCTCATAATTCAATGCTTTTATGTTTATTATTTATCCTACATAGTAAATGAATAGTGAAGTGATCCAGACGGAACATAAAGGAACACATAATGAATCATGTAGTAACTTAAAATAAGTGTTTAACAAACCAAAACACTCTGTTAACTGGTTATCCTGTGCAACAGATGGAACTCTTGCTATTCCTTTCCTAGGGTGCTCCTGATGAGTGCCAGTTCCAGCATAACATTTTTTTTGAGGCCTTTAAAACTGCACTTGAGGGTACTTTCTTGAAAAAGTTCTTGTTTTTTTTTGTTTTTTAATATTTAATTGTGTAAATTCTAAATGTATTTTTAAACAATGCTGTTTTTGTCCTTTAAACAACAAAAGTAATACAAATTTGCTGTTTGTTTGCTATCAAAAATGTTATGATAATTATATAGATTTATGTAAATCTAGTCTAGTTTCTAGTTAAGTTTCATCCATACGGAGTGTAAAATCCCCCTAAAACAAATCTGAACCTGCATTTTGTATTTTTGCATATACCTGATTTTTGTAAATAAAGCTGAAACAATTAATGGTGTAAACCTTACAATTGAATTTTAACAATGCAAAACTCCTTACTGTATGAAATGTATATCTCATTCATATATTCTATATATTCTATATATATCTATCAGTTGTTTCCCCTAGGTATATATATATATATATATATATATATATATATATATATATATATATATATATATATATATATATATATATATATATATATATAGAGAGATAGATAGATCTGATTACACTGCTGATTGCTAGTTGCTGGTATCAATTTATTATAGATTTTGTTTATTGTTATTTTTTAAATTAAGCAAATTCACTGCTTCATAAAATCAGAAAACTATACTTTTTTATTTAAAATGTATGAAGAAAATTGAGTTTCACAGCTGCTTAAGAAAACTTAACTTCTGATCTGAATGTTTCACCTCTTGACTTAATTTTTAAATTGCGTAAAACCTGATTTAAAGTTTTTTTTGATTGCTTGTTTTCTGATCTTGTAATCTTCTAAATAAAATCAAATTATTATTTTTAAAAAGCAAATTAGATTAATACATTTAGAACTATTTGACTTTGAAAAGGTCTCAGAAAAAAGAACACAAGTATGAAAATGTAATATATTTTAATTTATAGATATGTTTTTTTATCTAAAAAAATATAAATCTGGTTGAATTGTTTTTATTTTTATTATTTTTTATTATTTTTAACAGCAATTTCTCTGCTTCATAAAATTACAAAACACAAAAATACATTGTTTGATTTAAAATGTATGAAAAAAGTACATTTCACAACTGTCACGTCTGGTGCTGTTAGCTCCTCTGTCCCTTCCACACCAAGCTCTAACGGAGGTTCTCAGGTCAACAACTACATTACCCAGAATGCACCACTCGCTGACATCACGCACTCACCTGATCACGTGACACCTCACCTGCTTCCTCCAGGAAGTCCTGAATACTGATTACTGGCACTATAAAAGAGCACTCCACACAAACACCCACGCCGCGTATTGTAGGTTCTCCTCATTACAAAGCGTTCTATATCTCTTGTCTTCAGTTTATTTTGTGTATGACCTTGCCTTTGTTTTCTCGACGCCGATTATTGCCTTTGCCTCTGATATTGGATTGCTTGTGTATTACCTGGACTGTGTTTTCACTACTGCCTCTTGGATTACCTCTGACATTGGATATCTCGTGTATGAACTCTGGACTGTCTCTCGTTTATGGTATGGTTTTGTCTACATTGCTCTGCTTACTGGTGATTAACTGTTTTCTGTATCAACCACGTATTACATCTGTTTATTTTTTATAATAAACATATATTTTCATCAGTATCTGCACGTGTCTGCAATTCTGTGCTCATCATGACAGAAACTGCTTAGAAAAATGTAATTTAGAATTTTTTTTTAATTGCGTAATACCTAAAAATCAAAACATTATTTTTCTTATTTAAAAAGAAAAACAGACAAAAAAAATCTGATCAATAAATTCAAAACTACTTGAATTTGTGAGATTTAGAAAAAAATAAAAACACAAAAAATATGTATTTTTGACTTTTTTTGAGTTTTGACTTTGAACATATATGAATTTAATAATCCATATTAGGATGATGATTTTTTTTTTATTGTCTTTCTAAATAAAATCATATTATTTTAATTTATATTTTTTATAAGCACAAGGTCAGAAAACAACAATAAACCTCATTAAAATGTTACTCATGTATTACATCATTACATATTTTACGTTTATCAAAAGTCCTTTAAGTTTCATATATCTCCAGTACCTGGCTTGTTGCCCAAATTAAAACAGGCCCAGTTTATGCACCCTGTCGGTTTCACAGCGGTTAATGCTAACCTGTGGCAATCTCCCTCACAGTAGTGTTTGAGTATGATGAGAAAAATGTTTGAAGCAGGTCTTCTAAGACCACCACTGAGGTCTGGCCTATAAGCACAGCCTTTATAAAGCTAAAGAGCCGGAGTGAAGGATTTCTGACATGTCTTGAGGATAAAATATCTTCAGAATAGTCTAGACCAGCTGCTGTGCAAACCTCTTAAATCCACCAGCATGAAGCCTGTGTTCTATTTATCTCAGGAGGCAATGGGCAGGGATAAACGTAGGCAGCACACAGGTAAAATAAGTTTTTTAAATATCTCAATTCACCACAGCTCAAAGCAAATTTATATTCTTTTAACCCTTGTGTGGTGTTCGGGTCTGTGGGACCCGTTTTCATTTTTCATCAAATGATACAAAAAAAAATATTTTTTCTAACTCAAACTCATTGGCATTGGCTCATTTTTTGTGAAAAACATATATCAAAACACATTTTCGATAAACACACACTGTACACCCCCCCCCCCACATACACACATTTATATTACATACAGTATGTTTGGCCAAGGGCTAATAAACATTGCTTCATTTGTAAATTTGAAACTAAACAAATTTTCTACTCATATCTTGAGTTTAATTCATTTTCTTTTACATTTTATTAAAAAACTAATAAAAAAAAGAGTAGCACTTTTTAAAAGAAATGTAACATAAGAAAGGTAAAGTGCAAATATTAACCATGTAAGCTTATGTTTATATTGCTTGCAATTTAGGTGAAGCGAGCATGTGTAAAGCATTTTAATGTAAAAATAGTTAATTTTGCTGAATTAAATACAAGTAAACAAGTAACAAAAATATGAACACCACACAAGGGTTAAAATACCCTTTTCCTTTTAAATTGAAATTAGTAGTATTTCTAAATTGTTAGGGGACAAAATATTCCAAAAAAATGGCACATTATTTCCTAGAACATATAATATATCCATTCAGAATAAAATAACAGAGTGGTCTGCAAGTGGTTTAATCTCTGCAATCAGAATTTTGGCACAATTGACACAAGCTGATTGCCATATTATACTCAGCAATCGAGGTGTTGACACAAGCGGCTCAGACCAATTGCCATATTATACTTGGTAACTGGGTTTTTTGCAAAATTGGTATGTTCTGATTGTCGTATTATACTTGGCAACTTGGGTGTTGGCACAATTGACATTGGCTGATTGTCATATTATACTCAGCAACTGGGGTGCTGGCACATGCAGCTCAGGCCAATTCCAATAATATGCTATGCAACTGCGATTTTTGCACAGTCAACATGGGCTTATTGTCATATTATACTTTGCAACTGGGGTTTTGGCATAGTTGGCATGGGCTGATTGGCATATTATACTCAGCAATTGAAGTGTTGGAACATGCAATTCAGGCCAATTCCCATATTATACTTTGCAACTGGGGTTTTGGCACAATTGGCATGGGCTGATTTCTATATTATACTTGGTAACTGGAGTTTTGGCATGGGCTGATTGTCATATTATACTCAGCAACCAGGGTGTTGACACAAGCGGCTCAGGCCAATTACCATGTTATACTTGGCAACAATTGACTTGGGCTGATTGCCATATTATACTGTGCAACTGAGGTTTTGGCACATGTAGCTCAGGCCAATTCCCATGTTATACTTGGTAACTGGGTTTTTTTGCACAATTAGCATGGGCTGATTGTGTCATATTATATTTGGCAACTTGGGCTTTGGCACAATTGGCATGGGCTGATTGTCATATTATACTTGGCAACCGAGGCATTGGGACAATTGGCATGGTCTGTTTGTCGTATTCTACTATTAGTATGTTGTTTGTCGTATTAAATATCTTCTGCACCCATTAACTTTATCATCCAATCATGCATCCAGTCTCCAACATTATTTTATAATTATTATATTTTTATGAAAATAATAAGAACTGTTCTCATTCTGGATTTGCAGGTAGATTCAGTTGTTTTACATAAGAGAAAAAGGGGTCCCAGATTGCCCAAAATTTTCTTGTAGTCCCTTTAAGTGTGTGGTTATTTTTTTCTAAACGCAAAAATGTGTTTTACCAGGTAGAGAGGAAAATTGAGAAGATATGCCAAGTATATAGCTTCGGATCTGTAAAAACCTGGCATGGTCTGTTTGCCATATTATACTCAGCAACCAGGGTTTTGGCACATTTGGCATGGTCTTCTTGTCAAATTATACTCAGCAACCAGGGTGTTGACACATTTGGCATGGGCTGATTGCCATATTATACTCAGCAACCAGGGTTTTGGCACATTTGGCATGGTCTTCTTGTCAAATTATACTCAGCAACCAGGGTGTTGACACATTTGGCATGGGCTGATTGCCATATTATACTCAGCAACCAGGGTTTTGGCCCATTTGGCATGGGCTGATTGCCATATTATACTTGGTAACTGGACTTTCGGCACATTTTACTCAGACCAATGCTCATATTATACTCAGCAACCAGGGTTTTGGCCCATTTGGCATGGGGTGATTGCCATATTATACTTGGTAACTGGACTTTTGGCACATGTTACTCAGACCAATGCTCATATTATACTCAGCAACCAGGGTTTTGGCCCATTTGGCATGGGGTGATTGCCATATTAAACTCAGCAACAGGGTTTTGGCACATTTGGCATGGGCTGATTGTCATATTATACTCAGCAACCGGTGTGTTGGCCCGGTTGACATGGGCTTAATGCCATGTTATTCTATTTGAGACAGAATTTGGCCTAAATTAAGATCAGAGTTGGGTTTAAAGTGGCCCGACTGATTTTGACTAGTTAAGAAATTATCAGAGATTTTTAGGCAACACATATTTGGGTGTCAACAGGAAACATATATATTTTTTAGATAAAACCTCTGGACTATTGCTTTAAGCTTTAAGTAAAATTCTCACCAAGCTGAAAGTGTGGAAGAAATATCCTAAAAACAAAGGCAAGACAACAAATCTACTGAGAGGGAGGGAATTTGGCAGGAGCTTCACAATTTCAAGCCACAAGTTTGCCCAAAATAATTTCAGTATGACTGTTTCCCAGCAATGTTGCCTGCTTTAGACTAAATTAAACTGCTGTACTGCTGGACTAGATTCTGCGCCATCTCGCACATTCCTGACATAAGAACAGGAAGAGTGTAGAAAAAAGTGTAAAATCACTTTAACATGCATTAGATTTAATGATAAATTAACTATATATTCACTTGATTTGTATCTCTGGTCAAAAATTAATAGCTCTTTATATATGACTACTGACTATAAAATATTTGTTGCCTGGCCAAAAAAAGATGGCCACCTGGATTTAAATAAGCAAATAGGTAAGTTATTTAACCCTAACTTCAGCAACCACTTCAGAAACAAAACCACCTTGGACACCTTAGTAACCACCTAGAAACAACTCAGCAACCCCCTAGCAACCACTTAGCAACACCATAACAACTGTATGGGATACCACAGCAACCAATGTCTGTGTTACTTCCTTTAGTAATAGCTCTTTTCTAGTTTTTTTTTTTTTTTTAATACTGTTTTCTGATGGTAAGCACCAAAGATGTACCAAAGTTACAATAATTTATACAATAAAAAAATATTTATTTATGACAGTGGATTTCAGATATATTTAATGAGCTATCACATCATGTGGGAGACTGCGGTTCAATTCCCGGTCTGGGTGACCGAATGCTGCACTACATGGATGGATGGACAGACAGACAAGATAGACAGACAGACAGACAGACAGACAGACAGACAGACAGACAGATAGATAGATAGATAAATAGATAGATAGACGGACAGGTAGATAGCTATGTAGATTAGTAGGTAAGTACGTAGATAGATAGATAGATAGATAGATAGATAGATAGATAGATAGATAGATAGATAGATAGATAGATAGATAGATAGATAGATAGACAGACAGGTAGATAGATATGTAGGTAGATAGCTAAGTAGATTAGTAGGTAAGTACGTAGATAGATAGATAGATAGATAGATAGATAGATAGATAGATAGATAGATAGATAGATAGATAGATAGATAGACAGATAGATAGATAGATAGATAGATAGATAGATAGATAGATAGACAGACAGGTAGATAGATATGTAGGTAGATAGCTAAGTAGATTAGTAGGTAAGTACGTAGATAGATAGATAGATAGATAGATAGATAGATAGATAGATAGATAGATAGATAGATAGATAGATAGATAGATAGATAGATAGATAGATAGATAGATAGCAATTGAAATAAATACAATATACAATAGATAAAGATAGAAACTCAAGAAAAACACAAAGAGATAGAGCTACTGGAAGTAATATGACTGTAATCAGATTCAAATATTTTTGTATATGAATAAACAAAATTGAAGAAGAAATGTTAAGAATTTGAGCAGAACACAATAGGAGGGTTGGGAGGATGATCACACATTACAGTCCGAGCAGACCTGATCCTGCAGTTGTTGCAGTGGTGGGGTGGGTGGGGGTTGGGGGGCTTTCTGACGACTAACTGTGAGAACAGCTGAGGACAATAGCTCATTGTTGGCGCCGTGCGTAACCGGGTCTATTTCGGATTTCTTCCTTTTATAGTGCTCCATAGGCCAGACTGGTGCTCCTGATCTCTCCTCCCTGGGGCGAGATGATATAAAAGCTTCAGCGGACCATCCCTGCCTTTGTGCTCTGAGCTTCCACCTACCACCCGTTACCTATAGACCCCCCGATCTCTGTTTCTGACCCTCGACCGGGATCAAGGAGGCTCTTCTGATCTACAGCAGCACCACCATCATCATGGCCCCCAAGAAGGTAGAAGCCAAGAAGCCGGAGCCCAAGAAGCCGGAGCCTAAAAAGGAGGCGGCCCCGGCTCCTGCCGCCACCAAACCGGCGCCCGTGGTGGAGCCGGAGCCTCCCAAAGAGCCCGAGTTCGACCCGAAGAGCATCACGCTGGAATACAGCGCCGACCAGATCGAGGAATTCAAAGAGGCGTTCCAGCTTTTCGACCGTACGCCCAAAGGCGAGATGAAGATCACCTTCGCTCAATGCGGCGACGTCATGAGAGCCCTCGGACAGAACCCTACCAACGCAGACGTCCTGAAGGTTCTGGGGAAACCTCGACCTGAAGAGATGAGCTCCAAGCTGGTGGACTTCGAGACCTTCTTACCCATGCTCCAACACATCTCCCGATCCAAAGATCAGGGCAACTTCGAGGACTTTGTTGAAGGTCTTCGGGTCTTCGACAAGGAAGGCAATGGAACCATCATGGGGGCGGAGTTGAGGCATGTTCTGGCGACTCTCGGAGAAAGGATGACCGAGGATGAGGTGGACCGACTCATGGCAGGACAAGAGGACGCCAACGGATGCATCAACTACTCATCATTCGTAAAGCACATCCTGTCTGGTTGAGTCTGGTTGAGAAAGTGGTGGAATTGGTGTCAGTTTGAGCCATTGAGTCTCAAAGAAGTTCTAAACAAGCTCTGAATCCTATCTAAAAGAAAGAGAAATGGATTTTTTTATGTATTAGGGATCTGAAAGACTTGGGTTCAGAATATGTCCAACTAAAACTCACCTCAAATCTCATTGGTCATCTCCTCATCACTAATTCCACCAAATTCCATCACCCCAACTTCTGTCCATCTGATCTAATCAATTGTGGATGTGATTCAACGACTGAGACTTTAAAACGTCTTAGGTGACTTTTTTTTGGAACGGACAGACGTACAATGAACTGTTTTAATGTGATTTTTTGACGTATGGTCATGTGGTCATTGGGTTTTGTGGTGTTGTGTCCATACTTTCAACATAACTCATAATCTGCATGGAATTCTGACAGTTTTCATCAGATATCCGTCAATTTCCATCAAGAAAAGCAAGAAAAGACTTGAGAAAATGTGACATTTTTTGGTCTGTCAACAAAAGCGACAATAAAATAAATAAATAAATAAATAAACAAACAGTCAAACAAACAATGAAGCTATGTTTGGTGTATGATTAAATGATTACAATTCATTTGTATTTTTTCTTAACAAAAGAACCAAAAGTATGAAACATAATGAGTTTTTTTTTTTTTTTTACAAATATATACGGCTGTTAAAGAACTGCCAAAATATCAGTATGGGACAGAACATCAAAGTCCCATATTATCAATTATAATATTTGTATCAAGGTTACAATAGTTGTAACCTTTTTTTTATTATAGTTTTATTTTATTTACTTTTACTTTTCCATTAGTTTTTAGTAGTTTTTAGATTTATGACATAAACACAAAACAAAGGTTTTCTATCTATAATTTCAGTACTTTTTTATTACTCTTTTTTTTTACTACTTATAACTTTTATACTCTACACACTATTAGACATAAAAATACACTTACACTCTGGGCTATTGATTTTTTTATTGGTTGTTTTATTGTTTTATTTGGATCCTTATTTTTCCTGAGGTACAGCAGACATAGTAAACATAACAAATAGAAATCACACATCATTATTAACTAAACATAACACACAAAACAATATATATATGAGTAAATGAATACAAACAAAAAACAAAATAAATTAGAAAAAATAAATAAAAAAAAGAAAATGTATGATGGCTAATTACTATTTTATTTCCAGCCGTTATACATTTTATTCTGCATTAAACATACATAACCTGTACAACAGTAATAAGTCAGTAACAATGTGCAGTACATTGATAGTTACACTTAGTTATTACATGTATTATTAATGCATAACTACATAGTTATTACAGTGTTATTATATAGTTATTACGTGGGACCAAATACTTAATGATCAATTTTGGCTATTTAGTGTAATATGGTCATTGTAGGACATGGTGCTTAAAAAAAAGGTAATTAAAAATATTTAAAAAATGTAAATATTAATAAACATTTTAAATAAATTGCAACACATTATAGCCTTGTTTATTATCATTCATTAAGAATTGTGTTCACAATGTTTTAAGTCAATATTAAGAACCTTAACAAAGCATGCATATAATTATAACTTATAACCACTCATGAATTAAACCATTATGAATAGAATAGAATAGTTTATTTTCGCTAAATAAATATATATATATATATATATATATATATATATATATATATATATATATATATATATATATATATATATATATATAATGTTAAGAACAATGTTCTAAGGCAGCGTTTACAATAACAAACTTAATAAAAAAAAACATAAAAAAAAATATATATATATTAGCTCCATATCAATAAGATCATTCAGGACAATATATTAATACTGAGGAAAATATAAAAAGTGTAATAAAAATATTATTTAAAGTGGTGAGTGCAAAGGGGTGGGGGTAGGGGGAGTTCCCTATTCTGAAATCTTAAGTTAAATATTATAATAGTGTATATTAATATACACTCATCAATTTAGGCGCAGTGGACACAGCGGTTCTCTCCAGGAGCAAATCCACACAATTGCACATAAAATAGTCATTAAAATAAGCTTTCTTCCTTTTTTCCAGCCATGAAAATGTAAAAAATGTAAAAAAAAAAAAAAAAAGTAAAAAAAGTAAAAATGAAAAAAAGCAGCGCTCTGCTCTGAGCAGGATGATGCATGCATTTTTAATCTGGGTCTGGGTCGCATGCTGTAGCGCAGTGTGAGCAGAGCGCAGGGCAGGGGACCCACATCAAACAGAACTCAGCCCAGTCTCCAGCTCACCAGCCCCAACTTTATTCCTGCACTCTTACAGCACTGACCTTTCACCAGCCAGCCCAAAGAGCGGGCGCGAGAGAGAGCCAGCGCGAGAGCCGGCGCGCAAGAGAGAGAGAGCCAGCGAGAGAAACCTTGGGATTTCACTTTGATGCAATTTACAGAGTCGCCTCTATTCGGGGGCCAAGGGGCGGGGCTGTGAGAGCATGCAGCAATGGAAATGTAAGCCATGTAATCTCAGCTGAGGAGAGGCACACACACACACACACACCTCCCAGCCATGCTGTTACAGAGAGAGAGAGAGAGAGAGAGAGAGAGAGTAAACAGCTGCCCCCAGTCCAGCCTCTATGATCCCTGATTTACCCCCTCCATGTTTCATCCATCAAAATCCACACCTACCAACAAGACAACGCTAAACCACACAGTGCTGCTGCACACAGTATAGGAATGGGAAGAGTTTATAAAGCAGAAAAAGGAAAAGAGTGAGCGATACAGAGGGATAAAGAGAGAAATAGAGAGAAAGAAGGATAGAGACATGAGAAAGAGTAGTGTATATATATAGAGAGATTTAGATAGTTTTAGAGTTTTATGTGTATGTATCATACCTGTCAAGTTTTGGATTTAAAAATAAGGGATATTTTCATCTGTCCGCTTAAAGCCGTCCCACCAGCCCAACCGAGGTTCAGTATCCCTTACATTTTAAGACTTTTTAAAATCTAAAAAAATCTAAAATAACCACATGTGAACCACTTACAGACTACAATTAGATTATCAGAATCTGATAGGTCTACCTCTGTTGACACTGAAATGTTGTGGACATTCCTACATATGTCATTCTTTTAATACAGCCAAATTAAAAACCCTTTAAATTGAACAAAGGGTGCACAAATTCTGCAAAATGACTGTTGGTGACCTAAAAATAGTATTATGAGGTTTTACTAAAAGGACAGCAAAAATTAGTCCTAAGGGGCCTACACAATTGCTAATCTTTAATTGATACTTCTTTCTTTTGATCACTCCACCCCTGATCAGTTCAGTTTGGGTCTTTCCCACACTGACCCTCCTCTGCGCTCCGCTGATTGGCTGTTTCTTCTGAAAGGCGGGACTTTCTCCTTGAACCGGCACCACGATTGGTTTAGAGGCACACCGTGGTCAGTGCCCCGTATCCTTAATAATAAAGTTGTTTAAATTTCAATATAATACGGGAAATTTACGGGAAAGTACTAATACGGGAGGACGGCGGGAACGAGGAGTAAAATACAGTAGTTTCCCGGCCAAAACGGGAGACTTGACAGGTATGGTATGTATAGAGAGAGCAAGAGAGAGAGAGAGAGAGAGAGAGAGAATAAGAGAGATAGAGCAAGAAAAATATATATATATATAGAGAGAGAGAGAGTCGTAGATACAAAATTAGAGAGAAAGAGAGCAAGAAAGAGGGAGAGAAAGAGAGAGAGAGAGAGAGAATAAGAAAGAATGAGAGAGAGAGAGAGACTCCAGAGACGCCTATACATTTACCAACAAGACAACGCTAAACCACACAGTGCTGCTGCACACAGTATAGGAATGGGAAGAGTTTATGAAGAGAGAAATGGACAAGAATAAGAGACACAGAGGGATAGAGAGAGAGAGAAAGAAGGATTAAGAGAGAGAGAATTATGATTATGAGAGAGACAGAGCAAGAAAACAAATATATATATATAGAGAGAAAGAGAGAGTTGTAGAGACAAAATTAGAGAGAAAGAGAGCAAGAAAGAGGGAGAGAAAGAGAGAGAATTAGAAAGAATGTGAGAGAGAGAGACTCCAGAGACGCCCATACATTTACCAACAAGACAACGCTAAACCACATGCTGCACCCAACATGAGAATGGGAAGAGTTTTTGAAGTAAAAAATGGAAAAGAGTGATAGACAGAGGGCTATAGAGAGAGAGAAGGAAAGAGAAAAAAGATAGAAAGATAGAATGAAATACAGAATGAGAGGGAGAAGTATATATAGAGAGATTTAGATAGTTATATTGTTTTATGTGTATATATAGAGAGAGAGATGGAGAGTGAGAGAATGAAAGAGAGAGAGCGATAGAAAGAGAGTAAGAGAGATAGAGAATGAGAGGGAGAGAATGAAATTGAATGAGATTAATTGATTCTGATGTGTGTAATTTACATAACCTATACAACAGTAATAAATCAGTAACAATGTGCAGTACTTTGGTAGTTATGCTGTTATTACATGTATTATTAATACATAACTACATATTTATTACAGACATATTATATAGTTATAAAGCAGGACCAAATACTCCATGATCAATTTTGTCAATTTAAAGTAATTTTGGCAACAAGTAAAGTGATCATTGTAGGCCATGGCACTTACAAAAGGTAATTAAAAATATTTTAAAAATGTAAATATAATAAATATAATAAACATTTCAAAATTATTGCAACACATTACTGCCTTGTTCATTATTATTTATGAGGAATTGTTATAATAATGTTATATACACACATATATATATATATATATATATATATATATATATATATATATATATAGATATATATATATATATATATAAAGAGAGAGAGAGAGAGAGAGAGAGAGAGAGAGCAAGGAAAAGAGAGAGAGATATATATAGAGCGAATGAGAGATACAGAGAGCAAGAAACAGATAGAGAGATGGAGAGGGAGAGAGAAATAGACAGAGAGAATGTCATAGAGTCATAGAGAGAGAAGGAGAGCAAGAAAGAGAGGTATAGAAAGAGAATGAAAGAGAGATAGAGAATGAGACAGAGAGAATGAGAGAGACAGACAGCAAGAAAGAGAGAGAGATAGAAAGAGAGAGATATACAGAGAGAATGCACCCATGTTTTAACCATCAAAATCCACATCTTCCCCAGGGACACCCATGCATCTTGGCATCATGTTCTCCTCCTCCACCAGTCTTACACACTGCTTTTGGATAACTTTATGCTGCTTTACTCCTGGTGCAAAAATTCAAGCAGTTCAGTTTGGTTTGATGTTCTCAGAGTTAGGGAACATTGCCAGAGCACATGTGTCAGGAGAGGGAAGTGCTAGTTTTCACCCTTTTGGTGTTGTGGCATCAATAATGATTGGAGATATACAGCTGTGTAGCAGCTGAATGGGTGGGTTAATTGGACTGGCTAAATTTGGAGAAAAATGGGACAAATAGTGAAATACAGTAACACTTTTTTTTTGTTTCTCTGCTGGTATTTTAGGCAGAGTGGGACTTTTTGGGCATTATTGCCAAAAAGAGCCAGCGCACCACAAAATGAGTCCTGGAGCATTTAGCGCAGCAGTTTCCCCCAAAATCAGATACAATTATAACTCAGCTCTCTGAGGGAAATTTTCATTATGCTTGGAGGGAAACTTTTTCCCGTTTTTTCGCTGTAATCGCTTCAGAGTTTTTCTAAATAGACGCTTATTGCTTTAGAAATATAGAAAATATTGCTAGTCTCCATGGGAACTCTGCAGAGGTAAGTAGATTGTGTGATTTCTCAAGTATCTAAAAATGTTCCCGAAAGAAAAAATGAAAGAAAAAAAAAGAACGGAATGACCTTCTCTATTTCTTTTTTTCATATACTGCCTCATTTCTGCAGGTTTTGTGGTTTGAAGATGAGCCGTCTTACAGTGTATAGCAAATCTAATCTTCTGTCACCTGACCCGGCAATCTCAATATCACAGAAAGAACAAATACAGAACACAGAGTGATTTTAATAAAGCTCTCAAACGCCGTTTTCTTCAAAGTATTCGCACAGGATGTTCCAGTTACAGCTTCTAAACTCTGCTCTGCTTCAAACGACTGAATAAAATGATATAAATAGTTAACAGATGAATAAAACTTAAGAATTTTGCATTCATAAAATGATACTTATAATCCAAATTTGCTGTCACAGGTTTAATTAACAAGCAGATGCTTCTATATTGAATCATTACTTTCAGAAATTGAATAATTCATAATTTAATGGTGAATGCATAATAGTTGGCACACAAAAAAGTGTTGGACCTCCTTGTTTTACTTTTTGACACAACTATTTTCAATTATTTGATTTTTTTTAGTAAATGGACTAAATGAAATGTATTAAAAGTACCTAAATATAATTCTATATGCACTAAAATGACATAAATTACATGAATACAATCTTTACACTGATGTATGTTGATTTATTTGTTTTTACTCATTCAGACACAACATGCGATACCTTCTAGACTACAGTCACCTGAATATTGATTTCACTTGTTTCATGCACAATACATACACACACAAATAATGATAAAGTTTTTTATTTGATACTGTCTGTCGATACAAAGCATTTCTCTTTCTACAATACAAGCATATCTTATTATACAATAATTATATAATCCTAAATGTCTTTATATGATAACAATTACATAACGATAATAGTTTTCATCTTCAATCATACTCCAAACTTATGAACACCAGTGTAGAGTCATCATTCATGTATTGGGATATCATTCTCAAATTAAATAACATAAATAAATCATTTTGATATTAATATTTATTTATACTTTATTTATTATGCAATACTTACAGTATATAATCATAACTGTTTTAATAAATTAGCAATAATCTTTGGGCATTTAGATTTCATACTAATCAATTTAGCAATAATAATATATATTATATTATGTTTAACATTAAATATTAATTTAAATGTGTCTTAGAGGTTTTTTGAAACTATCATACTTTTCATTTTCATCTACACTCCATACCTTTGGATTATCACAGTAAAATTAAGATAGAAATAAATAAGTTTCATATTATTCATTATTTATTATATATTGTACATGTATTAATAGTCTGTATACAATAGAAATAGCACAATAAGTTTTAGTCTATAGCTAATATCGCCCTGGGATACCGGAACAATCTGTGTAGATTAACATCCAGCACTTATTTAGCTTTTTTGAGGATTACAGTTTTGTTTCTGTTCCTTGCTAATTTTGCATGATGTGCTTTATAATTCGTTGCACCTTCTTCAGCTCTGGTAAAAATGAAGAGAGCACTTCAGTTTCTGAATCAGTTTCTCTGATTTTGCTATTTATAGGTTTATGTTTGAATAAAATGAACATTGTTGTTTTATTCTATAAACTACAGACAACATTTCTCCCAAATTACAAATAGAAATATTGTCATTTAGAGCATTTATTTACAGAAAATGAGAAATGGCTGAAATAATAAAAATGCAGATGCAGAGCTTTCAGACCTCAAATAAAGTTCATATTCATAACGTTTTAAGAGTTCTCCTCCTCCACCAGTCTTACACACTGCTTTTGGATAACTTTATGCTGCTTTACTCCTGGTGCAGAAATTCAAGCAGTTCAGTTTGGTGGTTTGATGGCTTTTGATCATTTATCTTCCTCTTGATTATATTCCAGAGGTTTTTAATAAATTGAAAATGTTTCAGTAGTGTGGTATTGTTTCTCAGGTATGGTGATGTGATGCAGTACAGTGAATGTAGAAAATCTCCTGAATGCATTTTGAGCACATGCTGCAGTTCCTGTCGGGCGATTTTGGTCTGAGGCAGAAATATCCGGCATTCTTCTCCCCCGGGGGCTTCGGGCCGTGGCCAGGTGGTTTTGGGTGACAGTGGTCTGTGACAGTGTTATCTGGCAGAGCCGGTCAGCGTCGCCCAGAGCAGGAGCTGCAGCGAGTCGATAGGTAGCCGCATCCATCAGATGACTACACACACAGCCGGGCATGCTGCAACCCTCCCGCGCTATTACAGCGGCCGAGACAGAGCCGCGCTGATGTAACGCTGCTGAGATACAGTAGTGACCTCATAATCACGCTGTCACGCCCGCTGTCCTCCGGCGCTTTCTGTCCGCGCTGTAATGAGGTCACTTCTATTGTTATGCAGTATTGATGATATCACTCTGAACACACGTCACGCTTCTCTACAACGGTTTTAAAACTTTAAAATACAATTTTAAACCCCAAAAAAGTGTATTTAAAGTGAACTGAGGCAAAAACGAAAACAAGTTCTGTGGTCAGATGAATCAAAATAAGTGTTTTTTTTTTACTATTTTAAGTAGTGAGTCAATCAATAAAAAAACAAACACTAGGAGTATTCTTTGATTAGCTGCAATTAATCACACTTGTTCTTATTAAGACCCAAATGTTTACAGTGGATTTTTAATCGTAGAACACTAAATGTTAAATGTTAAAATTAGTAACACCATCACTAATGTTGTGTTTACACTGTATGACATCACATAAACATCACATAAAACAAAACAAAAAAATGTATCATGGATTACCCAACGAAAAAGCAGAACATGTTAAATGTAAATAAAAGAATGCATATAATAAAGGTGAAACGCAATTATATTTTTATCACTAGTGTTAATACATTAAAATAATAGTATATACTTGTATGTTTGTCACGTCCTGGCCTTGTCTCATGTCTCTGTGTGTTATTCCCACGTGACCTGTGCTATCTCTGTGTCTCTTGTCAGTAGTTTTCCACCACGTGTCTCATTTGTAGCTCCGCCCCTTCCCCAGGTGTTTCCCATTCTGTTGTGTTTCATGTTAGTATAAATAGCCCTCCTGTCACTTGTCCTTCGTCGGTCTCTGCACCTTCCCTCTCTTCGCTCTAGTTGTTTATTTGCTCTGTGTTTACCTCTGTTTATTTCTTGTTTGGTTTTTCTAGTTTCTTGTTTAGCTCCGTGTTCCCTAGCTCCCTGTATATACCCTGCTTTGTGTTTATTTCTAGTTTAGCTCCTTGTATATATTTCCCTGCCCTGTTTAGTTTGTTTCTCGTTATTATCTCTAATAGGTATAGTCCACAGGAGAGCTGCATCCATCCTCAAAGACTCCACCCATCCCCAGCATGGACTGTTCACACTTCTGCCCTCAGGCCGGAGGTACAGAAGTGTAAAATGCAAGACCACCAGGTTAAAGAACAGTTTCTTCCCCACGGCCATCAGACTCTTGAACACACCTAAGGAATGACCCTGCCTTCAGACTCTAAACACACCTCAGGTATAACCCTGCGATCAGACTCTTGAACACACCTCAGGTATAACCCTGCACTTTACTTCAACATGTTTACATTGCAGCCGTCACTTTACTGTTAATCTTTTTTTAATATATATAGTTAATGTCCATAACTGCATTATTTCGCACTTGCACTTTTTTTATACATTTCTTTGCTTAAGTAACTTTTATTTTTTTTTATGTCTTTGACAATTAGTTTAATATTTATAACCTTATTGTATTTTTTTGCACTTTTTCTATCTTCTATTTGGCTTTCTTGGCGAAGAGCAAAGAAAGAATTTCATTGTACACTGAAACCCGTTTCTGTACTGTACATATGACAATAAACTCTTTGAATCTTTGAATCTTGAATCTAATAGGTTTAGTTTATGTTCTTTAGTTTCTCTCGTTTGTTTTGTTTTTTCGTTATATGTTTATCTATTTTCAGTTATTTAGTTTATTCCCCAGTTCCATATATATATATATATCTCCCTGTTTTATGTTTAAGTGTTTACTTGTTTCTCGTTTCTTTGTTTATTTTTATTTGTTTATTAAATTATTCATTTCGCCCTACCTGCACTTGCGTCCGTCTCCTCGTCTCCCTGCCTGGGTCAAACGTGACAATGTTTGTGGGGAGATAAGGCCAACGTGGGGCGCTGGAATAAAGAATGCATAATAAATTGTATAATGGATTTTATTTCTTAACTTTATTATAAACATCACAGCTTTGTTGTAAGGATTTCTGAATTAGAACTTAACAAGGGGCCTCCCTGTCACAGGGGGACGTAGGGCCCTCACACAACAGCCCCAGTTGTACCTGATGAAGACTCTGGGAGTTGTTTGAATGAGTTCGTGAAAAATGTGTAAAAATCTCACACATTTCAATATTTCAAGTTACTTTATTTCAATAATTTATTTCAAAATGTGAAACTCATATATTATATAGATGTATTACACACAGAGTGATCTATTTTAAGCGTTTATTTATTGAATCAATGAAAACCCAAAAATTAGTGTATCAGAAAATTTGAATATTATATGAGACCAATTGGTACTTTTGGCAATTTTCGGGCAGTGTGCCAAATCCTGCTGGAAAATGAAATCTGCATATAACACAGTGGACCCACACTAGCAGATGACATGTCTCTCCAAACCATCACTGATCATCAGTAAATTTACCACACATATAAATTTAATTATTATATATTTTTATATATATACAAAAGCTGATGCTTTGATTTTTTTACTAGCTATGGATATTTAATGTGTGGGTGATTAGGTATTTCTGTAAATGCCATTTGGTTTAGTTTAAAAACTCAATAAACTTTTCAAACTTTTTCTCATTCTTTTTCAAACTCAAAGCCAAAAAAATGATGTTCAAATACGTCAAATTACACCCTGTTAAACGCTTAATGATTAAGCCGTACGAGCTAACTCAGCATAATTCCCTTTATTCCTCCATTTCCATTCCATTTCTTCTGTTCTGTCGTCTCAGAATCGATGGTTTCCGAGGTGCAATTATTGCACTGTCACGTCACCAAGATGCCAAAAGCCGTGCCACTCGGCGGCTGTAAGGAGCTTACGCCGTGCTGCCGGAGACCGATCCAATTCTGCCGGATTTACTGAGTCAGGCCGCAGGTCCTGCAGGAGAAGATTAGCCCGGGAGAAAGTTTGGAGGAACTCTTCCAGCAGAGTAATGAGTGAAATTAGACCTCGATCAGTGATTGAGTTACTGCACATCACTCACAAATGAATGGAGCATAATGCAGGTGCAGCACTCCAGCAGATATAATATAATACACTGCTGATTTTACTAATGTACGCTCATTATCATCTCCCATTATTAACACATACACTGCTAAATTCAGCTCCTAAATCCTTTCTTTTAGTAAACTTTACTCCATTTATTTTTACTGAATCAATCCTTTCTTTTAGTAAAAAATACTTCATTTATTTTTACTGAATCAATCCTTTCTTTTAGTAAACTTTATTCATTTATTTTTACTGAATCAATCCTTTCTTTTAGTAAACTTTACTTCATTTATTTTTACTGAATCAATCCTTTCTTTAATTAAACTTTACTTCATTCATTTTACTGAGTCAATCCTTTCTTTTAGTAAACTTTACTCCATTTATTTTACTGAGTCAATCCTTTCTTTTAGTAAACTTTACTTCATTTATTTTTACTGAATCAATCCTTTCTTTTAGTAAACTTTACTTCATTTATTTTTACTGAATCAATCCTTTCTTTTAGTAAACTTTACTTCATTTATTTTTACTGAATCAATCCTTTCTTTTAGTAAACTTTACTTCATTTATTTTTACTGAATCAATCCTTTCTTTTAGTAAACTTTACTTCATTTATTTTACTGAATCAATCCTTTCTTTTAGTAAACTTTACTTCATTTATTTTTACTGAATCAATCCTTTCTTTAATTAAATTTTACTCCATTTATTTTTACTGAATCAATCCTTTCTTTTAGTAAACTTTACTTCATTTATTAACTTTAGTAACATTGCTGGAGAGAAACTAGAACGTGAAACTGCTTTCCGGCTGAACATTTAAGGTAGATTTAAGGTGGAATAGAATACTCGGTGGGTAATTTTAAGGAAAACTTGTTCACTAAACGTGAGTGAGATATAAATTTACTAAGAATGTGATCTTGTTAAAATCCAGGATGCTTTATTAACATTGAGTAAGAGAAAGTAGAATGCTAAACTTCCTTCCGGCTGCACATTTAAGGTAGATTTAAGGTGGAATAGAATACTCGGTCATCAAGGTGTTAGTTGGTAAATGTGAGAAGGGTTGTTGAATCATTGACACTGATCTTAACTGAGGTGAGTGAGATCCTACAGTTCTTTAAATTCTTTAGTAGTTCTGGATTCATTTTTTTGGACCTCCTGGATGAGTTCTTCATGCCCTTTTGGAGTAATTTTGTTCGGTCGGCCGGTCACTCCTGGGAAGGTTCACCAGTGTTCCATGTTTTTTTCTCCATTAGTGAATAATAATAGTGAATCACTGTGGTTCTCTGGAGTCTCAAAGCTTTAGAAATTACTTTATAACCTTTTCCAGACTGATAGATGATCAATGAGTTTACAGTTTTCTCATCTGTTTTTGAATTTCTTCAGATGGGGGTATAACAATAATAATGTGCTGCTTTTTGAGATATTTTATCTGCTTCAGGTTCTTTTTAAGTGATTAAACTATTGGTTTATATATTTTTTGGGAAAATATGATTTCTGTGTAATCTGATGTTTTATAAATATGACGAATAGTCAAAACTCATTTGATTGTTTTATAATTATGAGGCACCAAAAGCACAGTGTTCTAGAATGACTCTTATTAGCATTATTATCGTCATTAGCACTATTAGCGTTATCACCACTAGTGCTGTTGAAGAGTCTATAGACACTAGAACTAAAGAGCCCTTGATTGATTAACGAATGCTTAACGAATCAATTAAAGCTCTCTGTTCTCTACAGCTGATTGGGTCTCAGGTGAGACAGTAATGAGTGTAATGGTAATGATGTGTGAGGAGTGGGGGATGATTACAGTAGGACTGATGATGTAGAGATGGTAATTTTAGTGCCCACTTTAATAAGTAAACTGTTGACCCAATTAAAGAACCATAAGTTTTCTTTTCCAAGCCAAAGTTCACTAGTGGTTGGAATCACAGGGCATCACGCGATACGATATTATCACAATACGTTGCCCCCGGTAACAATGATATCACGATACTGTGATTCTGCAATACTCAATGCTCAACATATCTATGATATTTCACAGCTTCTGTGTTCCTGAAGAGGATAAAATAATAAATTACCAGGAATGATGGATTTATTGGTGTCAGCTTCACCAATACATTTAAAAACCAATATACCACAGTTAGTTCTGACCCTGCAATTTAATTGGCTGAGAGGCATTTTATGAGTGACATTATCAGCCGGTAATGCACTGTAACCAAAGCTCTCCATGTATAACTCCGCCACATACAGGTAATCAAGCAATGATGCAGCAACGCTTACAAACCAAATACAAACTGAGTGGGATGTCATTATTTATACACCACTGGGAGGTGCTGGATCCCATTGAGGCACAGTGCAGAAACGCCAAGCCATGTCTCCAATAGGCGACTCAGGCAAAGATGCAAACAAATAATAAGTCCACACAAAAAAATTTAAAAGCCCAGCGATTTAAAAATATGCATTATTACACACATTATCAGGTCAAGAGCTGTTATTATTCAAATAAAAGCTTACGTGTTTATATTTTTCAGTTAAAATAAGGTAGAATTACCCTTGTATTTCCACAGGTCTTGCTGCTGAATGAGTGGGCGAATAAATTAAACTTTAATTCTTAAAAAAAGGAGATTTCTTTCCTGAAAACAGTTTATTTGGGAGAGTAAAGCTCTTCCATTCATTTACAGTTAGCTTAGATTTTCAATATTTTGTCTAAAGGTCTAAAAGTTTTGAGTGAAGTCTCTCCAGCACTAAGGCTGGGTGCAGCAGCATTAGCATTAGCCTCATGTAGCTTGTACTCGCCTCTAAATGGTGAAAGAACTAGTGCTGTGGTTAGCAGCTAATGCTAATGCACCTGCTCCCAGCTTTAGTGCTGGAGAAACTTCACTGAAAATTCACCTGTATAACGCTGTACTTCAGTGGAGTGTCTTTACTGCTCCTTAATACCTGACTGATAGAATTCATACATAAGGAGCACCGGATTATAAGGTTTTTAAAGAAAATTAATGGATTTTAAGTGAGCCTTATAGTCATATACATTAGTAATATTAGAGTGATTTCTGTGACTTCTACACACTAACAGCTACTAACACTATTTACCTGTGCTAAAATACATGCAACCGTGCAACTAGGTGTTCTCTCCTCATGGTTGGGACTGTACTGGTGGAACTGATGGACTATCTCATCAGATTATCCACTAGTGTAATTAGGAACAGACAGAAGAATCAATACGAGCAGCAGCCAGACCAGGTTTAGTCAGATGTTCAGAATGAAAAACAGCAGCCTCAGCTCTTACAGCCAGAATAACTCTGTACTAAAAAAGTCTGTATTTTCTATTTATATATATATATATATATATATATATATATATATATATATATATATAAACAATTAAATAAATGAATGTAGCTTTTATCTGAACTGCTGTTGGCTTTTCTCTTCCTTTTCTGGGGCAGTCCTGATGAGTGCAAGTTCCATCATAATGTTTCTGCACTCAAAGTAGGGGTGGGCAATATTATATCGTATACAATATATCGTGACACAGAAATATCATGATATTAAAAATCCATATCGTGATAATAGGGCTGTTCTGTCTTAAAAGTAGTCTATTATTTACTGTGAAGCTTTAGGTGTATTTATTGTATAATTGTTTTAGATTGCAGTTTATATGCATGCACTAAATATTCTGCAATATTATTTGCTGCATTATATTATTTTATGCTATATTATTTATTTTGCCACATTATGATTATACTGTTATACTATTATACTATATTCCTGAAATGAATTAATTATTTTAGTTTTCCTATATCGCTAAGTATATCGTTATCGCAAAAATACCCTGAAATATCATGATATTATTTTAGAGCCATATCGCCAACCCCTAATTCAAAGATTGACTGACCTTTAGTTAACCCACTTTAGTTGAGTAGTTGTTGCTTCTCATACTATAGATTATAACAGATAGATAGATAGATAGATAGATAGATAGATAGATAGATAGATAGATAGATAGATAGATAGATAGATAGATAGATAGATAGATAGATAGATACTTTATTGATCCCCGGGGGGAAATTCTTGGCATCCAGCAGCAGGTTACACAATACACAAAGTTAAAAAATATAAAATATAAAATATAAAGATACATATAAATACATACAAATACAAATACATTACTCATATAGAATTATTCACTGTATACCTGTAACTCTACCTCTACACTACTTTACACCTGATGCTCTCAAACTATTTAGAGACAAAAATCAAGTAATTGAGCTGTTCACTGAAAGCCTGAATTCCAGGAGACTCTACCTCATAAAGCTGACTGAGAAAATCCAGCCAAGATGCATAAGGTTGTCAATATACAGATATATTCACATGAATATATCAATAAACCAGGGGGCAATACTCATTCCTGTTACTGAAACTCACTCCTGTTACTGGAACTCACTCCTGTTATTGGAACTCATTCCTGTTACTGAAACTCACTCCTGTTACTGGAACTCACTCCTGTTATTGGCACTCATTCCTGTTACTGAATTTTTTAAAGAAATGGTCAACTGCATGTTCAAATAATTGATCTTTATGACAAAAAAAAATCATTAATGTTACTGGAACTCACTTCTGTTACTGACACTCAGTCCTGTTACTGAAACTCAGTTCTGTTACTGGCACTCAGTCCTATCAGTGGAACTCACTCCTGTTACTGACACTTATTCATCTTACTGGAACTCACTCCTGTTACCAGAACTCACTCCTGTTCCTCACTTATTTCTGTTACTGAAACTCACTCCTGTTACTGACACTCAGTCCTGTTACTGAAACTCACTCCTGTTCCTGCACTCAGTCCTGTTACTAAAACTCACTCCTGTAACCAGAACTCACTCCTGTTCCTCGCTTATTTCTGTTACTGAAACTCACTCCTGTTCCTGCACTCAGTCCTGTTACTAAAACTCACTCCTGTAACCAGAACTCACTCCTGTTACTCACTCATTCCTGTTACTGAAACTCACTCCTGTTACTGGAACTCACTCCTGTTACTGGAACTCACTCCTGTTACTGAAACTCACTCCTGTTACTGGCACTCACTCCCGTTACGGAAAATCAATCCTGTTAATGACACTCATTCCTCTTACTAGAACTCACTCCTGTTACTGGTACTCAGTCCATTTACTGGAACTCACTCCTGTTACTGGCTCTCATTCCTCTTACTAAAACTCACTCCTCTAACTTGCACTCATTCTTGTTAATAGAACTCACTCCTGTTACTGGCACTCTCAGTCTTGGTACTAATAACATAAAAAGTAACAGGACTGGAAACATATTTAAATGGCGGCTATGCTAACAGCATGAGGACACTGAGCATATTGCAGTGATTTCTCCAAAATGTGTAATTTATGTATCTTACTTTTGGACACTTTTGGCTGCACCATTTAAATAGCAATCCGCCAAAGCCAGAGAACACCACGCCCTTAAATTGAATGATAAACAAGTGACTCTGATTGGTTTATTTCATGTTACGCCCAAAATTAACCACACCCATGATTAATTAAGGGAATTGATACATGCCTTTTGTGCGTTTCAAGCTGCGTTATCCGTACTTTTCCTAAATCAAACTGCACATTGCATCAATCTTAAAAATGCCCTAATGAATGTTTCACATATCACATATTTCTGCAATCAATAAAGTAAATAAAATACATCATACAGTACAATAACAATGTCTATTTTTAATCTTATTTCTTGTTAATGCTACATTTAAATTCAGCATTTCTCAGTGGTAAAGAAACTAATGCATTTCTAAAACAGACCTTCAGGAGAGAATAAAAGATCAGATAAATTTAAATTACATTTTCAATAAAGAATATTTTCTTAACATTGTAAAATGCCTCTCAGCTCCTGGAGCGCAGCGCTGAGATAATTCTATGCGCCCAATTAGCTGAAATCTTTAATGGGCCCAGGGCACTCTGAGGTATTCCCAGCTTATGTGCACAGTTTGCTTGGTATGTGTTGCTGAGCGAGTGAACGAGTGAGTGAATAAAAGAGAGAGAGAGAGAGAGCTGAGGAGGTAGAAGTACCAGATAAACACTCTGCAGGTGTTTATCTAAAGAATCCTGACGTACGGCATTTTTAAAACAGACCCGAAGTACAGATGAGAATCAGCCCAGGTGTCGTTAGAGTGCTAATAAGAGTGATAATGACTAATTAGTCTAACATCACTGAAATATCCAACAGAAAAGGCTGAAATAAATAAATATGAACAGAAAAAAAAGTTAAAAACGTAAAATGTGAAGACAGATTTTGAGGAGGTGTGAGGTGAACTGATGCTACGCTTCTGCTGGATGCTAATAGGCTAGCTTACTGAAGTGCTAGTTTAGCTTAATGGCAGTAATTAGGGTGATATGTAACAAAGATACATAATGTATATGTGTACACTCCAATCAAAGAGAGAATCAAAGAGAGAGAGAGAGAGAGAGAGAGAGTATGTCTGAGAGAAAGATAGAAAGAGAAGGAAGGAGAAAGAGAGACGTTTTTCCATCTGACAATTGTTTGTAAATTTGAAAAACAAAAAAGAGACAGTGTAAATGTCTAAAATAGCAGACAAAATAGCCAAATATTGCAAAACATTTTTTTTATGCTAAAAGTGTGATAAAAGATAGTTTGGTTCAAAAATCACTATACTATATTCCCCTATACTACTCTATACCTTACTATACTCCCCTATACTATTCTACATTACCCTATATTACCCTATAGTCCCTGTAAAACCCTAGATTCCAATTTACTACCCTTATGATCTCTCACTATACTCCCAATATTATTCTATTTCACACTATACTGCCCTATACTGTCCTATATTTCCCTATACTCCCTGTACAATTCTATATTCCAATTTACTACCCTTATGATCTCTCACTATACTCCCAATATTATTCTATTTCACACTATACTGCCCTATACTGTCCTATATTTCCCTATACTCCCTGTACAATTCTATATCCCAATATACTACCCTCCTAATCTCTGTACTTCCCTAAACTCCATATACCTCACTATACTCCCTATACTATCCTATATTACCTTATAGTCCCTGTAAAAAACCTACATTCCAATTTACTACCCTTATGATCTCTGTACTCCCTTATACTCCTTTTACTCCATATACTTACTCCTTATATTATCCTATTTTACCCTATAGTCCCTGAACAATTCTATATCCCAATAAACTATCCTCATAATCACTGTACTCCCCTATACTCCGTATACCTCACTATACTCCCTATACTACACGTTACTCCATATAACTCACTATACTCCCTATACTATCCTTTACTCCATATACATCTCTATACACCTTATATTAACCTATACTCTCATATATTATCCTATATTACCCTATAGTCCCTGTACAACACTATAGCCCAATAAATTCCCAATACTCTATACTATACTTGATATACTACCACATACTCCCTTTATTATCCTATACTACCCTATATTCCCTATAGTCTCTGCAGTAAATTATGCTATACTACACCTTATACTACCCTGTTCTACCCTTTACTGCCTATACCATCCTATATACCCTTTACCTCCCTATATACTGCCCTATACTTCCTTATATATCAATAATCTACTCTGTACTATTCCCTTTACTAATATTTGTGCTATATACTCTCATACACAACCCTATACTACGTTATAACCCCTATGCCACCCAACACTGCCCCCTGTTCCCCTATATACCTCACTATTCTCCCTATATTACACTATACTCCATTTTACTATCCTATATTACCCTATACTGCCCTATACCCCAATATACTACCCCATATTCTCTGTACTACATTATACTTCCTATACTCCATATACATCAGTATGCTCCCTATAGTATCCTATCTTAATCTATACTACCCTATAGTCCATGTACAACCCTATATCCCAATATTCTACCCCATAATGTCTGAGCTCTCTTATACTCCCTATACCTAATATACCATCTATATCATCCTATATTACTCTATACTCCCCAATACTAACTTATATTACCCTATATTACCCTATAGTTCATGTACAATCCTATATCCCAGTACACTACCCTTATAATCACTGTACTCCCTAATTCTCCCCATACTACCCTTTACCCCATATACCTCACTATACTCCCTATATTACCCTATATTACCTTATACTACACATACTAGCATATATTACCCTATATAGTCCCTTTACAACCCTATATCCCAATATACTACCCTCATAATATCTGTACTCCCTCATACTCCACATACTCTTAATACTACTCTACACTACCTCTACTATACTATTCTACCCTATAGTACCCTTTACTCCCTATTGTCCTTGTACTACACTATACCACCCAATACTCATTTTTTTTTACATTGCACTACCTATACTAATATATAATACTATAAAATCTATACTACCCTATAGTCCCTGTACAACCCTATATTGCAATATACTACCCTCGTAGTCCCTGTACTCTATCTATCATATACTCTATACTATACTTTATATACTACCCTATACTTTGGTATTATCCTATATTACCCTATATTCCCTATAGTCTCTGCACTACATTAAGCTATACTGCACCCTATCCTACCCTGTTCTACCCTTTACTGCCTATACCAACCTATATACCCTTTACCTACCTATATACTGCCCTATACTTCCTTATATATCAATAAACTACTCTGTATTACTCCCTATACTAATAATTACGCTATATACTTTCATATACAACCCTGTACTACACTATACTATGTTATAACCCCTACACGACCTGACACTACCCTCTGTTCCCCTATATGACCCTACAGTGCTCTAAGAAAATGGGCTTCATTAGACCCACAGTGAAATGTTTATTTTAATTTACTACCTTCATAATCTCTGTACTCCCTATACTATCCTATACTCCATATACCTCACTATATTTCCAATATTATCTATATTACCCTGTAATACCCTATACCATCTTATATTACCCTATAGTCCCTGTACAATTCTATATCCCAATTTTCTACCTTCTTTATTGCCTTTAGTCTCTGCACTACATTATGCTATACTACACTCTTTACTACTCTGTTCTATCCTTTACTGTCTCTACCAACCTATATACCCTTTACCTCCCTATATACTGCCTACCTATATGTCCTTTTATATCCAAAAACTACTCTGTATTACTCCCTATACTAATATTTGTGCTATATACTCTCATACACCACCCTATTTTATGTTATAACCCCTATGCGACCCTACATTACCCTATAAGTTTCCCTATAAGACCCTATAGTACCCTTAAAAAAGGTGCTTTACTGGTTTCAGAGTGGAATGTTTGAATGGAAAGGGCATGATGGGTAAAGTTGAAGAAACAGGAAGAGAAGAAAGAGCACGCGAGTAAACTCTCTACTCATGTTTGTTTTTGGTGAGCGAGTCTCCGATCAGCAGAAAAACAATAGCCGTGTTCCGGAGAGAACGCCAGATGGAAAGATGGAGTTCAGGGAGGAAACCTCCAGGGAGAGGTGGAGAAGGCCAGATCTGGTGGGAGGTGCTCATGATGTCTCTTTAAATGGGCCAACACTGTGGAAACTTCTGGGTTTTTTCGTTTTGTTATGCTTTGTTATACAGCTGAATTAGTCCATCAGTGAACGAGTAGAGCGAGATTTTGATTATTGATTATATTATCAGTTGAATTGTCAACTTGTTAGTTCGATTATTGGCACAAAAGCCAGTTTTAAAGACAGAAGATCAAAAGAAGAGTTTTATTTCTTCCATTTCATTCCTATTCCTTCCATTCCAACAACCTATGGTTGTGTGTCAGTTGTGATTGTCTAGAAAGGCACTATATACTGCATTAAGAGGAAAAAAAAAACAAACCTGCATACATAACTGCATATAAAACTAGCTATACATCTCTGGAAACCACTTAAGAGACCACTTAAAAATTAAGATTTTTTTTTTTTATATTTAACCCTCCTACTATGTTCATTTGTCAGGAACAGCAATCCTTTTTCCGGGTCACATTGACCTGGTGCATGTTTAACCATCCAAAAAATGTCTAAAACCAAAAAAAAATCCTAACAAGCCGTGCAAATATTTAATTACTAACTCCATACTAAAAATACTAATTATCCTATCAATATTTAGTGCAATGGTGTTCCTTACCTCTAACAGGTAATGGTTTAATTAGGATTATTCATATTTAATATTTAATTACAAAAAAATACATGTTCATACTTTTTATTAATGTTTCACTGCTTTGTTACTTTTGAAAGACCAATAAAACTTTAGTTCTAATTAACATTGAAACATAAAATTGCATTTTTTTTTTGTTTTAGTTTTAGTTTTTGCAGGGGGTGGTCACAAATAAGTGAAATGAACCAATTTTCATATTATATGTTAATTACACTAATTAAGTTTCATACTGAAAAAAAAATACTTTTAACTATTTTTCCTACATCTTCGAACTTTAAAACTTGCCAATTTGACCCGTAACATAACAGGAGGGCTAACCACATTGAAAACCTCTGGAATATAATCAAGAGGAAGATGGATGATCACAAGCCATCAAACCACCAAACTGAACTGCTTGAATTTTTGCACCAGGAGTAAAGCAGCATAAAGTTATCCAAAAGCAGTGTGTAAGACTGGTGGAGGAGAACATGATGCCGAGATGCATGAAAACTGTGATTAAAAACCATCAGGGTTATTCCACCAAATATTGATTTCTAAACTCTTAAAACTTTATGAATATTAACTTTTTTTTTTTTGCAATATTTGAGGTCTGAAAGCTGTAGTTTATAGAATAAAACAACAATGTTCATTTTACTCAAACATAAACCTATAAATAGCAAGAAATAGCAGAGAAACTGATCAGAAATTGAAGTCCTCTCTTAATTTTATATTTTCCAGAGCTGTATAACATTAACCCTTGTGTGGTGTTCGGGTCTGTGGGACACGTTTTCATTTTTCATCAAATGAGAAATATTTTTTCTAACTCAAACTCATTGGCATTGGCTCATTTTTTGTGAAAAACATATATCAAAACACATTTTTGATAAACACACACTGTACACCACCCCCCTCTCCCACACACACACACACACATTTATATTACATACAGTATGTTTGGCCAAGGGCTAATAAACATTGCTTCATTTGTAAATTTGAAACTAAACAAATTTTCTACTCATATCTTGAGTTTAATTCATTTTCTTTTACATTTTATTAAAAAACTAATAAAAAAAGAGTAGCACTTTTTAAAAGAAATGTAACATAAGAAAGGTAAAGGGTAAATATTAACCATGTAAGCTGTTTATACTGCTTGCAATTTAGGTGAAGCGAGCATGTGTAAAGCATTTTAATGTAAAATTGATTAATTTTGCTGAATTAAATACAAGTAACAAAGTAAACGAGTAACAAAAATATGAACACCACACAAGGGTTAAAACAGAATCAGAACTGAACTGTTTCTTTAAGTTTGTTCAGGACGTGGACTCCTTTCCTCACTCAGCACCCCTGTAAATTATCACACAGCTATAAAAATACACTCTTAATGAAAGTGTATTTCAGAAGGAGGCTCTTACTCGCTTGCTTGTCCTCGGAAAGGTAAACCAGAACAGGCCGAGACACAAACTGTGAGGCAAAAGTTCATTTAATTTCCCAGCTGGGGAAGAGAAGCAGGAAAAAGCTCATCGGCCTACAGGAGAGAGTGATACAGCTCGACCCAGTGGACTCACTTAGAGTCGGAAGCTAAATTAATTGGCATTCTCACAGGCACTGAGCGACCGGCATCTCCTCTCGCACCTGACGCCACGCAGGACCCGCCACATTCCTAGCAGCGCCCGACTCCCAGGAATTGAGAACATATATGTCCGGTAATGAAGATGATATTTGCCCAGTAGCCTGATTTAACTGTCCTGCAGTTTCCACACAGCGATGTTCATTCATTTATATTAAAGGGTTTGTACGGTCATGTAAGACCTGGAAAAGTCATTTAATTTGATAATAGCTTTTTTCCAGACCTGGATAAGTTTTGGAGAAAAAATTACTAAGAAAGTTTTGGAAAAGTCATGGAAATTTGTCAAAGTCAAAGTCAAGTCAAAGTGGTTTTTATTGTCATTTCAGCTATATACAGAGTACACAGTGAAACGAAACAACGTTCCTCCAGGGACCATGGTGCACATAAACACAGTGTAGACAGAACAATAGTGCAACAGTACAAAAGTGCAGACAGACAATACAACACCATACAGACAAAGAATAATAAATAACAAGACAGTGTGCAAATTATGCAGTGTGCAAAAAGTGTGCAAAAAATACCAGTGAGGTAGTAATTACCTCTATTACACAGTGTGCAATAGAGTCCAGTGAGGTAGTAGGGTTTTTAGTGCTTTCCATTTTCTGGGGTAAGTGGGGTAAGAGTGTGTGTGCATGTACAGAAAAACCATCAGTTCAGTCTCTGCAGTTGAGGAGTCTGATGGCTTGGGGGTAGAAGCTGTTGCAGAATCTGGTCGTCCTGGACCGGATGCTGCGGTACCTTCTTCCCTTTGCTCTACTAATCTTAGTGTTTTCGTTATTGATGAAGGAAATCTATTTTAAGCTACAAATACATCAGCTCATTAGTTAATTCAGTAATTTAAATCTACACAATAGAGCTCTCAGGATCTGACATACATTTCATTACTGAAGATTGTGTGTCAACATTTGTATCAGAATCATTTATACTAGCGGTGTCACGATTCTCTAAATCCTCGATTCGATTTTATTTGTGATTTTAGGGTCACGATTTGATTTGATTCTTGATTTTCTTTTTTTTTTTACAGCAGAGAGGCCTATGCCAGTTTTAGATTAGTCTATGGGCAGTCATTGGCTTGATTCATCAAATTTACAATATCTCATTTTAAAAGGTGGGCTTGATATAAGTGATGTAAAGTGATACAAGTGATCTGTAATACACCACATTAGGCACTAATGGTCAAATTTAAATAATTTAATTAAGATATATATGTAATGCCATCTAGTGGCTTTTTTGGTAGCAGCAGTGTGCACTATTAAAACAGCAATGTGCAACATAACAAAATAAATAATAAACAATACAGGAACAGTCATGTACAAAATAATAGAACAATTAGAGCCTTAACAAACTGAACTCTATCCTACTATAACAGATAAACATGAAAAATAAGACTCGGTCTCTGAGAATGACAAGTGTTTTTCTTTAAAAAAACGATTTCAATAAAATATCGAAATCGTGACACCCCTAATTTATACCTACTATAATCAATTTTAATTATAGTTTTAGTTGATTTTTGGTTTTATTTTCCTAGTCTGCACTGATGTTTTAAAAATCGTATGGTCATGAAAAGTTGTCTTGAAGACATGGAAAAGTCATGAAAAAAATCATGGAAATTTATTGGTGAAAAAGTGTATGAACCCTGATATTAAGCTGTGTGCTGTTAAATCTCACCACGGATTAAAATAAGTGTGTTCTTCAAATGTGCAACAAAATGCATCTATTGTTTATAATCTTATTATTATTACTAAAAACTTGGACTTTAGCTTTTACCCAAATGTTTTTGCACTTTAGCTTTTACCCAAATGTTTTGGGGTTTTAGTTTTTAACTAAAAGGTTTTGGGGTTTTAGTTTTTAACTAAAAGGTTTTGGACTTTAGCATTTAGTCAAACATTTTAGGACTTTATAATTTAGCCAAATGTTTTTGGGTCTTTGGACTTTATCATTTAGCTAAACATTTGTGGACCTTAGCTTTAAGCGAAACACTCTTGGACTTTAGCTTTTAGTGGAAAACATTTGTGGACTTTAGCATTTAGACAATTATTTGTGGACTTTAGCACAAACGTTCTTGGACTTAAGCTTTTAGTGAAAAGTTTGTGGACTTTAGCTTCTAGTTAAATTATATTGTTTACTTTTTTATCAAATAGTTTAACTTTGCAAACATTTGTAAAAAAACAACAACTGTATAACGCTATGTTCAGACTTTTTGCAAGCTCTGCAAGGCCCAAGAGTTTTATTTTTCTGTAACACATTTTAAATGAAAATATATATTTTTTATATACAGTACCAGCCAATATTTGGAAGCACCTTCATATTCAATGTTTTTGTAGTAACTTAAAGGTGTAAAACCAGGGGTGTCCAAACTTTTTTTGTTGGGGGCCAGAAGGAGAAATATATTTGAAGTCACGGGCCACAGACTCTGTAATAAAACAAATAATGAAATATACCACTTTAAATAATACATTTTCCTGATTATTTGATTTTACTTGACTTAATATCTTTATCTTTGACAGTGTTGTGTAAACTAAGATTTTTCAAATTGATGTTTAATTTCATGATGTCTCTTAATATTAAACTCCTTAATTACAGCAATTTTTAGTTTTTCTGTGCTAGAAATGCGCAATCTCTCTGCTTTTAGACTCTTTGCCCGTTTTTCTGCTAGAAATGTGCACTCTCTCCACTTTTAGACTCTTTGACTGTTTTTCTGCGCTAGAAATGCGCATCCTCTCTGCTTTTAGACTCTTTGCCCGTTTTTCTGCTAGAAATGTGCACTCTCTCCACTTTTAGACTCTTTGCCTGTTTTTCTGCGCTAGAAATGCGCACTCTCTCCGCTTTTAGACTCTTTGCCCCGTTTTTCTGCGCTAGAAATGCGCAATCTCTCTGCTTTTAGACTCTTTGCCCTGTTTTTCTGCGCTAGAAATGCGCACTCTCTCCGCTTTTAGACTCTTTGCACCGTTTTTCTGCGCTAGAAATGTGCACTCTCTCTGCTTTTAGACTCTTTGCCCGTTTTTCTGCTAGAAATGCGCACTCTCTCCGCTTTTAGACTCTTTTACCCCGTTTTTCTGCGCTAGAAATGCGCACTCTCTCCGCTTTTAGACTCTTTTACCCCGTTTTTCTGCGCTAGAAATGCGCACTCTCTCCGCTTTTAGACTCTTTTACCCCGTTTTTCTGCACTAGAAATGCGCACTCTCTCCGCTTTTAGACTCTTTTACCCCGTTTTTCTGCGCTAGAAATGCGCACTCTCTCTGCTTTTAGACTCTTTGGCCCGTATCTGACACCTAGCGTTTAAACTTTGAATCTCACATTATAAAAACCTGCTTAACAGCGGGCCAACTTTCATTCTATTTCTAAAATACCTCCAAAAAAAGAAACGCAAATGGCCCACGGGCCGTAGTTTGGACACCCCTGTGTTAAACAAACCAAATACTCTGTGAAGAAGCTCTAAGGTGCTCTTATCTGGGAAGCTGTTTACTTGCAGTTTCTGAGGCTGTTAACTCTGATGAACTCTTGCTCTTGCTTTCCTGGAGCGGTCCTGATGAGTGCCAGTTTCATCATAATGTTTCTGATGATCTTTGACTGCAGTTAAGGTATAGTTGATTAGTTTTTGCTTCTCATAATCTGGATTAGAACATTATTCACTGTATACCTGTAACTCTACCTCTTCACTACTTTACTTTAACTGATGCTCTCAAACACTTTATTAAGAGACAAGAAATTCAAGTAATTAACTCTTGACGAGTTCAGCACAGCTGTTAACTGAAAGTTAACCTGAATTCCAGGTGATCCTATCTCTGTGAAGATTTTCAACAGGCTGTGCACCGAGACGACCCCAGAAAATCTCAGAGCTTGAGACACATCCTCTAGCCCTTTATCAGTGGTCAGTTTCTGACAGGAATGTTCTGGGCTGGTTATTCTGGGATGGCGGATCCACTGTGAGAACTTGCAGTGACACCAATGCATGTAGAAACTCCAGAAACATCATGTGGATGAAAATATCTTCGTAACACTGGTCCAATAAAGCTGACCAATGGTGAAAGAGGTAGAGGGCAACAGATTGAGTCTGCAAGTGTTTAATTGCTAAGTATATTTCACACTTCTACTCAGTGATACAACTCTTGCATTCAGACTGCAATTAAAAAAACAGGAGGACCAGTGAGTTTTTTTTAGGCTTTCTCAGTCACATGACATCGTGGCGTTCAGTAGCTCCTCCATTTCCACTTACTGTTGTGTTTTAAGTAGATCTCCATGGAAACACGTGCCAAAAGTGTCACTACGGTGCACGGCAGTGGACAAATAGTTGTTTTATTAAACGTAAGGAAACAAAACTCAGAGATTTGTATCCAGACAGGACTAAAATTACCGGAGGACCACTGGAGGAGTTCAGCGAAAAACAGTAGATAATTCAGCCTGTAATTTTCTTAGAGGACATCTGAGAAAAACATGTACATGATCGTTCTGGACGGGAATAAAATCACAGAGGATAAAAAAAAAAAACCTATAAAAGAGAAAATGACCCCAGATCCCCCTGAGAAACTAAACCCATCCGGATAGGGCTTTAGTATGAGGGAGTTTTTCCTTTTCTCTCTTTTGTGCTACTTTTAACAGGCTTGGGGTCCTGTCAATCAATTGCAGATTTTATTGTGGATTTATAGGGCGTGTCGTGTGTCTCTTGGTATTATGAGGGCACAATAAATCTGTCTTGCGCAGCTCAAACACACAAAAGGCAAAGACTAATTATCTTAATTAATCACGGGTGTGGTTAATTTTGGGCGTAACGTGAAATAAACCAATCGGCGTGTCAGTTATCATTCCCTTTAAGAACCGGGTGAGATCTGACTTTGGCGTGTTCGTATCTTAACAGCACGGTTCTTTAGTGAGTCTCAGCAGAGACAGATACTGAGCTGCTCTTTTACACTGTGAAGATACACCAGCAGCTCTCATCAAGAGAACAGTAATGTTATTTTATTCTTTGCTTATTTGTTTATTGTTGAGTTAAAAGTCGGGTTTGTGCACAGCAGTGCGTCCGTGTGTGTGTTTAAAGAGCACTGGGCGCACCTACAGCTCTGTAAAAAAATAATAGTCCACTTAAAAATGATGAGTTTCTTTAATTTTACCAAATTGAAAAACCTCTGGAATATAATCAAGAGGAAGATGGATGATCACAAGCCATCAAACCACCAAACTGATCTGCTTGAATTTTTGCACCAGGAGTAAAGCAGCATAAAGTTATCCAAAAGCAGTGTGTAAGACTGGTGGAGGAGAACATGATGCCAAGATGCATGTTTAA
The DNA here is from genome assembly GCF_023375975.1 of Astyanax mexicanus. Taxonomy (NCBI): domain Eukaryota; kingdom Metazoa; phylum Chordata; class Actinopteri; order Characiformes; family Acestrorhamphidae; genus Astyanax; species Astyanax mexicanus. The sequence goes on from NC_064408.1 coordinate 5,514,164, forward strand.
AACTGTGATTAAAAAACAGGATTATTCCACCAAATATTTCTGATTTCTGAACTCGTAAAACGTGTTTTCTTTCCATTATTTGAGGTCTGAATCTTTTTTTGTTATTAAAGCCATTTCTCATTTTCTGCAAATAAATGACAATATTTCTATTTGTAATTTGGGAGAAATGTTTTCTGTAGGTTACAGAATAAAGCAACAATGTTCATTTTACTCAAATATATACCTATAAATAGCAAAATCAGAGAAACTGATTAAGAAACTGAAGTGCTCTCAGTTTTTTTCCAGAGCTGTGTAGGAATGGACTTTGATGATTGGCTGTTGTCAGGGTTTTAATCAGTCAGTGGAGCTTCTGTGATTTTCACCACCACAATATATAGAAACACTTCAGAAATTTAACCTGAACACACCACACCAAACCATCAGTGTAGATTTATTCCTAAACTCTGAGGCTATTTTAACAGTGCAGGCACAAGACGTGAAAATAGACTGTAAACGGGGTGTAAGATGCGCAAGGTGAACGATAGGGCTTTGCAATGCTTGAACACCTCTTCAAAATATGTTATCTTGATAGGTGCATTCTTGTGATATATATATATATATATTTAAATACAATAATAGTGTACTTAAACTATATGCAGATAATTCAAGTATACTTTTTCCTTATACTTGCATTTTACCTACTTAATCTGTATTTTAGTGTAGTTTAAAAAAGTATACTTTATTTGTTTGTGCTACATTTGCACTGGTGATGTACTTAACACTCAGTATTATTGTATCAAACTGTTTTTTTACGATAATACTACACTATATCCTGTCATAGGAGACCTTACGTCTGCAATGAATTTGTACTTCAGTGAAATTTGTTAGCAAATTATTAATTTTGTGTTGCTCATACGAATAAAAACAGAGCTAAAGGACCTTTTGTGTGTTAAAACTACACTTTAAAAGTTTACTTTAGTTGTTTGTAATAAAAATAATCTTAACAGCTTAACAGCCAATGCTTTTAGTTTTTTTTTTTTTTAATGTGATGTTAAATCTGTACTTTAATCAGACTTTTAATATGTTTTAATGTTAAAGTCAGACAATTCACTCAAACATACCTAAAATGTGTTAGATTGTGGTAAAAATAGCATTTGACTAGTATAGTCAGTACAAATTTAATGCAAATTTATATTATTTTAATTACAAACAAGTAGTAATTAAGTACAAAATAGTGAAATAGTTCACAAGGGCATATACAGTATTTTATGTATTTTCTTTTTCTGACTGTAGATGTACAGAAGTAAATGTAATAAAAAATAGAAATGCCCTTTTCATTTTTTTATACTTTCAAACAGATTAAATATACTCAAGTACTAACAATCTAAATCAAGCAATTGATGTGATTGTAAATGCCCTCCAGCAGCCTCCAATCAAATACTGCAGATATCTGATGTCCAGCTCTGCGAAATGAAACGATTTTCTTTCACTCCTCGTATCCAGAGCATTAAAGATTATAATCCACGCTTGTTTTTCAAAGTCTGTGCTGTTAGAAAACAGCTGCTTTTCTAACCTGATGATTAGCAATTACCTCCGGATTTGTGTAGGCTTTATTTTTCTCTCTGTAGCTTCTGCAGTCTGGGACTCATTGAGCTGAAAGAATCAAAAACTCGATAATGAGCCCATAGCAAGAGCTGCCGAGGTGGTTCTGGGCCGAGCTGATCCTCATCAGTCCTCCGACTTAGTTCAACTTATAATTCAATAATAACTTATGAAATAATTCTCTCACTAAACTTCAGCCAGTTATTTCTTCCTCGTTACTGTCTTTCAGTTTGAAGGAGTGAAAATGAGCCGAAAACTCAAGTGACCTCATCAAACATGTTGCAGAACATCTAGAAATCAGTTCAGAGATCAGTTCTGGAAATATATATATATATATATATTCTAGTTTATTTAAAATAGTCACCCTTTGCTCTGATTACTGCTTTGCACAGTCTTGGCATCACTCTCTCAATGAGCTTCAAGAGGTGGTCACCTGAAATGGTTTTATCAGGGTTAATTAGTGGAATTTTTTTGCTTTATCAATGGGATTGGGACCATCAAGTTGTGTTGTGCAGAAGTCAGGCTACTACACAGCCGACAGCCCTATTAGACAACTGTTACAATTTATAGTATGGCAAGAACCAATCAGGTAACTAAAGAAAACGAGTGGCCATCATTACTTAAAGAAACGAAGGTCAGTCAGTCCGGAAAACTGCAAAAAACTTTAAATGTGTGCCCAAGTGGAGTCGCAAAAACCATCAAGCTTTACAACGATCCGACCCAGGAAAGGAAGACCAAGAGTCTGCTTCTCAGAACAAGTTCATCCGAGTCACCAGCCTCAGAAATCGCAAGTTAACAGCAGCTCAGATCAGAGAGCAGTTAAACGCCACACAGAGTTCTAGCAGCAGACTCATATCTAGAACAACTGTTAAGAGGAGACTAAGGCAACAAGCAGAAGATATTTAATGGGGCCAAGAAATACAAGGATTGGACATTAGACCAGTGGAAATCTGAGTCCAAATTTGAGATCTTTAGTTCTTTGTGAGACGCAGAAAAGGTGAACGGATGGATTCCACATGCCTGGTTCCCACACACTAAATGAGAAGGTGTGTCCAAACTTTTGGCCTGTACTGTACACTGGTCAGGGAAGTATAGCCAAGATGACCATGGTCACTCTGGAGGAGCTGCAGAGATCCACAGCTCAGGTGGGAGAATCTGTGGACAGGACGAATGCAAGTCAGGAGATTCAAGACAATGACTCTAAAAATGCAGCCAGAGCTACAGTGGAATGATTTAGACCAATGAATATTCATGCGTTAGAATGATCCAGCCTAAACCTGACCTAAATCTCACTGAGCTTCTGTGGCAAGACATGAAAATTGCTGTTCACAGACGCTCTCCATCCAAACCTGGCTGAACTTGTTTTGTAAAGAAGAATGAGCAACAATCTCAGTCCAATCTCAGTGTCCAGATGCGAAAAGCTGGTAGAGATATACCACAAAAGACAAATTGTTGGTGCACGTCTTGCTGCCGCATCTGTGACCAAGACAGCAAGTCTTTGTGATCAAGTATCAAGAGCCACGGTATCCAGGGTAGGTAATGCCAGCATACCACCAAGGAGGACCAACCACATCCAACAGGATTAACTGTGGACGCTGTAAGAGGAAGCTGTCTAAAAGGGATGTTCGGGTGCTAACCTGGATTGTATCCAAAAAACATAAAACTGCAGAATTCAATGAGCACCTCAACTCTCCTGTTTCCAACAGAACTGTCCGTCACCACAATAAATTAGGCTATTGTGGTCTTAAACCAGGTGTTTCAGTTTCATTGTCCAACCCCTGTATATCGATCTATCTATCTGGTCTAATGGAGAAGCTCTGGAGGCTTCAGCAGATGCGAGAAACTTTCGCGTAATTAACCGCAGCCATGTGGACAATACGCTCGTGTGGTACGGAGGCGGATCGAGTAAACACGGCCCTGACATCCTATTAGTTAATAATAGCTCTGACAGATCATGTGCTACGGCTGTCAGGAAGCTTTTTACAGTAACGCGATTATCACATGACTAATCTGAAGACGATTCTTCTTCACTCCAGCCGTTAGCAGGGACGCTAATCTCATTGGGTTTCTTTTTCTTGTTTGTGGAAGTCGTGGATGGAGCGAACTCCGGCGGTTATCAGTTCTCTGGAAAGCGCTGTTGCTGACAGTTGCTGCTGCTGCTGCTGACTTCAGGATAACGGGAGTAAAATTACATCCAGAGACAGAGAGGTGGAGGGAGGGATGAGGAGGGAGGGAGCGAGGGAAAGAAACAGAACGAGAGAAAGAGAGAGAGAACAGAAGGTCTTATCTTGACAGCCCGGCCGATGTGAGGAGCTTCAGCCCGGCAGTAAAGCATCTCTGGAGCTCTTCCGCACCGCAAGATTTGTTAGCGGCGCCGGAAGACACGGGGATTCGGTTGTTATTCCAGAGGAACAAAGCAGGCATCAAGCTGAGGACTCTGTTGCCAGGAGCAACCGAAGGCCCTCGTGTCCTGATGTGGTCACGTCTTCATTTGAATGGAATAATACATTCTGTTTTTTTTTTTGTCTTGTTGTTTCGCGTAGGGGTTTCTGTTTCTGCTCACACTCGCTATTACCTGCAGAACAGGGTGATTGAAACTCTGACACTCCTGGCTTATAAAATGTTAAAATGGATGGAACAAATGTGACACTATAACTTTTTGTTAGTCAGAAGTTTTTTGGATGCTTCACATTACTACTGTTCTACCTTGTTTTCAGTTTTTTTATAGCTTTTGGGGCGTTTTTACACTCTAAAACCATTCAGGAACTCTGTAGAAACTCTAAAACTATCTAGTAACTCTGTAGAAACTCTACAACCAAGTACATGCACAATAGAAACTCTAAAACCATCTAGCAACATTGTAGAAACTCTAAATCCATCTAGCAACTCTGTAGAATCTGTACAACTCTCTAGGAACTCTGTAGAAACTCTCTAACCAAATACCAACTTAATAGAAACTCTATAACCATCTAGCAACTCTGTAGAATCTGTACAACTCTCTAGGAACTCTGTAGAAACTCTCTAACCAAATACCAACTTAATAGAAACTCTACAACCATCTAGCAACTCTTTGGAAACTCTAGAACCCTTTAGGAACTCTGTAGAAACCTTACAACCCTCTAGGAACTCTGTAGAAACTCTACAAGCCTTTAGGAACTCTGTAAAAACTATCTAACCAAATACCTACTTAATAGAAACTCTCTAACCATCTAGTAACTCTGTAGAAACTCTAAAACCATCTAGAAACAATGTAGAAACTCTAAAACCATCTAGAAACATTGTAGAAACTCTAAAACCATCTAGCAACATTGTATAAACTCAACAACTCTCTAGGAAATCTGTAGAAACTCTGCAACCTTCTAGGAACTCTGTTGAATCTCTACAACCATCTTGCAACATTGTAGAAACTCTACAACAATCTAGTAGCTCTGTAGAAACTCTACAACCAAGTACATACTCAATAGAAACTGTAAAACCATATAGCAACTCTGTAGAAACTCTACAACCCTCTAGGAACTCTATAAAAAACTCTCTAACCAAATACCAACTTAATAGAAACTCTACAACTATCTAGCAACTCTGTGGAAACTCTACAACATTCTAGGAACTCGGTAGAAACTCTACAACATTCTAGAAACTCTGTAGAAACTGTACAACCCTCTAGGAACTCTGTAGAAACTATCTAACCAAATGCCAACTCTGTAGAATCTCTACAACAATCTAGTAGCTCTGTAGAAACTCTACAACCAAGTACATACTCAATATAAACTCTCTAACCAACTACCAACTTAATAGAAACTCTACAACCATCTAGCAACTCTGTAGAATCTCTGCAACCTTCTCGGAACTCTGTAGAAACTTTCTAACCAAATACCAACTTAATATAAACTCTACAACCATCTAGAAACTCTATAAGCCTCTAGCAACATTGAAACACTACAACAATCTAGTAGCTCTGTAGAAACTCTACAACCAAGTACATACTCAATAGAAACTCTAAAACCATCTAGCAACTCTATAGAAACTCTACAACCCTCTAGTAACTCTCTAGAAACTCTACAACTATCTAGCCACATTGTAGAAACTCTACAGCAATCTAGTAACATTGTAGAAACTCTTAAACCATCTAGCAACTCTGCAGAAGATCTCTCTAGGGACACTGTAGAATCTCTACAACCCTCTAGGAACTCCGTAGAAACTCTCTAACCAACCACCAACTTAATAGAAACTCTACAACCATCTAGGAACACTGGAGAAACTCTACAACTGTCTAGGAACTATGTAGAAACTCTACAACCTTCTAGGAACTCTGTAGCATCTCTACAACCATCTAGCAACTCTGTAGAAAATCCACAAACACATAGCAACTCTATAGAAACTCTACAACGTTCTAGCAAATCTATAGAAAATCCACAACCACTTAAAAACTCTTTAGAAACTCTTCAACCACAGCCATCTAGCAATTCTGTGGAATCTCGCCAACGATCTAGCTATTTTATAAAAGCTCTTCATTGACCCGGCAACTCTGTAAAATCTCTAAAACAATTCTAACAACTCTGTAGAATCGCCACAACCATTTATCAACTCTGTAGAAACTCTACAACCATCTAGCGACTCTATAGAATCTCTACAAACAAATAGCAACTCTGTAGAAACTCTACAACCATCTAACTACTCCATAGATACTATGCAAACAGCTATCAACTCTATAGAAACTATATAATCATCTAGCCACCCAACCATTCATAGCATTAGCCATGAAATGCTAAATGCTAAGCTTTAAACATTTTTAGCCATCTACCAACTCCACAACCACCTGGAAACTCTTTAGAAACTACCCAACCACCTAGTAAGTCTGTAGAAACTATACAACAACCTATAAACTCTGTAGAAACTCCACAACCATCTAGCGACTCAGAAGAAACTCTACAACAATCTGTCAACTCTGTAGAAACTCCAAAAAAACCCTAGAAAGTCTGTAGAAACTCTTTTTTGGATGTTTCACATCTACTGTTTTACCTTGTTTTCAAGGTAATTCAGCAACTCTGTAGAAACTCTATAAGCCTCTAGCAACATTGTAGAAACTCTACAACCAAGTACATGCTTAATAGAAACTCTACAACTATCTCGTAACTCTGTAGAAACTCTAAAACCATCTAGAAACTCTGTAGAAACTCTGCAACCTTCTAGGAACTCTGTAGAATCTCTACAACCATCTAGCAACACGGTAGAAACTCTACAACCAAGTACATACTCAATAGAAACTCAAAAACTATCTAGCAACTCTGTAGACACTCTACAACCTTCTAGGAACTCTGTAGAAACACCATGACCAAGTATCAACTCAATAGAAACTCTACAACCATCTAGGAACTCTGTAGAAACTCTAAAACCATCTAGCAACTCTGTAGAAACTCAATAACCAAGTACCAACTTATTAGAAACTCTAAAACCATCTAGCAACTCTGTAGAAACTCAATAACCAAGTACCAACTTATTAGAAACTCTACAACCCTCTAGGAACTCTGTAGAAACTCTGCCACCTTCTAGGAACTCTGTAGAAATTCTACAACACTATGAACTCTGTAAAAACTCTACAACCCTCTAGGAACTCTGTAGAAACTCTCCAACCAAGTACCAACTCAACAGAGACTCTACAACCATCTAGCAACTCTATAGAAACTCTACAACCCTCTAGCAATCCTAGAAACCAATTAGAATCTATTCAACCACCTAGTAAGTCTGTAGAAACTCTACAAAAATCTAGCAATTCTTTAGAACTCTTCAACCACAGCCATTTAACAATTCTGAAGAATCTTGTCAACGATCTACCTACTTTCTAGAAGCTCTTGATTGACCCAGCAACTCTGTAAAATCTCTACAACAACCTATCAACTCTGTAGAAACTCCACAACCATTTAACAGCTCTGTAAAAACTTTTTAACCACATAGTAACTCAAAAGAAACTCTAAAAAACCATCTAGAAACTCTCAAGAAACTATTCAACCATCAATCAACTCTATGGAAACTCTATGTTGATCTAGCTACTTTATAGAAGTCTTAAACCACCCTGCAACTCTGTAGAAATTCTACAACCATCTAGTACTACAGCCATCTACTTGGACAGATATTTTTCAAACATCTATTAACTCTAAAGAACATCTTTAATCATCTAGCAACTCTGTAGGAACTTTACAACCATCTGGTAATTGTGTAGAAACTCCACAACCATCTAGGAACTCTGTAGAAACTCTAGAACCATCTAGCTACACCGTGGAAACATTAGAACCATCTAGGAACTCTGTAGAAACTCTACAATCACCCAAAACCCTTTAGAAACTCTCCATGGTTAATTACTCAGAAGTTTCGCACATCTGCCAAAGCCTCCAGATCCAGATGCTGTCCCGAGGAACTCTGTAGAAACTCTACAATCACCCAAAACCCTTTAGAAACTCTCCAACCATTAAGCGACTCTATAGAATCTCTACAAACACATAGCAACTCTGTAGAAACTCTCCAACCATCTAACTACTTCATAGATACTCTGCAAACAGCTATCAACTCTATAGAAACTATATAATCATCTAGCCATCCAACCATTCATAGCATTAGCCATGAAATGCTAAATGCTAAGCTTTAAACATTTTTAGCTATCTTGCAACTCTGTAGAAACTCTACAACCACCTAGTAAGTCTGTAGAAACTATACAACAACCTATCAACACTGTAGAAGCTCCACAACCATCTAGTGACTCAGAAGAAACTCTACAACTATCTGTCAACTCTGTAGAAACTCCAAAAAACACCTAGAAAGTCTGTAGAAACTCTAAAACCATCTAGAAACTCTTTAGAATCTCTACAACAATTCAGCAACTCTGTTGAAACTCCACAACCATCTAGAAACTCTGTAGAATCTCTGCAACCAAGTATGAACTCAATAAAAACTCTACAACCATTCAGCAACTCTGTTAAAATTCCACAACCATCTAGGAACCCTGTAGAAACTATTTAACCATCTATTATCTCTGTAGAAACTCTTCAAACATCTATAAACTCAATAGAAGTTCTATAACACCCTAGCAACTTTATAGCAATTATTTGGAAACCACCTAGCAACACTACACCAACCACTTAGCAACCCTAAAGAAATCAACCACCTTGAAACCCCTTAACAACACCACAACAACCAGTTAGTATACCATTGCAACTACTATATCTTCGATGTAAATGTTCTATTAAATGTTTGTAAACTTGCCGTTTTTAATGCAATTTTGCATCATGGTTAATCCTGCAGTCTATCCAGCACTGTTCCAACTCCATTTCACACAATTCTTCAGAGCTATTATCTAACTAATAGGATGTCAGGGCCATGTTTACTTATTACGTCTCGCCGCCACAAAAGCAATTTGTCCACATCTTCTGAACTTCTGTCCCGTGCATCTGTTTGCTTCTGCAGCGTGTCAGATTTTTGGCACACCTCTGTTTCTCGCCCGTAGCCATGGTTAATTACTCAGAAGTTTCGCACATCTGCCAAAGCCTCCAGATCCAGATGCTGTCCCGAGGATTCGATCAGGAAATATTTATAACCTGCTGTGTCAGACCACACCGGCAAATTAAGGCGATTCCTCAGGCGTCCGTCTGAAAAACAGATGCCACATCATCAAATAGCCAACACCGTGCCAGTCCCAGAAGAGCGCTACTCATTTCTTCCCCGGCTCTCCTCTGAAGAAGGGAGATGTGCCTGATTTAGCGCGAGAGCCGGTCGGCAGCTACATCACTCGCGAGTGCATCGCGGGGTCAGCCGGACTGTTTTCAGGTTCGTACAGCTGTTTTTTTTTTTTCACTACAGGGAAATAATGAGGTGTTCTAAAAGAGGAGAACACTTGTGTAATACTTTATAAGCACACAGCGTTAGCCATGAAATGCTAACTGCTAAATGCTAAGCTTTAAAATAGTCACTAGCTTCTACAGTAGGCTTGTGATGATTAGCAAATTCAAATTGCAATGTTATTAGATGTACAGTATACTGTATATATATATATATATATATATATATATATATATATATATATATATATATATATATATATAGTACAGGCCATAGGTTTGGACACACCTTCTCTTTTTCAATGCATTTTCTTTTTATTTTTTATGAATATTCACATTGTAGATTCTCACTGAAGGCATCAAAACTATGAATGAACACATGTGGAGTTTTATATACTTAACAAAAAAAAAATGAGCTGAACCTCCACAGTCACCGGACCTGAACCCAATCCAGATTTAAGGTTTGGGGTGAGCTGGAGCACAGAGTGAAGAAGGCAAAGGGGCAACAAGTGCTAATAAACACCTCTGGGAACTCCTTCCTTCCTTCAAGACTGTTGGAAAACTTTTCATTTCAGGTGGCCACCTCTTGAAGAAGCTCATTGAGAGAATGATGATGCCAAGAGTGTGCAAAGCAGTAATCAGAGCAAAGGGTGGCTATTTTGAAGAAACTTGAATATAAAACATGTTTTTTAGTTATTTCACCTTTTTTTGTTAAATACATAAAACTCCACATGTGTTCATTCATAGTTTTGATGCTTCAGTGAGAATCTACAATGTAAATAGTCATGAAAATAAAAAGAAAACGCATTGAAAAAGAGAAGGTGTGTCCAAACTTTTGGCCTGAACTGTATATTACGTTTATTTTGACTAGTATTTTGCACATTTTCCCTACAGCCATGTCCTGTAGTTTGTAGTTTGAGTTTCATGTTTTAACAAGACAATGCAAAACCACATGCTGCACATATATTTATATATTTTTGCTGGACTTTTGCAGTGTAAATCATGTTTTTAAGATATTAACAACACTCCAACTCAGAATTTTCAAATTGTTAAACCTCTCTGATTAGACATACAACTTTTTTTAATGGAGATGCAGATTTTATTTTCCAGCAGGACTTGGCACACTGCCCACACAGCCAAAAGTACCAGTTGGTCTTATGTAATGTTCTGATTTTCTGAGACACTAATGTCTGTAAGCCAACAATCAACAATAAAAGCTTAAATAAACGCTTAAAATTGATCACTCTGTGTGTAATACATCTATTGTATATTATATATGAGTTTCTCATTTTCAACTGAATTACTGAAATAATGTAACTTTTCAATGATATTCTAATTTTCTACAGCAAATATAAAGGGGTTGGCCTCACTGTTCCAATACTTTTGGAGGGGACTGTAAGCTTTATTATCCTCAGTCATTAATTAATTAATTAATTAATTCATTCATTCATTAGTCTGTAGTTTCTATTTTCCATATTAAGAGTCATAATGCAGATTATTGTATTATACCTTAAACATTAACCCTTTGAACTCTTTTTGTTTTGGTGTGTTTTTTCTCCATTTTTGTTTTTATCAGTTCCTCTTTCAGGTCTTATAACACAGTAATTATATCAGACAGACACATGCCCTGATCTCTTTTACTCCAGAAGACATACGGCTGCTCATAAATGTAATCATTTAAAATGTAAAAGGATGCAGAATTGTTATATTTTCCTGGAACTGATCATGTTTTACTCAAAATTTTACCAAGCGGCCTGTTTTTTTTTTTTTTTTTTACTTATTTTTGAATGGATAGACTTTAAATATATTCACACCTAAGATATATTTTGTAAATTGGTTAGACTAGAGTGTTTATGAGTTATAAGAAAGAAGAAAGCATAATAATATTGATGATTTGAGTTCATTACATGGATTATTAATTATTACTTTGATAAAATACATGGAGAAACAGCATCAGGTGGAGTTATTTATCTTGATAATCAATAATCACACCTCTAGGATACATGTAGATACTAAAAACCATCTGACACTCAGAGCAGCCTATGCCTTTCAGTATTGTGAGGATCAGGACACACAAAGCAAACTACAATATATACAAAAATGTAAACTTTTTAGTCTAAATAAATAAAAAAAATGTTTAGTGCAAAATAACTACTTAGTAAAAATGTGTAAAAGTAAAATAAAAACTATATGAAATAGTGCGCACACCATACCTAGCTTTAGTTTGAGTAAAGCAGGTAGTTTCACACTGTTTTTTCTGTGGACACTTTTGAGTCTTTATTTACTGATATTATTTGGTTTGAAACATCATATAAATATGTTTGAAGCACTAAAGGTAAATAATATTGGTTGGGGAAGGAGATCTTTCACTTTTTTAGGTGTTTTTCTCTCAATGGGTTTCTTGTAGATTTAGCTTTACCGCACTGGGATGTTATAGCTATTTTTAGAAAGAGTAAGCTCCGCCCTTTCTAACCATATATGGATTATGTTTATGTGTGAAGGGATTCCTGAGTAATTAAGCTGAGAACACAAGGTGAGATTTTGGACGGAAAATCTGTTAGTAGGGTTTTAAGGGTTAATGGCCAAATTTGACAACTTTAGAACATATAAGACACTTCTGGCATATATATATATATCCATCCTATAGGCCATACGTACAGTACATTTAGAGATTATTCTATTCTCTGCTAGCTACTGTTCCACTGTTCTACTGTAGATCTATAAAGTACAGGTACAGGTTGAATCGGAACCCTTAGCCTTCTGCTCTTTAGCTCTGCTATTTCTGCTGCTCTCAGCCGTTGGCACTTTGCTGCAGACACAGCTCAAAAGTTTTAATTAGTCCTGAACTTCATTCACGTGGAGATTTTACATTTTTAGAAATGTGCGCTACTTTCTTTCTCTTACCCGTGTGAACGCTGGGTCAGTTTCGGACAGTTTAGCAGCGCTAACAAAGCGCTAACAAACGTGGGATAGAGCTCGCTAGCTTTAGCGCTGCTAGAGTGGGGTTTTTTTTAATGCCACGTTAAAGTGCCCAAATTAGGTGGCCTGTAGAGGAGGCAGCTTGAGGCAGTTGCACTTCCTCCTTGTGGCACATTCTAATTGGCATCAGGTCATGCGGGCATAGTGAGGACTGGCATGGCAGCGGCAGCAGGAGCAGCCCTAGCACAAAAGAGATCATAATGGTGGGACTTTTTTATTATTTTTTTATTTTATTTTATTTTATTTTGGACCGGTGCCTTCCTGCGAGATTAAGGCAGGCCAGGTTTAGCCTGAGCCATGTAATAAGGCCCTAAATATCCCTAAGGTTGGCCCTAATGAGCAGAGACTAATGGCAGATGGGCAAAATCGAGGCAGGAAATTGAACCCTGGGGTAATGGATGACCTGCCTGTCCGAATTTGCCAAGGGTATTTTTCACCACGTTAAAACCTCTGCCATATCTAATGCGAGATTCAATTGGCCGTGCTCTCGCTCACCCACGCCATCCCTCATGTCACGCAGAGCCGCTTGTTGACCGATCATGAAACAGGCGCTCACGTAGAGAGAGAGAGAGAGAGAGAGAGAGAGAGAGAGAGATTTCCTACAGATCAGACGTTTTTAACCCTCCTGTTACCTTAAAATATACTAATATTTTTTATGTTTGGGGTCAATTTGACCCCAGCAATTTTAAACTACAGAAAATTATTATATAATAGTAAATGTTTTAGCCAAGTTTATGTCACGTGCTTTATTTGTTGGTTCACCACTTAAATATTCTAAACCAGGGGTGTCCAAACTTTTTTTGTTGGGGGCCAGAAGGAGAACTATATTTGAAGTCACGGGCCACAGACTCTGTAATAAAACAAATAATGAAATATACCACTTTAAATAATACTTTTTTCCTGATTATTTCATTTACACACCATTTTACTTTACTTACTATCTTTATCTTTGACAGTGTTGTGTAAACTAAGATTTTTCAAATTGATGTTTCATTTCATGATGTCTCTTAATATTAAACTCCTCAATTACGGCAACTTAATTACTTGCGCACTCTCTCCGCTTTTAGACTCTTTTGCCCTGTTTTTCTGCGCTAGAAATGCGCACTCTCTCCGCTTTTAGACTCTTTGGCCCGTTTTTCTGCTCAAGAAATGCGCACTCTCTCCGCTTTTAGATTTTTTGGCCCGTTTTTCTGCGCTAGAAATGCGCATCCTCTCCGCTTTTAGACTCTTTGGCCCGTTTTCCTGCGCTAGAAATGCACACTCTCTCCGCTTTTAGACTTATTTAACGCGTTTTTCTGTGCTAGAAATGCGCACTCTCTCTGCTTTTAGACTTATTTAACGCGTTTTTCTGCGCTAGAAATGCACACCCTCTCCGCTTTTAGACTCTTTGGCCCGTTTTCCTGCGCTAGAAATGCACACTCTCTCTGCTTTTAGACTCTTTGGCTCCTTTCCTGCGCTAGAAATGCACACTCTCTCTGCTTTTAGACTCTTTGGCTCCTTTCCTGCGCTAGAAATGCACACTCTCTCCGCTTTTAGACTCTTTGGCCCGTTTCTGACACCTAGCGTTCAAACTTTGAATATCACATTATAAAAACCTGCTTAACAGCGGGCCAACTTTCATTCTATTTCTAAAATACCTCGCGGGCCGCTCCAAAAAAGGAAACGGGCCGCAAATGGCCCGCGGGCCGTAGTTTGGACACCCCTGTTCTAAACTTAAAAATTTCTACAACCCCCAATAACCCCCCCATACAAAAAAAAAATATATTCGACTATAAACACATACAGTATGCACATCACCATAAAAATCTCATTTATTTACCTAAAATTGAAAATAGAGACGTTACTGGTGTTTTAATGGCTTCATTTTATTTCTAAATACATATTTAAAAGTTTTTTTATGTTTACCCAGTTGTCCCCATGAAATTAGGAAAAGTCACTAAAGATTAAGTAAATAAAAATTATATGAACTGATTATTTAAAGGCGGTAAACATTGAATGGGGTCAAACTGACGCCCAATATAATAAGAGGGTTAAAAATTTGACAAGAGTTCCTACTTAGATCTAAATATAATTTTAACACGTATTTACAAAATTAAAGTGTAAGTCCAAAGTGTTAAAATACCCCTATGGTTTAGTAGTCCACTTCACCTGTCAGACCTCTAATTCAAATTCTCTTCACTGACACTGAAGCTGAAATTAAGCTTAGTCCTCCAATCATGTTAAGCTGAGCTAAAGGCTAAAGCTGTTGCCATGTGGGTCAGCCAGACGAGACTCTTCCTGTACCAGTTAAAAAAAAAAAAAAAAAAAAAAACTTGTAAAGCTGAGAGAAGCTGGACAATCAATCAGAACAATTGCTTAAATACAGACCATAGCCAAAACAACCATTTGAATTTACCTAAGGAAGAAGAAAGTCGTCACTGGTGTAAGCAACAAATGTGTCAGACAGGTAGACCGTTAAAACTCATGCTTTTGTCCTTTTTTGTGATACATTTTGTTGCACTTGTGTGAAACCAAACTAAACCAAACAATTTAACTAACTCATAAACTGATTTGGACCTGACAAACCAGTTACATGTGTGAAAAGTTGGGTTTGGAGTTGTGGGCCTTTGATTTTTGGTTCCTCACAATGTTTCTTCATCTGGCTCTGAGGGAGTTTTTTCTTGCATCTGATTCTCACTAGGGGTTCTGTGTTTTATGTTTTATACTGTCTGATAGTTACACATTAACAATCATGCAATAACAGTGTAACTACTGGTGAGGAATGCATTGATACAGATTTATTACAACTGTACAGGTTATGTAATTGTTTTTGTCAGCATACATTTTTACTTGTGATTATTACGGGAAAAAATACATTAATATTTCTTCAACAGACCTTGTCTGGTATGTAATTGTGATGGTGGTCCGTGATTTTGGCTTTGTGATGTTGATCATGCTAGTCAACTATTGTGATCTTGCTGGTTAAGTTGGTTAAGCAGCATGATCTCTTTGGCCATAATGGTCCACCAGCTTGCTTACCATCAAACCTACACATTGTACAGATTGAAAGTTGAAAGGGTCTTTGGGACCTTGTCAGAAAGCTGTCTATAATGAAAGAACAATCTTAAAACAAGCAATTGTGAAGCTATGAGAAGCTGGAAAATCAATCAGAACAATTGCTCAAAACTGTTTGAAATTTCCTGAGGAAGAAGAAAGTCATCACTGGTGTATTAAGTAACAAACGTGTCAAACATGTACACCATTAGGACTGCCCCAGACAGCTCTGACCAATAAGCAAGAGAGATTGTGCTTATGTCCTTTGTTGTGATACATTTTGTTGCCCTTGTGATTTTCCCTGTGTGAAAACAAACCAAGGGGTAAAATGTTCACAGGAACCTGTGTGGTCCTTTGATCCTTGGTTCCTCACAAGGTTTCTTCTTCACGTTTTAAGGGAGTTTTTCCATGCCTCTGTTTTTCACTGGGGTTCTATGTTCTACGTGTTATGCTTTGTCTCATTCTCTGTCCTGCTACCATATTTTTGTAAATCAGATTTTTTAAAAAGTGCTAAATAAATAAGTTTGGTCCCACTTTATAATGTGTGTCTAATAACTAGTAGTTACACAGTAACAATCAAGTAATAACAGTGTAAATACTAGTAAAGTATGGATGGTTTGTAATTGTGGTTTTTACACTAAAAATCATTATAGAGATGTTTTTTTTGGGAAGATGGACAAAATATTCTATGTCTATACACATGTGTAATTACATAACCTGTAATTGTAACAATGTGTACTTCACCAGTAGTTACACTGCAATCCAAATTGTGTTTGCCGTGTTAATTTATAGAGATATGAAGAACACGCTGTGGTGAACGGTGGCTCATGCATGCGGCTGCATGGCAATCAGGTCGGTCTGGAGGGCAGGGAGCAGCAGCAGGGACTCCCAATTACTGTTGATCTTACGCCAGAATCACACCAGGCGGGGGGTCGGATCAAAAAGAAAATAAAAGAGAGTTTGATTGTGTTTGAAAAGCCTTGACTCAGAATATACAGTCCCCTTCTAAAGCATTGCAACAGTGAGACTGATCCAGTTATTTCTGCTGCAGACTGAAAACATTTGGGTTTGATATAATAAAAGACGAACATGAGACAAACTATTATCATTTTAGCTTTTGTTTCCAGGTATTTACATTTACATTTAATGGATCTGATACATAGTTCAGAAGATAGGACCTTCTATTTAAACATCTACATATTTTTATTTTTTGTGAGCAAAAGTATAAGGACATATGTTTTACTGTGAGAAAACAAATGTAATAGCTAATACAACCGTATAAAATGTCATGAAGAAGAAAGTCGTCACTGGTGTGTTAAATAACAGATGTCAAACAGGTAGACCATGTGTGAAACTGTACCAAACCAAGAAAGAAATGATTAAAAATTACTTGGACCAGAGAAACCAACTACAGGTGTGAAATGAGTTTTTGAGTTTTTGAGCTGTGGTAGGCTTCAGAAAGTTCTTCCAGGGGTCTCAAATGCATGCCATTCAATCACTAGCTTCTACCTTTAATTAAGACTCCTGCTTACATGCCTTTTCTGCTTTATATGTTTATATATTTCAACATTATAAAGCATTTATAAGAGATTATAATCATGATGACAAAATGTTGCAGTAAACTGCCAGCACCTTTAAGGGACCTAGTCTTAGAGTCTCTGTAAAACTCTAAATCCACTGGAGATCCTATTTAAACCTGTAATTACTTACACACAGAGGGTCCAGAAAGTAAAAATCCATTCCGGGTTGGATTTTAACTTTTAACTAGTGTAAACAGAACTGTTCTAAACATACACCTACTTATCTCTATTGTACTGGGCTGGTGTTTTTGCTCCATAGACTAATTTTAACCATTTGTTTCTTAGCTCTGAATTACTGGGTAAAGCATTTCTACATATAACACTGATGTGATATTCTCGCAAATAACACAGGAATGAACTGCATGCTGTTCCTAGCGCTGTTATTTAGCTCCTATCTGACGAGATGGTTTTTAGAGCTGCCCGGCTTCAGCTCTGTCTGTGGGCGGTCGAGAGCCGAGGTGGGCGGGGCCATGAATACTACAGTAATTCACGGGTTGATGTAGACACAGTGCTTTTCCTGATCGACTCGTTTTTCTAAATATAAAATTTCTTTTACTAACTACTGTAGTCAATGGAGGTTGAGTGAGGAATAGTTTCATGTGCAGCATCATAAACAACTCAGAGAGACCTTTAAAGGATTTTAGGTGCATCCTATAGTCAGAGGTGGAAAGTAATTAATTACATTTACTCAAGTTACTGTAATTGAGTAGATTTTATGAGTAATTTGTAATTTTTAAGTAGTTTTTAAAATAGGTCATTTTACTTTTACTCAAGTACATTTTGATACAAGTAATTTACTTCGCTACTTTGGAAAACTCCTGATGTGGTGTGGTGCATCATTAAACAATCTGCTTGAATGTTAAAAAAACATGTAAATAGCAGTTAAAGCAAACAATGGCAAGTTAAAAATAATAATGAACTGTGAAACTATAAAATTACAGTTTATAGTCATCTATATTAACATAAAAATTTAATGGTGAAGAAATAAAATGGATCATAGAAACCTATGTCACTTGTTTTATGGTTTGGTCTTAAAAATACTGTCTGAAAGATCAAAATTATTATGTGGAATAATAGCTCATTAAAAACGATTTAATTTATGATTTGTTTTTACTTTTTTACATCAAATAATTAAAAGTAACTATGTACCTTTTACTCAAAGTACATTTTAAATTGAGTACTTTTTTACTTTTACTCGAGTAGATTTTTAGATGGGTACTTTTACTTTTACTCGAGTAGAATTTTATCAAAGTAAAGGTACTTTTACTTAATTACAATTTTTCAGTACTTTTTTTTCACCTCTGCCTATAGTCTGAAAAATATAAAAATATGGTAAACGTAGTCAATGCTAGACCACACAGCTTGACTACCATCATCACCATCACACACATGCCTTGCCTCCTACTCATCCATGGCTTTCATAACAAAAAAAAAATATATATATATATATATATAAATAAAGCTCTGAAGATCTGGCTAAACTTGCAGACACGGCCCCGAGACCGTAAGCAATGATGAACCGCTTCCATTATTTATCACCCCGCTCGGAATCTTAAATCAACATCAGCGCCGGCGAGAGGAAATGGATCTTTTATCAAATAAGCAGCAGTTCATCGCCTATCGCTTCCACTCCGCCGTTTCTTAGTGGAAGATGAAGGGCTGGAGAGGAAGGACGGGACTCAATGTTCTCCCGCAAAAGGAACGGGTCAAGGGGGTCTCCGTTCCACTTATGTCGGCATGTGACGCCGAATAAATTGGCCGGGCTTGTGGCAGGAAAAAAGCAGAGATAGCTCAGCTGGGCGGCGCCGAGGGGTCAGCGCTCGCCGTCGCCCGCCGCCGCTTTGACAGAGGAGTTTAGATTAGTTGTGTTTTTGCCGCAGTGTTGCATGTCACACCTGTTACCGCTGGCAGAAAATTAGGATGGGGGCCGACGTGATCCGCTGTTTTTCTTTCCTTTTCCCTTTTTTTTTCACCCCCCGAACAAATAGCTTTCCATCCAGACGTGAATCATCCGTCTCCACGGCGCATGCAGCAATCTTCAGAGCTGACACACCGAGAGGTTTACAGCCGCACAGCCTGAACCCCTATTAATAGTTTCATTTTAAATCTTATCTGAGACACTTTTTTCTTTATATTACCGCGAGCGAGAGCTGTGATCAGATACAAGTGCTCCTCTACACTAAAACTCAATCTACAGCATGTGATAAAGCTTAAATACCTTCATCTGCTGCTGCTGCTTCATCTCCTGAGAACTGAGGTGGAGATACCTGGTTAGAACTTCTAAATGCAGTATTTTTAACCCTAAGTAACGCAACAATAAGGAGGCAGAAATATGTGGACAAGCTTTGTCCTCTAGCACTTTGATAACAACTCAAGAAATTGCTTTTAGACTTTTAAACAACTGGACCA